>NW_027210744.1:0-600000 GCF_029030835.1 Brachyistius frenatus
CATACTATAGCATGTCGCCTAAAATATGACCAAAAAGTCATACTATAGCATGTCGTCCGAAATATGACCAAAAAGTCATACTATAGCATTTCGTCGAAAATATGACCAAAAAGTCATACTATAGCATGTTGTCCGAAATATGACAAAAAGTCATACTATAGCATGTCGTCCGAAATATGACAAAAAGTCATACTATAGCATGTCGCCTAAAATATGACCAAAAAGTCATACTATAGCATGTCGTCCGAAATATGACCAAAAAGTCATACTATAGCATGTCGTGTTAAATATGACCATAAAGTCATACTATAGCATGTCGTCCCAAATGTGATAAAAAATGTCATACTATAGCATGTCGTCCCAAATGTGATAAAAAATGTCATACTATAGCATGTTGTCCCAAATGTGATAAAAAATGTCATACTATAGCATGTCGTCCAAAATATCATAAAAAAGTCATACAATAGCATGTCGTCCAAAATATCATAAAAAAGTCATACTATAGCATGTCGTCTAAAATATCATAAAAAAGTAATACTTCGCATGTCGTCCAAAATATCATAAAAAAGTCATGCTATAGCATGTCGTCCAAAATATAATAAAAAAGTCATACTATAGCATGTCGTCCAAAATATAATAAAAAAGTCATACTATAGCATGTCGTCCAAAATATCATAAAAAAGTCATACAATAGCATGTCGTCCAAAATATCATAAAAAAGTCATACTATAGCATGTCGTCTAAAATATCATAAAAAAGTAATACTTCGCATGTCGTCCAAAATATCATAAAAAAGTCATGCTATAGCATGTCGTCCAAAATATAATAAAAAAGTCATACTATAGCATGTCGTCCAAAATATCATAAAAAAGTCATACTATAGCATGTCGTCCAAAATATCATAAAAAGTCACACTATAGTATGTCGTCCAAAATATCATAAAAAGTCATACTATAGTATGTTGTCCAAAATATCATAAAAAAGTCATACTATAGTATGTCGTCCAAAATATCATAAAAAGTCATACTATAGTATGTTGTCCAAAATATCATAAAAAAGTCATACTATAGCATGTTGTCCAAAATATCATAAAAAAGTCATACTATAGAATGTCGTCCAAAATATCATGAAAAAGTCATACTATAGTATGTCGTCCAAAATAACATAAAAAAGTCATACTATAGCATGTCGTCCAAAATATCATAAAAAAGTCATGCTATAGCATGTCGTTCAAAATATTATAAAAAAGTCATACTATAGCATGTCGTCCAAAATGTGATAAAAATGTCATGCTATAGCATGTCGTCCAAAATATCATAAAAAATTCATACTATAGCATGTCGTCCAAAATATCATAAAAAGTCACACTATAGTATGTCGTCCAAAATATCATAAAAAGTCATACTATAGTATGTTGTCCAAAATATCATAAAAAAGTCATACTATAGTATGTTGTCCAAAATATCATAAAAAAGTCATACTATAGCATGTTGTCCAAAATATCATAAAAAATGTCATACTATAGAATGTCGTCCCAAATGTGATAAAAAATGTCATACTATAGCATGTCGTCCAAAATAACATAAAAAAGTCATACTATAGCATGTCGTCCAAAATATCATAAAAAAGTCATACTATAGCATGTCGTTCAAAATATTATAAAAAAGTCATACTATAGCATGTCGTCCAAAATGTGATAAAAATGTCATGCTATAGCATGTCGTCCAAAATATCATAAAAAATTCATACTATAGCATGTCGTCCAAAATGTGATAAAAATGTCATGCTATAGCATGTCGTCCAAAATATCATAAAAAAGTCATACTATAGTATGTCGTCCAAAATATCATAAAAAAGTCATACTATAGCATGTCGTCCAAAATATCATAAAAAAGTCATACTATAGCATGTCGTCCAAAATATCATAAAAAAAGTCATACTATAGCATGTCGTCCAAAATATCATAAAAAAAGTCATACTATAGCATGTCGTCCAAAATATCATAAAAAATATATCATTCTTTCAATCAGCTTCACGAGGTCGTCACCTGGAATAGTTTTTCAACAGTCTTGAAGGAGTTCCCAGAGGTGCTGAGCACCTGTTGGCTACTTTGCCTTCACTCTGCGGTCCAACTCATCCCAGACCATCTCAATTGGGTTTAGGTCGGGTGATTGTGGAGTCCAGGTCATCTGACGCAGCACTCCATCACTCTCCCTCTTGATCAAATAGCCCTTCCATAGCCTGGAGGTGTGTTTAGGGTCATTGTCCTGTTGAAATACAAATGCAGGTCCCACTAAAGCGCAAACCAGATGGGATGGCACGTCGCTGCAGAATGCTGTGGTACTGGTTAGGTATGCCTTAAATTTGGAATAAATCACCAAGTGTCACCAGCAACTCCATCCCCCCCCCCCTTCCCACACACACACACCATCACACCTCCTCCTCCATGCTTCACGGTGGGAACCACACGTGTAGAAACCATCCGCTCACCTTTTCTGCATCTTACAAAGACACGGCGGGTGGAACCGAAAATCTCAAATTTGAACTCATAAGACCAAAGTACAGATTTCCACTAGTTTAATGTCCATTCCTTGTGTTTCTTGGCCCAAGCAAGTCTCTTCTTCTTGTTGTTCTTCCTCAGTAGTGGCCTTTTTGCAGTGATTCGACCATGAAGGCCTGATTCACACAGTCTCCTCTGAACAGTTGATCAACTCTGCTACTTGAACTCTGCGAAGCATTTATGTGGGCTCTAATCTGAGGTGCTGTTAATTTGCGGTTTCTGAGGCTGGTAACTCTAATGAACTTATCCTCGGCAGCAGAGGTAACTCTTGGTCTTCCTGTCTTGGGGCGGTCCTCATGAGAGCCAGTTTCATCATAGCATTTAATGGTTTTCGCGACTGCACTTGAGGATATGTTCAAAGTTCCTGAAATTTTCCGGATTGACTGACCTTCCTGTCTTAAAGTAATGATGTACTGACGTTTATCTTTACTTAGTTGAGTGGTTCTTGCCATAATATGGATTAGAACTGTAGTTGAATAGGTCTATTCACTGTATAGAACTGTGCACCAACCCCCTCTGCACAACACAACTGATGGTCTCAAACACATTAAGAAGGCAAGAAATTCCACAAATGAACTCTTGACAAGGCTCACCTGTTAATTGAAAACCATTCCAGGTGACGACCGCATGAAGCTGATTGAAAGAATGCCAAGAGTGTGCAAAGCTGTCATCAAAGCAAAGGGTGGCTATTTTGAAGAATCTAAAATATAAAACATATTCTGGTTTGTTTAACACTTTTTTTGTTTACCACATAATTCCATATGTGTTCCTTCATACTTTTGATGTCTTCAATATTAATATGCAATGTAGAAAAACAACAACAACAACAACAACAAAACATTGAATGAGAAGGTGTGTCCAAACTTTTGACTGGTACTGTATGTCGTCCAAAATATGAAAAAAAGTCATACTATAGCATGTTGTCCAAAATATGAAAAAAAGTCATAATATAGCATGTTGTCCAAAATATGAAAAAAAAGTCATACTATAGCATGTTGTCAAACATATCATAAAAAAGTCTCACTATAGTATGTCATCCAAAATATGAAAAAAAGTCATACTATAGTATATCGTCAAACATATCATAAAAAAGTCTCATTATAGCATGTCGTCCAAAATATAAAAAAGTCATATTATAGTATGTTGTCCAAAATATCATTAAAAAGTCATAATTTTGTATGTCGTCCAAAATATGAAAAAAAAAAAGTAATATATATTTTTTTCTTCATAATGGTCATAATGATGTTATTGGTTAAAGTTTAACCTTCTTATTCGTTTTCTGGCAATCCATCTGAAAATAATTTCATTGTATTAAGCATCAAAAAGCGCCATATTTTGGACATCTGTTTAATTAACAGGCCTGTAGTGCAGTCAGGCTTCCGCTATGGGTGGGTGGGATGCAATGTCCTCAGGTTCCCAATCAGATCAGGTCAGATCCACCGCTTGCTCCACGCTAGCTCATCTAAATATGGTCACTTCTGGCTCCAAAATAACAAGATGGTGACAGCCAAAATACCAAAACTCAAGGCTTCATATTAGCAGTTCACAAACCAATGTGTGACATCGCTGTTGGTTACCACTTACATGGAACCAGTGCTATTTTTCTTATTTAAACTTCAACAAGAAAGCATGCTTCCCATAATGAAACCATTTTCCCTGAAAACAATTGACTAGTGCAGCTGTGTTCAAAGGTAACAACATCTACTAAGGTAAACTATTTCAAGGTAACTAATTGCTGATAGTATCTTCATATTTACTGGGCAGACATTAGACTGGGATACAACTATTTTATAACTCCTGACAAATACGTGTATTTCCCAAAGTGTATGTTGCTTTAAATATTGAATTTGACTGAGATGACTGTAAAAACAGGATGTGAGAATTCTGACTTCAGCATGGCAGTGCACCAGAAAATGAACCCTGACCGAGGCTTGCTCTGAAATTAATAGACAGTCGGCAGGAATCACCAGGGTGTTCACTGCGAGAGGCCAACCCTAATGTGCCATTGCAAACGATGATGTATGACATTTGTTCTTTTACACAATATGCCACGAGGCCTCATCTTTCAGTCATCACACAGTGAGAGTTTGTGAAGGAAGTTGTGTGTGTCAGGGAGATAACCGACAGAGTAAAAGGAAAAACTAATGATTAGAAAGAAAAGTGTGGAAAAAATGTTTATGAAACTCAGTATTCATTGAACTTTGAAAACTCAAACCCACGGCACATTAAACAGTTTTTTATGATCGTGAAAGAAAAAAAGAAGAAGAAGTGCGGACGCGCACACTCATGCAGTTGCTCCATTTCACATACGCATACCAACACACCTTTCCGGTATTTGTTATGAAGCAAACTTTCACATCTGGTAAAAGGACAGAAGTTTGAGCAGGAAGCTTCCAAACAAAGCAGCAAAAACACTCTGACACAATGATACATTGTCGGGTTCGGAGGGCAGGAGACATATATTATAACAGTACATGGCCTCTGCAGCGATGCCCTTTCTCTCTGTCACACATTACACTTCTCATTTGAAGTCGTAGAGCGTTTAGATATGAGATCTGAGAGTGTGCCAGATGTGGAACAGGATGCGTGACTTTTCGTTCGTTTTGGAGGACGTAATAAAACATTACACTCTGGCAGCTGCTATGTCCCAACAAGACATTGGGAGATTTACATATTTTTCTCCTTCACTTCCTTCTGTTATTTCAAGAACATGCAAAAGTGCTGCTCGCCTTCTTTGCATGTACAGTAGGACTGCTGCCATTATGATGCAGACATCCAGTTTTTATCAGTATTAAACCCCCCCTTTTAATATCCTTCCTTCTTCCAACAATATCTTTCCATGTTTGACTGAGTTGAAGCACTCTCTTCTGCCTCCCAGTCTCTGTCTTTATCTCCCATTCTCCCATTCTCCCATACCTCCTCTCCTCTCTCCGCCTTCCCTCCCTAAGGAGCAACTGTAGCTGCTAATCTCTGTTTGCAGCCGGTGGTGTGCCCCCCCACCCCGCCCCCCGCCCTCCCACCGATGTTGCATTTTTTCGTGTCCAGGGAAAAGGAAATGTTTCCCTTCCTGCTCTCAGTGCCCTGCAGTCCGTAAATAGAGCCTGCCACCAGAAGCTCTGTCAGCCCCTCTGGAGAAATGTATCTGTCCCATCATGCAACACCCTTGCTACAACTTCCTGAAACAAACTGTGGGTGTTGGGCAACAGATAAGGGTGGTGTGTGTGTATAGTGTAAAAAAAAAAGAGTGGTTTATGTATGCGTTTTTAAAGTTTATCCTTGACAGAAAGATGATAAAATAACAAAGAAAAACTTGCCTCTCAGTTTGGAAACTGTTGTCAAAGTTATAGTCAGAAAATGACTATCATAATTTGAGACATTAGTTTTTTTTTTTTGTTATTTTTTTTTTTTTTAAAGTCATACTACATACTCAGACAATTTGTAGAACCACCAATTAACCTGAGGTGCAGTTATAGTGTGTCATGTTAATATTTACTAATTAGCTCCAAAGTCAAAGTACAGCTGAGGTTGATGACAATGCAAGAACATTCATTCTGAGAGGAAGATGACCAAGTTACAAGGTAATCCATCAAACGTTGTCCATGTCCCTGGTGGTGCAAGCACAGAAATCAGGGGATTACCAAAATTACTACGTAACATAATCTAGACACCAAAAATGTCTGCACCAGATTATGTGTTGATCGATTCAACAGTTGTTGAGAAAATGGTGGACCAACCAAACTTCTGCAGACTAGTATGATTAAGACCCGGCTGCTGGAGATAGAACACGTGTTTTAAGACTCCGTGTGTGCGTGTTTGTTACCTCATTGGGACTGTTCCGGTATAAACCAGTCGTCCTCATGGGGACCAAATCCTGATCCTAATGAGGCACAAAATAAATTCTGGTTAAGGTCAGCGTTAAGGTGTGAATAGGAGTTATTTTAATTTTAAGGTTAGGCATGAATTATTTGTGATTAAGTTTTGGCTTTAGGTTTTTGTAAGGTTGTTCACAATGAAAGGAAGTCAATGCATTGTCCTAACAAGGAAAGCAGCACAAACTTGTGTGTGTGTGTGTGTGTGTGTGTGTATGTTTCAATTCCTAATCAGAGTAAATAAATGCATGCATATCTTTTGGCTCATGCCCACTATCCATGAAAACATCAATCAAACTTGTTTCACCCAAATGCCAAGGAGAAAAGATAAAACTAAATCAATGGCTGGATAGAGACGGTGCATTGTCACGGGATATTTACTAGCATGGAAATGAGACCATTATGGAAATATAAATAACAGGATGGATATCATTACCTGTGTGTCAGTGTCTCATCATCAATCAGTGCTAGAATCAGCACGGACAACGTTTAATCCCTGTTACGTGGGAGGCTTTAAAAACCCTGGTTTCTACATTTTCCTTGATGGAAGTGAGGTGAGTGCTTGAGAAGTTTTCATTTCCACTATTTACAGCCACAAAACAACAGGAAAAGGACAGTCGTTCGAAGGTGTCTGCCCGTGTCTAGCCAGAGGATGGGACATTTTCATTGCCCAGTAAAGCAGCAGCAGACAGCACATTGTGCATGGCCAGGATTGACCAGGCACCCGTCAACTTCCCTTTATCCCCGCTGCGCCCCATCCCAGCCCTTAATCTGCCTGATCGATGGCCCTGGGTCGTCGTCACCAGGCAACCAAGGGTGACACCAAAGCTCTCACAGTGTGTGCTACTTAACAATCAATCCGCTGCTTCACAGCTATGGAAACAGTATCAGAAATGACACTGTGGGGAAAATACTTGAAGAATGACTCAAAGGACAGAAGCAGGGAACTTGTTAATGATAAATCAGTCTCTGAAATCTCCTGGAAGCACACGGGGAATTGTTCTCTGGGTCGCAAAAAAAGCGCTCCTGTCAACAGGATGATGAATGATGCATTCGCGTGGAATAGCAAGATAGTATGACGATAAAGACGAGCACAGCCTGTGCCGCAGTGCCAAACTAGACTCCGTTAAAAGCAGACTCAGTCTTTGCACCGGTTGCACTTGTAAACACCCCTGCATTTCTTTTTTTGTTGAGCCTCTGAGGGATGGATACAGTCAGTCTTCTGCATCTTTGGAGAAAGTTGTTTTCTGATTGAAACAGTCAACAGTCAAAATGCAGAAGTGAAACATACTCCTATTTCATCACAGAAAAAAACACTTATGCTCAGACTTAGATGCCTCTCATTAATAATAATAATAATAATAATAATAATAATAATAATAATAAGAGGTAGTATGGCAATAATAGACTCTAAGGCCATTTTGCTTCCTGTTGTATTCACAAAATGTGAGCAGAAGTATCTATTCAGGGAGAATCTATACTTGTTTCCACAAGATGACAAATATTTCTCCTTTTTCTGAGCCAGACCATGGTGGTTTCAATACAACAGTCTATTTATAGCAATAACATATCATTTTTGATTGTTTCCCATTATTTCTTTAGACTGTATCTCACATTATTTGACCATATGGCCTCAGATTTGAAATTTACAATTTAATCTGGCCTTGTCATTACCACATTCACTCGCTGTGTGATGATTATGACGCATGATGATTGAAGCCCGAGGATTATACTTCCCTCTCTTTTTTTTTTTGCGATGTTTTCTTTTCCCTCCATCCCTGCAGGAACAAGTGTGGCTGAGACAACTCGTGAAGCCTGTAATTGAGTGTGTCCACCCACTGTGCTGCAGCAGAGACAGTGCAGTGAAAAGCTTCATTGTGTCGGGCACAATAGATATATGCACACACTCCCCCCCCCCCCCCCACACACACACATACTTCTCATACTCACCGAACCACAACAATGTCTAAATGCAGCGACGGGGTGTATTGTTGTGGATTCTGCGACTTCACATTGCGACTCGAGCATAACCTCAGCATTACCTTCACATCAACCAAAATGCGGGGGTGTCTTGTAGCTCTCATTTCACCAACACACTGAGGTGTGTAACCTAAATAGAAAATGGGATTAGTGTGTTTTACTGCTTCAGACACAACTAAAGCATCCAGGATTACTGCAAACAATAAAAGTTTCCTTCAGGCTGAACGCATGCACAGGGGAAAAATATTTTATATATGTGTGTTGTGTGTAGAGGTGTTTGTATGTTGTGAAAGTGACTGGACATTAAGCTGTGGTTGCCATGGTTTCCTGCTTCGAGCGCTCACTAAATGGAGAAAAATACCAAAATACATTTCTTTCTGAATCTATTATGGCATCAAATGTGTGACAGACTGACCGATACCTTATATACAGCGCATCCGGAAAGTATTCACAGCGCTTCACTTTTTACACATTTTGTTATGTTACAGCCTTATTCCAAAATGGATTAAATTCATTTTTTTCCTCAAAATTCTACACGCAATATCCCATAATGACAAAGTGAAAATAGTTTGTTTAAAAGTTTTGCAAATCTATTAAAAATAAAGAATGAAAATATAACACGTACATAAGTATTCACAGCCTTTGCTCAATACTTTGTTGAAGCACCTTTGGCAGAAATTACAGCCACAAGTCTTTTTGAGTGTGATGCTATAAGCTTGGCACACCTATTCTTGGGCAGTTTCTCCCGTTCTTCTTTGCAGGACCTCTCAAGCTCCATCAGGTTGGATGGGGAGCGTCGGTGCACACCCATTTTCAGATCTCTCCAGAGATGTTCAATCGGGTTCAAGTCTGGGCTCTGCCTGGGACACTCAAAGACATTCACAGAGTTGTCCCGAAGCCATCCCTTTGTTATCTTGGCTGTGTGCTTCGGGTCGTTGTCCTGTTGGATGATGAACCTTCGCCCCAGTCTGAGGTCCAGAGCGCTCTGGAGAAGGTTTTCATCAAGGATGTCTCTGTACATTGCTGCATTCATCTTTCCCTCCATCCTGACTCGTCTCCCAGTTCCTGCCGCTGAAAAACATCCCCACAGCATGATGCTGCCACCACCATGCTTCACCGTAGAGATGGTATTGGCCAGGTGATGAGTGGTGCCTGGTTTCCTCCAAACATAACGCTTGGCATTCAGGCCAAAGAGTTCAATCTTTGTTTCATCAGACCAGAGAACTTAGTTTCTCATGGTCTGACAGTCCTTCAGGTGCCTTTTGGTAAACTCCAGGTGGGCTGTCATGAGCCTTTTACTGAGGAGTGGCTTCCATCCGGCCACTCTACCATCCAGGCCTGCTTGGTGGAGTGCTGCAGAGATGGTTGTCCTTCTGGAAGGTTCTCCTCTCTTCACAGAGCAACGTTGGAGCTCTGTCAGAGTGACCATCGGGTTCTTGGTCACCTCCCTGAGGCCCTTCTCCCCCTATCGCTCAGTTTGGCCGGGCGGCCAACTCTAGGAAGAGTCCTGGTGGTTCCAAACTTCTTCCATTTACGGATGATGGAGGACACTGTGCTCATTGGGACCTTCAATGCTGCAGAAATTTATCTGTGCCTCAATACAATCCTGTCTCGGAGGTCTACAGACAATTCTTTGGACTTCATGGCTTGGTTTGTGCTCTGACATGCACTGTCAACTGTGGGACCTTATATAGACGGTGTGTGTCTTTCCAAATCATGTCCAATCAACTGAATTTACCACAGGTGGACTCCAATCAAGTTGTAGAAACATCTCAAGGATGATCAGTGGAAACAGGATGCACCTGAGCTCAATTTTGAGTGTAATGGCAAAGACTGTGAATACTTATGTAGATGTGATTTTTTCGTTTTTGATTTTTAATAGATTTGCAAAAATTTCAAAAAAATGTATTTCACATTGTCATTATGGGGTATTGTGTGTAGAATTTTGAGGGAAAAAAATGAATTTAATCCATTTTGGAATAAGGCTGTAATATAACAAAATGTGGAAAAAGTGAAGCGCTGTGAATACTTTCCGGATGCAGTGTATGGACCAGACTCTTTTTTGTTTTGTTTTTGCTGCATACCACACACTGCATCGAGGCATTTCAAGAATAGATACATAGTGGTTTCCTGCTTAGTGCTTGTAGCTTTGTAGCCGTCTTTATGATGAGCCACACATGTCAGTGCAACATGTTTATCGAAACCCAGCTCCAAAGTTCATGGTCATAAAGTGGGGATGGATGTGTAAATGGAAATGAGATTTCATTTTGAAGACCAGTATGGACAAGAATCTCATGAACTGAAAAAAAAACTAGTCAATATTTTAGGTGGTATTCATGTTTTACATTTTGCTATTTCCATTTGTAATGTTTGAATTTTTCATGTTCTTTACTTTTGTTTCCCCTCCTGCTAGTGAGAGGAATTACAAAACAAATCAGTCAACATTGTGTTTACATCATAGGCTAGCATAGCCGACTCCATCGCTACTGATGCAGCTGTAAAACGGTGGATAAATGAAATAAAAGGAATAATAATGTCAGCGAAATAACTTGTTTTACAGTCAGAATTGAATCTTTTCAGTTCAAAAACATTGAAAAGGAATCAAAGAGCCACATCTTTTTTTTAATTTGTATTTATTCAAAATATTAAAGTTAGCCGAGTTTAAACTGAATGTTAGTTGACTAAGTCGGCTAAGTCTGCGGCATGCATGATCTGCCTATCCGGCCAGTGCAGGAATGTCTCACCAGACAGCAGATATAAAAACTACTGTAAAATACAGAGATATTTATCTTGTGGGAATCGGCTTCATTAGCATTTTGTGAACTTGTTAAGCAAAGGTTTGTTAAAGTTCCATACTATAGCTTTAAGTAAAATGATCAATACCACAAATAGTGTGAAAATAGTAATTTAATACTGAACCAATCATTTATAAGCAGCTTGTAAGTGGTGCAGCAGCTATTCGCTGATAAGGAATGTTTTATCTTCGTGAAGGAATCCCAAACAGGTGCAGTTTTTGCAGTAGTATTGAGGTGTTATGGCAGCAGTATATAAACATTTAAAATGTTAACTGCCCTCCGTTTCAACTGCAGTAAAAAAAAAACCAATAAAAAAAAAAACACCTGCAAAAGCATCTCAGCATTTCAGACTCAAACAAGATATTTTTTTTAGATTTTCCGCTGAAAGCTGGACCAATTAAAAATACGCTCCTTCAAGTGGAACTAGTTTCAGTGCAGATTCTGTACATTGACTCCTTGAATGTGTTCGGGGCAAATAAAACCATCATATCAGTAGTGGATGACACTGACAGGCACATATCCCAATTAAATTTCACTAACAATACCATCATACCAGCCCGAAACGTGAACACTCACTGATTATCTCCCTCACTGCAGAGATGCAAAATAACTGACCACACAACAATTACGCTGTGAATTTTCTTCTCTCTCCTTTTGCTTTATAATTATTCTCCTTTTTTTGCTCGCCTTTTGATCCTTTCTTTTCATCTTCTTTTGTGTTTAGTGAGAGGCACGAGAGCCAAACCGCCGAGAGGGAAACGAGGGGAAAACTGAGAGGAAGGGAGTGATGGAGTCCATATTATCAGAACAGTCTGCCACGGTGGACGAGCTGGTGGAGGCATCCATCCAGGCCTTCGGTTGGTCAATTAAGTGTCATTCATGTCATATGTAAAAGTCATTTAATTTCAAAGTGAATTATATACGATGATATATATATTCATGCAGAAATGTATGTTGTTGTGCACTAACTGCCAAAAATGGATATACAGACTAACTGAAAGGCGGTGTGATACCTTCCTGATGATGAGGGTCATCTTATTGTCTTTTTATAGATGAGAAGGGCACATTGAAGGATGCTGCCTTGGTCCGCAATTTCCTCATGATGCACCCTTGGTATATTCCTTCTACTGACATGGCTAAGAAGCTTGTGTTCAAGTATCCTTCACCTCTGGCTTCTGCTACATCAAAGATGCATTTAATGTTTTTTGGTGTTTATCAGTGAATATTTTCTTCACACACAAAGCAATGGAATTAAAGCACGATTTTCTGTATAGGGGAAGATCACTGAAGAAGAGTGTTTAGTCTGTTCTGTTCTCCTAAATCCGTTAACTCTTAATGAGATTTAAAAGGAACTTGTAGTGTTAAAGCAGAGGAAACAGTTACAAGTTTGACAACAATTTGCACCTTGACTTGGATCAGATCTCAAGAGGAGAGCTGCACTGCTGAGCGCCGATCAAGAATATGTCACCTCGTCAAGTAATCAACTATCTTGTCTGTCTCATCTAGTGCTTCTCCTTTCTGATCTTTGCTCTTTACAGCTGTCATCTTTTTTTTTAAATTTGTTTCTGTCTTATGGTCTTCTTGATGTGTTTGATTCACGTATTTTGTTTCCAGTGAATATTAAAACACTAACATGCTACACAGAAGCTCCATCATTTGGTAAAAAGTCACATTTTATCTTCATATAAAAGCTCTTAAACTCAATAACAGTCATATTGTTGTGTAGATGTAAACACGTCTATTTTCCTCTCAGTACATGTCAGCATCTGTCTCTCTCTCCTCCTTTGGTCTTTCTTCCAGGTACTGGATTTCTGAGTTCCCCGCAGAGTTCAATCTCAACCCGGAGCTGGCGGACCAGATCAAAGACTATAAAGACCTCTTGACCACCGAGGGCAACGAGAGCCAGAGCCGGCTCATCGACCTCGACAGTGTGTGAGTGAATTGGTTGCTGAATGTGGCGCGTGTTATTGACAGTGCGGAAAAATGTGGCTGTCTGTGGGTGTTTGTGTCAGCAAGCCTATTTATTGCCTCCTATTTGAAATTGCTGAGCTGTGCTATACGGGGTCAGTGACTTATCCTTTTCTCATAAAAGCCATTACGATGTGACTACTGTGTATTGCGCTATAAAAAGACGAATTTGTGAAACTATGTGACTTAGCTGACATTTTTTAAACGAGGGAATATCCTCTCCTTAAAATAAAATCTGTTAAAAAAGTTGCGCAGTAGTAATTTGCTAATATATTTCAGGTTTCACAGGGCTTCTGGCATTTTGTTGATGGTGGCCACTATGTAATGCCATAGTTCTTTTCACCATACTTTTGCTTTGATATCCAACACCACTTTAAGTGCAGCTCTAACTTTTGCAGTGGCTATAAAGCTGATCCTCATATAATCTTTTATGGTGTCGTTCCAGAAGACCCAAGCAGAGAAAACTGTGCTGTCTCTCTCCTCTAGGCCGTCATATAAATGGAAGCGTCAGGTGACTCAGCGCGTCCCATCTATGTCCAAAAAGAGGAAAATGTCGCTGCTGTTCGACCACCTCGATTCCTGTGAGCTGGCCGAACACCTGACCTACCTGGAGTACAAATCCTTCTGCAAGATCCTGGTCAGTTTGACCACAGCTGTGCATCTCATGGGATGTTTACAGCTCTTGAATTCCTAAAATTCTCAAGTAATCTGGTGTTTACATGCCACAGACTCTTGGTAGTTGCTAAGCAATAGTACTTAAAAATTCACACTGGGCAGTAATTATATTAGTTTACTGGAGACATATTTCTCTTTGAGTGTTATTTCGGGAGGCAAAGGCAAAGGAGATTTAAATGCTTGAAGATTTTTTTTAGATCATTTATTCTAGTGTGGTGGTGCTGATGGCACAGTGGGGGCAGTGGCATCTCTCTTGACTTTGTCTGTGTGCCTCTTCTAAAAAAGATTCTGGCTCAAAATGAAACAAATCTAACCTAGAGGTACAAAAGGGCATTTATGACAGAGTTTTAGTTATAATAATGACAAGAACTTGTTGATAGGCTATTTATTTATTGTACAGAAACGAGAGCACTCTCAATCTTGTCATGTACCTCTTAGTGGGAAATCAAGTGATCATATTTTTTAAGATGGTCAAACTATGCCTTTAAAGGGGCCCCCCAGTTTGTTTGTTTTTTGTTTTTTTGTGTGTTTTTTTACACTGTTTCACTACCATAAAGCTGGGGGACACATTTAAAAAAAAGAGCCATTATGATCAAAGCAACAGAGCTTGAAATATCTGGAATTCTAGTCTCCACTATGCGGCTTACATTTCCCATGATGCATCTCAGTCGCATCTGTCATTCCCAGGCCAGATGCTGTTTTTCAAACTCCACACCCTCAATTTGTACAAAAATACCAACTTAAAAAAAACCCCACAAAATTGCATTGCTTCCCTGTGCCACTAGTAATACATTAAGGGTTAAAAACTGCTTGGATATAAGATTTTTTTTTTTAATATGGTACAGGTCAAACACTAGATCTTATCATGTGAGATGATCTTATATTTAGATTTGAAAGCTATGTGACCTTATTTTTTAGTATAAATGGATTATCTGTTGCTTTCCCAGGCACATCATTTGACTTAATTCAAGTAAATTTCACTTGTATTTTTCTCATAAGCATCCTTACAGTATATTCAGTTCCTTTTAACCACATACAAAGAAACATGTCTGGTGAACATCCACTCAAGGTTGTACAAGCCTTTTTTAAAAAAAAAAAAGTTTTTAAGTTGTATGTATTTATTTCAAACCTTTGAACACTTCTCAGAGTTTACTTCTTTCTAGACTGGAACCATCTTGTTTTGAAATTTCTTGTCAGGTAAAATTAACTATCTGCATGTAAAGATAATTTCCCTAATATTACATATCTTTAAATTCTGTGGGGTTTTTTTCCCCGTGTATTTTGGCCAGGCTTTGCATTGTATCATGTCCAGAATTATACCATCATCAGAGGGTACAATCGTTCGAATTTCTATGAATAGTAGGATATGATTATGTTCTACAGCATTTTTTAAATTTTTTTTATAAATAGATGAAAGTTCTCAATGCTCCACTTTTCTTTCAGTTTCAGGACTACCACAGCTTTGTAATGCACGGCTGCACGGTGGATAACCCCATCCTGGAGCGCTTCATCACCCTCTTTAACAGCGTCTCGCAGTGGATCCAGCTTATGGTGCTCAGCAAGCCCACTGCCCCGCAGAGAGCTGCTGTCATCTCCCATTTCATCAGAGTGGCACAGGTCTGTCTGCAGGGCCCATTAAGACTGGGTTTGGGAAAGTTGTGGGGGTTTAGGGTGCACGGACAAGGACACTGATAGAGGGCGATCGCTTCAGGCCAGAGAGAAAGAGCAGAAATTCTTAAAAAAAAAAAAATTGGAATTAGAATTGACAGTGAAAGCCAAGGGGTATAGAGAAAAGGGTAAAGGCATGGCGAAGCTTAGATGATTTGCACACACACACTTGCGATGTCGTGCTCTTTCATTAGAGGCACGGATTGTGAGAAATGTATTCAACAAAGGCTTTGGAGGTATTAGCATGTTTAGGTTCCTACTGAGGGAAAACCTGGCATCTCTTGGAATTAAGAAAAGCAGAGTTGGTTCACCGGGTGGTGACGCAGTTTTAGCATTTTTCAATGGCTTTTTCAGGCATAAGCACTTTAATAAATCTCTCACATAATGAAGGAGTATGTAAATCTTACATTTCATTGAAACAAATAGATAATAAAACGTGACAAATCTCAAATATTAGTGGGAGCTTTTTGAACATAATTCAAGGTTAAAGCGTAGTGTGACTACCATTTTATTTAAATAGAGGTAGAATAGTTAGAAATAACAAAAACAGAGGCATCCCTGGGGAGTTTCTACAGGTAGCATGACTCATATATGCAGCTTGCTTATGAAATGTCAGGTATAGACAGGAATAAAAGGTGTGAGGGAAACACATATTTTGGATGATTTAAAAATTCCCCCCTGATATGTTAAACGACACATAACAATACTGAAAACATAATTTGTCTTTTTCCATGAAAAAAAGTAAAATTACCTGGTTGGAAATTCTTCAACTGACATCTTCAGCATATCTCCTTTGAAAATCCAGAATGTATGAATTTGTAAATCAAATTTTTCATTTCAAAAGTTAAACTGAATGTCGAACTCTGAACGTTCATCATTCTGTACAGCGAAGCTCAAACGTCCAAGAATGGAGGGGGACTTTAAAGTTACTATATACAGAAAAATGACTGACTGAAATTGAATATAATTATCTACAAAAGTTGTCAGTCCTCCAAAATTATTCTCCCTGCAGGAATTGTGCAGAAAAAAAAAAGTCTACAGCGATGCTAGCGTCTGTTTAAAGCTGTACTTAGGCACAGCATGTTTATGTATCTAAAGTGAAGTTAACCAGGTTTATTGTTGTTTAGCATGTTAGCTAAATAAACACAGTATAGCTGAGACTGATGGAATTGCCTTGGTGGGAAAAGCAATGTTTGTCACTTTCACAACAATTAATCGAAATAAAAGAATCAGGAAATGAATAAATTACGACAATAGTCATTTGTTTTTGCCCTAATTGAGATTCATCCTGTGGGGATCATAAATGTATTGCACAAAATGTCCTGACAATCTGTCAAATAATTGTTAGATATTGGTCTGCAGCAAAGTGGTGGACCGAGCAACCAGTTGACATCTCTGAACCATCCCACTAGCATTCAATATTCTTCTCCCTGCAGGTTTAGCTGTAATTGTGGAGACGAGTGTTCCCTTTACAGAATTTAATTTATTCCGCTGCACATTGACCTGTTGAACTAATCTTATGGCCAAGATTTCCCACCTTTCTATCTAAATGATAATCTTCCTTCCTACTGCACAAAGTAAAGCTAAATACCATTTAGATTGTCTGCACCTATCAATGTATTCCTACATTCATTGTCTGTAATCATCCACAGTCATCTACAGTTCAGGATGGCTCTAATCCTAATCTTAACGTAATCTTGTCTCTCCCACAAATTCCCAGACAGAACTGCCAGCTAGCTGCCTTACATGGTTCTCTGACCATATGTCTGGAGACCGTCATTCTTTCAGCACAGAATCATCCCTTTAAATGGCATCCTGCGCTTCTCTGTAATTGATTTTTATTTCAGCTTGATGGTATCATTTGCTTTGGTCTGCCAGATGGGCTGAGTTCTCCCTCTCAGCGACAATTTACTCATCTCCGCTGTGCGAGGGACCTTCAGTCAACCACAGAAAGTGCGCACGAATTTCCATCCTAATAATGCAGTGCTCTGGTTGAATGCGTACTCGTTACTTATTGAAAGTCTTCTGCGAGGTTGTTGTCATCATTAAGAGATGTCGCCGTCAGATCCCTCTCTCCATTTACTCTGCCCTCTCTTTATGTGCAGAGCAGAAGTCAGTCTTTGATTTAGTTTCTGCAGGTTTTCTCCACCTCGCTCTGTCACAGTACACCAGTGCTCTAACATCTCTGTAGGCTGTATGTCAGGGAAGCCCAACACTAAGTGTTTCACACTCATTGATACTCCACACTTGGACTTGTTCCAGCGTTTAATGAAGCCGTGACACTGTGGAGCTGAGGACAGATGCCGCTATTGACCAGCATTGTTGATGAACATCTACAGTCAGATCCATAGAATGCGTGAGAACGACCTATGCAGCTTTTAGTTTTAGTTCTATGCTATTTAATAGATTTTAGCATGCTGGCATGCAAAGGCACACTGGTGACCCTGTTAAACTCCTCCTGTAAATTACAGCTTCTCCTTACTCCATGCACATTACTGTGCTGCCCCATTGGTGTGCAAAACATTTTGAACACCCCTCATAATAAAATATAAGCATTGTCATGGTTGGCATGGTCAGCATTCAGATTTTAACAGTTACCTCAAAGCATTGCTGTGTTGGAGGACGTCCTCACAGAGTTTCTAACAATATTGTAGATTAAGGTTCCATTTTCCTGCAGGTGCAAAGCCAGCGTTAGGCCAGTGCAGTCTTCGTGTAAATCTGTGACACATGCATACCTCCCCAAAACCGATAAACACCTGTCTGAAATTTTCTTCCTTTTTCTGTTTGCCGTTTTAAGTACTGCAACATAAAACTGTATTCAAAATACAGTTTGTAATGTAACAGAGGAAGATTTTCGTCAGTAATATCACCCACGAGTGTAATCCAGTGACCTGTGGCCTGTACCGAGTGAAATACCAAGTTATCTTTGGCATTGGGTTCACTCCTGAACCAGTAGATAACCGTGGTAACCGCTAACCTGCTTCAGTAAAGGTCATGCCTGGTCATGACTGCATTGAGGAAGCAAATGTGTGCCGACATTTTTATGAGACCTCAATTCAGAGTTAAATTATTGCTCCCTGTCATGTCAGGCGGATTATTACGATGACATTTTTTTGCTTGCAGATATGTTGATGAATATTTTCTGTAACGGTTTTAATAAGTAGCACAAATACATAAAACACTCTCATGAAAACATTTTGCAAATAAGTTCACACATTTAAAATCTTTTTTTTTTTTTTTTTTTTTTTTTTTTAAATCTTTGAACCAATGCCATGAACAGATCAAGTTTTCAAACCCTGCATCTGCCCCATCGGCAAAGGTTTACCATCTGCATGTACCGCTTAAAACAAAACAATTCTGAACCCAACTTGACCTACAATGTAAGATCTGCCCTGACCTATAATTAAATATTGGCTCAGAGCTGCTCCTGAGGAGTGAATACAAAAGCCCAGGGGGGCACCAATGCATGAGGCAACACAGACATTATGAAAATGAATAGAAGCACTGATGATCAGTAATGAGTTTTTCCCTTCTCTCTCTCTCTCTCTCTCTCTCTCTCTCTCTCTCTCTCTCTCTCTCTCTCTCTCTCTCTCTCTCTCTCTCTGACACTTCAACCTGACTATCTCCTTTTGACCTGGTGCTGCTTTTAAAGTTGATGAGAGGAGCTCATGTATTTGTCTGTTACTGAATCTCACCCTGACTCCACCTGCTGATTCCTCCCACTAAAGTATTAATATTTAAAATATTCAGCCTCTCTTCAAAGTTGTGCTCAGCTGCACCTGGTTAGTTACCAATGACTGTGGTCACGAAACCTGCAAACAGTCTCTGGTTAAGCCCATTAGTGGAACTGGAGATCTATCTTGCATCTGTGCACTGTTTCACAATGACAATCAGTGTTTCCCTGTCTTAGAGTGTCCGCAGGTCATTTTGGAAGTTCACTCATTCACACAGAATGGGCGAGCACTGAGACATATACATATACATCAACAATCAACCCTGCTGAAAATTTTTCTTATTAACTCTTTGCCCATTTAAAATGCCTCAAACTTTAATATTTCAGAAAATGATCCCAGCACGTGCAAAGACGAAAATAATGCTCAATCTGAATTCATATGTATTCAGCAGCAGCACAGAAAGTAGTCTTAAAATATCTGACATTTCCTAAAACTTCCCTGAGGGTGCAGTTGTGTCCCATTTCAGCTTCCTACTGGGAAATGACTCATGTTCATTAGTTTTTTTTCTCCACTGCACAATTGCATTGATATTTAAAATGCAAACATGTCTGCTCTGTTTCACGCAGCAAAGCTCCGCTCTGATTCTTTTCACATCATGTTCTCTGAATGTTCCCTCTGGCTTTGATAAACATACATCGCAAATCTAGCTGACGAGGACACAGCCCTATCAGTACGTTTTCTAACACCACTGGAAAGACCTGGCATGTTCACAATGAAACCTCTCCCTTTACTGATGGCTGCATGCATGTGCTGTGTAGCTGAACCGTATTACTCTCCAAATGATGGGCTGCCTTCCACCCTGCTTTGCAAATTGATTCCAAAGGATGTTTGAGCTGAATCAAATGATCCCCCCCTGGCAGCCCTCCCACACAGCTGCGACCTCATTGATTTTCAGTGAGATGCCAGCAGGCTGAAGGGCAGCGTGGAGCCCCGCAGAGTGCCATTCACAAAGAGCTAGCCTTACTTTGACATGGACAGGTTACAACATTCAGGAAAGTCTTGGTGCATTCACACCAGGTTCATGTTCAGATGTGCATTTGAGCTGCTGAACACTGTGCAGACTTTCCATATCTAAAAGTCTCTGCCTTCGCTGTCTAAAGTGTTTATTTTTCTGACTCCTTGTAACTCCTTTCTAACCTGCTCTGCCTTCCCTCTTTCTCATTCCCTTAAAATCCTTTTTGGGCAACGTGCTTTTTTGGCAGCGCCTTACACATTCATATACTGCCTCCTCTCTCACCCCTCCCCACTCCTAATATTTCTTCCTTCTCCGTTGACAGAAGCTGCTGCAGTTGCAGAACTTCAACACACTGATGGCGGTGGTGGGCGGCCTGAGCAACAGCTCCATTTCCCGTCTCAAAGACACGCAGACACACATCAGCGCAGAAACCAACAAGGTGCAGTAGCTTCTACCATCACTGATCTATTTCTGGCATCTACAGCCAGACACTCCCTGACAAACTCAATGTTCCCCACGTGTCAATGCACTTAGTTTACAAGTGATATTGGATCATAATTCCGTAATCCACATCTCCTCCGAGAGCTGCCAAGCTCCTTATCTGTGCCCATTACTCCTACACACTATCTTTATAGAACTATGAGTTTGGGCTGCATGGTCAGAAAGTTGAATGCAACAGTTGGGGGAGTTGCAGTGTTTCTTCAGTTATGCAAGTCCATCTGGAAGTCTTACAGAATGTTTTTGAATCTTCTAAACTAATCTCTCATGAGACAGCCTTTTGCTTTCCTGCCAACTCTCATGTCCATCCTCTCCCCTCAAATTCCCCCTACAATCATTCAATTGCAGGTTTTTAACAACTTAATTGAACTGGTGACATCATGTGGGAACTACAGCCAATACCGCAAGCGTTTCTCTGAGTGCTCGGGCTTCAGATTCCCCATTCTTGGCGTGCACCTGAAGGACCTGATAGCCGTCCATGTGGCACTGTCAGACTGGGCCGACAAAGAGAAGACACGGGTCAACCTGGCGAAAAGCCAGCAGCTGTATGCCATCCTGCAGGAGCTGGCGCTCATCCAGACCACGCCGCCCAACGTGGATGCCAACACAGACCTGCTCAACCTGCTTACAGTGAGTGTGAAAGGCTGGACAGAATGTGCATGTGCAGAGTCCAAGATAAATGTTTGGCCTGAATTCATACAGCAACCTGCAAAGAAAAGATTCAAACCAATTGTAACAGCAAAATCCCGGTCCTGAATCAGGGGGCTGTGAGTTTATTATTCGTCATGAAGAGCAACAGATTTCGAAAGCGTTTGTTGATCAGCCAGACGTAAATGAAGTAGGAGGAAAAATGTTGAGAAGGAGAACAACTTTATGTCCGACCCGTGTGACAGACAGCCTGGTTGATACACAGATTTTGTTCTGCTGTGATTTGACTGGCTCATGGTCAGACGGACTGTTGGAGCCAGCTGGGACAAAATCTGTGTTCAAAGGCCAGAGATGATATGTAACCGAAGCAATCCACGCGTGAAGCATTCACATGTCTTCAACCGATATTGTCCAGAGCGGTTAGAATAGCCAGTATATCACCTCTGAGGAATAAATAAGATTTGACTGTTGGAAATCGTTACCAAGTGTGGATTCAAAACATTAATTATGATAACAGTCACAAGCACTTTGAGTGGCTAATGTGAGATCATTTTAACCTATTTAAACAATGAATTAATTATTTATCCTGACCTTCAGTTCCTAGTATGAGTCAAGCTCCCAAAACTCTGGATCCTACGTTTCCCATAATGCAACCCAGTTGTGTTTTTTACCCTGTCTGCCTAGATAATGTTCAGTATTAAAACCCACACCTTCAATTTGTTCTACAGCATTTCTGTTATTTCATCAAACCCATACACAGAGTAGTTATATAGTCCTTTCCATAAGCTGTGTCCTCCAAATGACAATGCACGTACACAGTGTGCACTAAAGAGTGCCCCTTTGAATAAAAAAGAAAGCTAATACTGGCACTCAGAGATACAATAAGGATTAAAGAGGGCATTTACTTTTTGCTTTCATTATTGTAATACTGTTATCTTGTTGCCAAATTCCATTGTGTTGAACAATGCTTTTATCCAGGACACAGAGTCGTCGCCCATGTTTCAGCATCTCCTCGCTGAGCTTTAAATTGTTAACCTGCACTGAAACTTCTTGTGTGTTTTTTTTATCCTGAGTAAAAACTGAAGAGCTTTGCCCGTCTGGTTGCTTTGGCCCTGAAATTATCTGACAGGGCACCTCAGTAGAAACGGTGACCTTTTAAATCTCAACACAACAGGAAAGCCTTTTACCTCAAAGATCACAATATGCTATACTGATACTGCAGCTTTACTCATTTGCTCTGTGTTTTCTCACTACTCTTACTTCAGAACTTGATTTTCAAAGTGCAACAAACATAAATAGTCTCATTATAAAAGTACAAGTCAAACTATTCATCAGCAATAGTAACAGTAATCATGTCACTTCTTTCCTGTCTTTACTGAGAGAACACTACTTTCCTTCCACGTGTGTTGTAATTTGCTATATAAATAAAATTGAATCAAATTAGATTAAATTATTAATCACCAATATAATCCCCCCCACAACATGTTATTAAGTCATCAAATATATTCACCTTAAAATGTGACATGATGGGATGAAATTTAAAACACATGCAGAAAGCAAAATTTCAGGTGGAAATCAAAATATTAGATGTGTTTGAAAAGCAATCATTGAATGAAAATCACAAACTTCTTATTTCGAAAAATACACTTGTCAGTAAGAGTTTGAGTAAACATTTCAGTGCAGCTTACATTATATATTTAGTCGGAGGCCAGAGGCCAGAGACTACTGACTGAAACTGATCCCTGCATTGGTGCTGCCTTCAGCGTGAAAGCTGAGGCTCTGTTTAAGCACAACAACTTCACAGGCCCTGTGTGTGTTTGTGTCTCAGTATTTTTGGCAGATGCAGATAAGAGTTTCCGGAATTTGAGAAGGGGCACTTTCTGAGTTTAAACAATCCCAAGACATCAATTACTCAATCTGGCTGCAGGTGCTGGTGTGAGATTGCAGCTGGCTTCCCTCCTTTTTTTTTTTGTGAAAATGTGAAAAACAATTTGACAAGTTTTGGAGCTGAGAGGCACCAGGAAAGTTTGCTGGACAGAGTCAATACCCAATTATCTTATGCCAGTGCTTATTAGAGTTGATCTAACTTGCGTTCTGTTTGACTTGCAGCCATGAGATGGAAAGAAAGCCAATAAATCCTCCAAATTTATGAAAAAGAGAAGGCATGCCTGCGTGGAGAGTTAAGATAAGCAAACCACACAGGTTTAATTATAATTTTCCTCTTCTTTTATTCATATTTATCAGCCTTCCAGATTAATTATCCTCTTTTTTATGATCCTGACCCATTTAAACTGAACCTTTGCTCTCATATAGTGTAAGCTCTACTAAATCAGTGGGCCAAACAAGAAATGTTTTTTTCTTCTTCTATGTTTACCACTTCAGCTCAATAAAAGACAGGAAACACAACTACAGTTCGCAAACAGCTCTGAGGAAAACAATTTGAGGCCGACATCGGATGCAGTGGATGCTTGTGTGGCAGTTGGCTATAATGTGTTAACTGGAGCAAAACAAATGAAAAATAGATGCCTCTCTTTCACCTCTTGCCATAGTAGCTGTGTTAAGAGATTGCTCTACTTAACAATAATGAAGAGATGTGTGTGTGACAATGTTTAATAACTGGAAAATGGAGTCTGCGGTGGAAAATAAAAATAAATTTGAACACAATGAATAACTTTTAAACATATCTGCATAGTCTGGTGTAAACAGTGTGTTATAAGTGTGGAGTCATTAGGATGTTTTCCATAAGCCTTCAGGGCTGAACATTAGCAGTGCACAGTGACTAATTGCCAGTACTGGGAACCACTTCACTCCACTCGAGTTTAATGGAGTGCAGTTTCTGATGCAGATGAAGATTTTTATAAATCTCTTTGTCTAAAAAAAACTGTATTTACTTATTTATTATGGTACTATTTTGTCACGCAAATAATTTGTTTTTATTTTGAAATACCTGCCCTTAGATGTGGGGATTTTTCATTTGTAGTGCCGACAGCATTGAACAATAATAATCGGATACTCTGTTTGTGAGTGAGCAAACTGAGCAGAGACAAAGAAATAGATGTAACTATAACTGTTTCAGTAAAGTTTTATCACTTTATGTCTATTTCAGTAACGTTTACAGTCGGTCTAAAATTCCAATAAAGGATGGTTTTGGCTGAAATCGGTGCAGGGATGCAGTTATTTTAAGGTTTGAGACACCTTTGTTAAACCTCAAAATGTTGAGGATGAACAAAGCTGTCAAACCTTTGTCTCTGCATAAGAGTTCTGATCTCCTTTCTTCTACTATTCAAAATATAGTATTACAGTACTCAAGTGTGCATATTGTTAGAAAAGTATATCTAAAATAGTCCACTTTGAAATCATAATTTTTGACTGAAACGTTTTTTTCACCAAAAAAGTCAATTAGTTTCTAAATGTCCTCAAAATGAACTTTATTCTCTCTCACGCTTTCAAAATTCCACAAGGTATGTATGTGCAATTATATGTAGGTTAATAAATATATAGGCTATGTTTAACTGCTGGACACAAGGTGTCTCATACTTCACTGTTAAGTCCATTCTCACTTTGTGTGGCAATCACACTTGTTGAACATTGAACCAAGTTTGCTTCCAAACTAACTGTCAAATTACACTTGAAGTGAGTTCAGAGAAACTTTCCTCCTTTAGCAGATGAATGTGAAAACAGCCATTTAGTTTAAACTCCGCACATACAATCCAATCACGTTGCACAGCAGTGACACTCAAACATTCAACTTCAGGGACAAGAGGAAAACTTTTTTTTGTGTGTGTGTGTGAAATGGAGCTTTAACAAACCAACCGATACTCAAAGGTGAAAACGTACTAATTTTCGGAGATTGGAAATGGACCTAGTTTAGGTGACGTCATGTGACCTACAGTAAGTGTACAGCGAGTCACGAGAGATTATAACCTTTACCTTTGTTCAAGGATGCAGTATTATATTAAAATACTGAAAAATGATGTCGTAAAAGCGATTATGTACCATTTTTCACAATACAAATTGAGTCAGTGAGTTGCCCATGTGTCCAATTTCAGAGGACCAGTTGAAGGAAATCAGAAAAAACAACAACTTTGAATGTAACATTAGATGGTATGTATCTCCACAGACATCAAAAGAAAACATACATATAGTAAATATTTTACATTTAATGACTAGACACAGAAAATAAAGGGCAAAATGATGAGATGAATGCTTTGGTGAATATCTGATTTAACATTTTAAGGAGATCCTGATTGTTCGGCAATGACTGGAGGTTTTACACCTGCCTCACTCACACTGGCTCTCCATGCAGGTCTCTCTGGACCAGTACCACACAGAGGAGGAGATCTACCAGATGTCTCTTCAGAGGGAACCTCGCAAGCCAGCGGTAAGCATCACGCTGACTTAAACATCCCACGTGTCCCGTTCCGACCTTTTCCTAGAATCAGTGGCGGAAGGAGTAATCAGGTCTAAAAGTAGAAATACCACATAGAAAAAACACTCAATTATAAGTAGCAGCCCTGTATTCAAAAACTTACTGATGTGAAAGTACATATAAGTAATGTCAGCAAAATGTACTTAAAGTATCAAAAGTAAAAGTATTTATTGTGCAATATGGCCCAGTTTAGAGTCTTCTATTTTTTATATATATGAATTACTGGAATACTGAGCAGCATATTAATGTTGTCATGGTTGAGCTAATTTCAACACATAATACTGTTGAAGTGTCTAATCTTTGTATATTAATGCATGTAAAGAAACTAATCATACATTTTAGGTATCAAGAGAATTGATCAGACAAGTAATTAAAACTGTCAGATAAATGTAGCAGAGTGGGAGTATAAAGAAGCATCAAATAGAAATGCTGAAGTAAAGTAATAATACCTGTAAATCATGCTTAAATACAGATGTACTTAGTTACTTTCCCCCACTGCTTAGAATACCGTATATTTGGCAGAAATATGCTTTGCTTTACTTCCGTCTTGATATTGCGGATGGTGCTAATTTTCACTCTGCCTTTTGAGAGGCATCATCCAGCAATTGTAAAGCTGCGAGCTCTAAACTGTCTGCATTTCAGAGGGATTCAGTGCCCCATGTTGAGCTTCATGATGAATCCTCACCATTGTTTAAAGTTCAAATGTACATAAATATCAGATTTGATATATTCTATAATAGATTTTTTTTTTTTAAATGAATGTTACAAATCATATCAGAAACCTTTGTTTTCATTTTCTCATGCCATTTTGTCCCACTGAGGAGCAGCTTTTTCTTTTCTTTTTGAAAGACTTCCCTGGTTTGATATTGATCTCGTGGTCTTTGGGTTCTCTTTGGCTGTTGCAGAACTCCAGCCCCGTCCCCGCACCTGACCCCAACCCCACTGTGATCGATGAGTGGGCTGTGTCGGTGAAGCCCAACGCCGACCCGACGGTCATCAAGAAACACATTGAGAAGATGGTGGAGGTGAGTTTCTCAGCCCCTCTCTCAGTGCCTGTGAGGGACCGGAAGGATGAATAATAAGATCTTGTTGTTCTCTAATCTTTCACCATAATTACCAGAGCTGGGAAGGTCAAATAAAAACCCTGATCATAATCCATCCATCCATCTATCTAGTTGCATAGATAGATATTGGTCTGAAATAACAACAGTGTATAGTGGTTAGTATAAAAAAAAAACTTTAAATTGATATTGCTGTATTATTGACATTACTGAGGCAGTTTCCTGAGCTGTGTCCATATTATTTTTATTGGTCACTTGTTGAATTGCTCAAAAACATGTCAGCTTTATTAAGAGTGAGTGATTTGATAGAAATCATTTTCAGACATATTGATTAAATTGTTATATAGGTAATTGTTTTGCCTGTAAAATCGTCCTCCTGACCCTGATTATGTGAGAACTGTCTCGTACACAGTCAGTCTTCAAGAACTTTGACGCCGATGGCGATGGCCACATCTCCAGGGATGAATTCGAAGCAATCAGGAACAACTTCCCTTACCTCAGCAAGTTTGGAGAGCTGGACAAGAACCAGTGAGCATTTACCGATTTATTATTCATGCAGTAGTCCATATTAAGCAGTTTATATAGTCGACTGAGCCAATGTCCACTCTGTCTTGTGTGGAGCTCACCTCTCATCACTCCCTCCCACAGAGACGGGAAGATCAGCAGAGAGGAGATGATTGACTACTTTATGAAAGCCAGCTCTCTGCTCAACTGCAAGATGGGTTTCATCCACACGTTCACAGAGAGCACCTACGTCAAGCCCACGTTCTGCGAGCACTGCGCTGGCTTTGTGAGTACACACCTAGAGTTCTCATTTGAACATTAATCATGGGACGCTATCTATGACCTCCATTGATCCTCAGGTTATACTTTCAAAGATGATTTCAGATACTGACGTCCTTATATTTTTCATTTCCTCTCGTGTTATTGATGTATTCATAGTCTCAGTCGATGGCAAATGACATAGTTTGCTTGAAAAGGTCAAGGGTCATCAGTGCTCACCTTGCCGTTGCACAGCCACGTAGCTGCACAGACCATTTGCAATTCATTATTTGTCTCAGCAGCCACTGGCGACGCGTGATAGTGCATCTCTTAGAGGTTCCTCCTGTCAGGTCAGGGCAATGCCAATTACTTTGAGCTACAGCCACATGCTGCTGAAGTTGCATTCTGGGAAATATGGAGCGATGATAACTCTGCTTTGTGGCAGTCTTACATCTGTGTGTGTGTGTGTGTGTGTGTGTGTGTGTGTGTGTGTGTGTGTGTGTGTGTGTGTGTGTGTGTGTGTGTGTGTGTGTGTGTGTGTGTGTGTGTGTGTGTGTGTGTGTGTGTGTTTGTGGCCCTTAACATTCCCCAAAGTCCCCCAAGGAGCCCTCTGTTATTTCGACACAGACAGTGAGTCAGCACTCAGCTGTAATGAGAACAGGAACAGGGCTTCTGGATTGAACTGGAGATGCTATTCCATTCAATTCTTTAGATTGCATATGAACTACTGCATGCTCAAAAGAGAAGCATGGCATAGATTATTTGTATAGACTTCCATTAACATTCAACACGCTCGTATACGTGCAAATGAATGTTCTCCAGGGGAAACTCTGGCATTTTCAAACCATCATGAGGGGAAACTCAGAAGAGAGAGCAGGGAAAGATAAGGACTCTGGCAGCGTGCTTCCTCCTCTGAATACATCTGTGTGTGTTTGGCAGAGGTAGATACACCAGCCGCTTCCTCATCTGCCTGCTTTCTACTTTCCTCTTGGCTCCTTTGCAATGACAATATTTTCCTGCAGCCCGTTTTTCAGCACTTGTCTCAGACACGCTGCAGAAAGCCGAGCGGGGGGGGGGGGGGGGGGGCTCCAGTAAACACTGCAGCGTTCACTCAACTCAAGCGTCTTACATGGATCCTCATAATCTTCTGCTGTTTCGCCCGCAGCCTCCTTTAGCCTTACGTCTTAATTAATGGCTCACAGATGAGTTTTACTAAATGCACAGAGCGAGGAAACATAGCACAGAGGGTGAGTTTTAACATCTCAGGAGGATGCAGCAAGCGTTTAGCTGGAGGCTCAGAGAGGCTGCACAGAGTGGTGTGTACAGTTTTTGTTTTGGCTCCCGACAGTTTAGATTTCATAGAATAATAGTGAGTAGCATACAATCTGTCGACATATATCTCTTATACTACTGCTGGAGTGGTCATTCACTCTGACAACTCCACCTTAAAACAGTCTAATTAGAATAATGGGGGAAAAAAAATATCACAAATTCTTCCCGGGCTGTTTGTCTGCGCCGTGTGTCCTACGGTCAAGCCACTTCTTCTTTACATTAGCTGCTCACGGGTTTGATACTGTTAAAAGCTTTTCTTTTAATGTATTTGGTGCATTGAGGTTCCTGCAGGGAACTAGCACTTCTAAACAAACCCATCATGGACACGTTGTGTGGTGACCTTATCCTGCTGGAATGCAGACTTTGGCAATGAAGAGGGGTGGTCCAACACCAGTCTATTCCTGTGACCTCAGATAATCACGATGGAATTATCCGTTCTTTTTTTTCCACTGCAATTTTCCTCCTTTGATGTTCAAACCAGTTAAAGCTGCACACCATATGAGTCTTTTAATCTGAAACCACATATACAATTTTACAGTTAATCAGGTTGATAAGTTCTGATAGATGATGACGTTGCAGACTCAGTTTCCATACTGGATCTGTTCAGTCTTGTTTATGTTGTGAATGCAGTGGGGAGGATAGATTTAAAGGAGAGAGTCTTCAAGTGTTACAGGCCAGAGTGGCTTTTTTTCTTCGTGCTGGCAAACTGAAGAAGTAGGACAGTTTCACAAACTTCTGCTTGAAACACATTTGCTTGCAAGAGTTAGACGGGATGATTGGGAGTACTTTTAGATTTGTCTGTTAGATATGAAGCTATGACCAGGATACAGATACTTAGCATACAGACTAGTATCAGGGGGAAACAGCTAACCTCGCTCTGTCCAAAGGTTAAAAAAAAAAATCTCTATAATGTACCTTGTACATAAATCCAAATGTAAAATGACAACTCGTGGTTTTACCAGTAATTAAGGATTTTGCTTTCTGATTTCCGAGAGTCTCGGCTGGTTGTTCAATGAGATGACAAGACAAGTCAAGACGGGATGTGTTCATTAGTGAGGTTCAGAGGAACTGGTAGACCAGTGTAACTGACCTTTAGACAAAAGCATTCCCCTCCTTTTCCAGTCTCAATGATAACCCACGCCAACCTGCTGCTGACTATAATTTCACCTTTACAAGATGAATAGATAAATGTACTTGTACATTCATCACACTAATAGGGCTGAAAAAAAGACGACCGTGCATCACGTAGATGTGGAGCATACCGAGCCAATTGCCGTGGCAGCAAGCAAAACCAGGGAGGAAAAAAATGTGGAGCCTCATTTGATCCGTGAAGGAACAGTAGTTGAATAAGAGTGGTCTGATGCTCGCAAGGTTATCGAGATGTCTCTTGCGTATCAGACCCAAACGTGCGACACATTGAGACAGGAAGTTGAATCAAACAAAAGCCTCCCTGAAAGAACTGGGCCAGGGCTTCAAAACAGGCAACATAAGCTGATATTCACAAAATATGCTGGAGCAGGATTATAAACGGGCAAAAAAAAAACCCACAAAACACAGAGGAACAAAACAGCGACTGTGACAAGGGGCAGGGACGGACAAAGGAGCAGACATGGACATGGGAACTGAAACACTGAACTGGAGAACACACAGACTAAAAGACAACAATGAGGGACAGGTAGGACTAATTACACAAAGGCAGGAAGTAAGGTAACAGAAAGGACATGGCATGTACTACTTACAAAGCAAATGAGGAAACACTTGGTAAAAGGGAAACACAGGAAACACAAGGACACAGGCAGAGGTATGACAGGGACCATGGCTTTGTTCCAAAAGGCGTACTTACGTAGTAACAGTCAGTATTTCGAGTGCCTGAGTGCGTTCACGTGGCCAAGTACAAAAACATGCCGTGCACTACAAGTACCAGGATGATATGTTCAAAACAGTCCCACGATTGAGTTAAAAAACGCCGGACACTTTCCACACTCAACAGTTGCCGTCTTGGCTAGAGGAAAGGGAGGGACCACCTGCGTGAAGAATTTTCCAAAAGGTATCTGGAGAAGCTGCAGCTGTCAGAACACAGCACAAAAGTGTTTATTTTTCATCAAGTACTGCTGTTGGATATCAGCCATCAGTGTGTTTATTGTGTGTGTGTGTTATGCAGAGGGCATGGAAACGTGTTCATTTCTGGATAAAATAATAAAGGCCAGCAGATGTATTGGCAGGAGGTGCATTCAAATGCTATGGTTATTTCCGGTATAACTGCAATTTGAGACAAACTATCCTGTTGAAATTCAAGTCATATACTTTACGTGGTGTTTTAGATTTGATTACATCTTGCTCGCCTAACTTGTCACTGGCTATGTTCCAAATGGCATGCTTTCCTTATCGTACTGACACACGCTAGTAAAAGATGAACAGATGTTTGATGGGAAAAAAAAAAGAAGTAATTATGATCAACTAAAAATGCCACAAAAGAGAGAGGTACAGCAAGATACTGTCAAGTCTGTGTAGATTATGTTATTTCAGTGATGTTCAAACTTGCACACTTTCTGGCGCTGTTAATGGTTGATGTGTCACTGTGTCCTGAGAAAAGGGTGGTTTTACCGTAGCGTATCAAACAATTCAGCAGGGAAAGAATGACACGTGAGAGACAGAAGATTGTTTAGAAACACTTTTCGTTGTCTAATTGAGGAAAAAAAAAACAGCAACTTGATTTTCGACAAAATTAAAAAAGTATTCACTTTCATTTCAAATTCCCCGTTAGAATAAAGACAGGTTCAATATGGCATGAACTAGGTAACCAAACCCATCTTGCTTCTCATTTTAAACATTTGAACACGCCCGGCCGTGTTTCGTGCTCATTCACACACCACAAGCCGATTTAAAAGCAAGTGAAGAAGCATCAGTAAAGGATGCTAAAAGTAGAATCGTACATCTCCCAGTCACAGAGTTCATCTTTGATGTATAATGTGTTACTGCTGGCGGTAAAAGCAGCAGTTTTCTAAAAGCATGCGTTGAAGCGTCAAAGTGTCAAAGTGTCCAAGTCAGTGTGTCTGCAGCTCTTGTTTGTAGTGCATTGTGTTTTACAGTCTACAGAGGCAGTAAAGGTCAGTGTAGGCAGAGCTGTGATGATAGCTGTGTTTAGATGTTCTCCTCATAACCGACTTCTCTTTGTTGTCGAGCCCCTGGCTGTGTGCGCGCGAGACTCTCGTGGACGTGTGTGTGTGTGTGTGTGTGTGTGTGTGTGCGTGCGTGCGTGCGCGCGCATCTACAGGTGTTTGTGTGTTTGCATCCATGCGTGTGCGTCTGTGGTGTCTGCATGTGTGTGTGAAGAGGTCAGGATATTTTGTGCCTCCTCAGATGTGCCAGTGCGGTGTGTGATGTCCAGCTCAGCTCTTTCATGTCATTGTTCCCCCACTGCCTGTGCGCTCCCTACGTCCCGCTTGATGTAGGGCCCCCTCCGCCCCCTCTGTCCCGCCAGCCTCCTCTCTCTCTCTCGCTCTCTCTCTCTCTCTCTCTCTCTCTCTCTCTCTCTCTCCCTGGTCCATTTGTCCAGTGTTCATTCAATACCTCAGAGGATATCCTCATGTGAACTGTATGGGTGTTTTAACACGCTTTAGCCCATGAATCCCTAATTGTGTATACTTTTCTCTTCATTGCAAACCATTTTCCAGTGCATAACTTTTTAGATGAACTCTCCACGTGTCACGAAGCTTATGGTTTCCATTCATTTCAATTCACAGTTCAACACAAATTAAAGGCTTCAAACTTATATGAAACAAACACAGCACTAGGGAAATGGTTTGATATGAGATTCGTTAGCAGGTACTATTCTGAACATTTTATGGTACGCTTAATATTTGGTAAAGAGTTCCAGTAAAACCAATATAGTAATTAAACCAAATTTGACTAAACTTGATCATAGAGGCCGTGTTGCATTTTGGGTAGTTACGTTGAAATAACATGCGACGTTTAATGAGTTAGAATGTCCCGACCCATTGGTCTACTAGATGATAGCGTATCAGTGTCATGCTTTGCCTCGCCTGAATTTTAAAAAAAAAGTAAGCTGCCTTAAGTTTAGCCACCAAAAACCACATGGTTTAGCTCTATGGAAAAAATACTGGTGAGGGTTAGCCACCAAAAACTACTTAGCAAGAACACGATTACTTAAAAGATATCCATATCACTTTCCCACTGACTCTGATCCTGTACTCCTGGGTCAAAGTCCTGGGGCTGTATTCACAAACATGCTGGAAATCCTCTCAATGATCTCCTCACTTTCTAACAAGGAGTCCTCGCTCAGGAGTGATTTAGGAAAGTTCTCAGAGCAACTCTGAGTGAAGAAATGACAGAAACTTTTAACTCGGTGAGGAGGTGCGGTTGAGCCCTGTTGCTATGATGCCTCATTTTAAAAGGCTTGATTGGTTAATGAAAGATAAAAACACTTTGTGATAATGGGCACAGAGTGGACAGTGACATCCAGTGGAAATTAAATGAATCGCGCCCAGGAACTGTCAGCGTGATCACTCTGCTGATGAAGGTTGACAGACCCCAGTCATCACTGCTGCATTTCCAGCTGCCACGTGTCTTAGTGCTGTGATCACTTTAATTTCTGCTGTTATTGTGTTATTGCGTTGAGCTGGAGATTTCATAGCATCTCTAATGAGACTGACCACAAACATCATACCTGCATGATATAATCACTGTCATTCAGCATCTCTTCTACCTCATTGTACATAGGAATTTTCTCCTCTGCTTAAGACAGTCTTAGTCCCTGCTTCTTGTTCACCTTTGGAGTTCTCTTAAGGACCAAGATGCTTTCTGAATAAGTCTCATCTTTACAAGGATCTACTCCTAATTTAAATTTGTAGGAAATATCAATATTCTAAGAGTTTTCTTAGTTTTTTTTTTTGTCAGTTGGAGTAACTCTGAGCACTATGAAGCTTTATAAATATGATCCCTGTGTTTTGTTTGAATAAAACATGAATTAAAACTCAAAACTCAAAACTCTGTTCTCGGCTAGTCACCAAAAGCAGAACATCGTGACTTTAAAATTACAGGAAGGGTGGAGGGTGCTACATCTTGGAATATACGTCGCTAATAATAGATGGCTGGAATGAATTACTGTACATGTGTGTGGAGGATCTTCCTTGTCATAAAGGAAGGGTCAAAAAACTAAGTGGGTGAAAAATCATGTCCCTGCTCGTCTCCAGTTTGTCATTTCAAGCAAAAGTTACTCTGTAAATGAGACGTAAAACCACATTTTTCTCATTATTTTTACAAACCAAATAATTCCAATTTTAACAAGATACCCGGTCTGATTATACAAAATCATTGTATCCCATTCAAAAAATACTTCTTCTGTAATAATATACTGACTTATTACGTTAAAAACTTTTCTTGTTATATCTTGTTAGAACTTTTAACAAGAACCGAAAAGGGAAATTCACTATGATCTGAAACCTTAGTTCTTTGTATTTTATGCATATTTCTTTATTCACCGCTGTAAGTTCTTCACACTTTTTTTTTTTTTTTTTTGCCTCATTTGCCTTTGTAACAAATACGTTTCTGTGTTTCACGACTGTGTTAAAAAGCTTATTATTTTCCACAAGAAATTTAAAGATTGTGTGTTATCAACATTCTCACGGTGTTCATTAACACACAGCCAACCTCTGCCTTCTGTGATTGCTGCATCACCTGATGTTCTTAGCATACCTCTTGTCTCCATAGAAATGAGAACTCGTCCTAATTAACACCCATCCTCACTGCCCTTTTCCTCCTCTTTCTTCTTCTAGATATGGGGCTTCTACAAGCAAGGCTACAAGTGTAAAGGTAAGACAGCACTTCATTTAGCTGGTGTTTTATGTCTGCACCACACACATGTTGCTTCTTCTGCTCGGAAAGCATTCAGAGAATCAGTGAATCCTTTTGACTCCCATCGATTCCCACCCGGTGCTAAGTACATGTGATCCACACAGAAACTACGGCAAATACAGAACGGCGCACTCTTTTATGTGCAGAGTCAAAGCCCTGTTCTCCAACAGCTAGATGATATCCATCAGCTGAGACCCCACTCACACAATGGATGAGTGTTTTCCCTTCGAGTCCTCCGAGTGAGCAAGTGTTTAAAGAAGCAGGTTCGGTCGTTGGCTTTATAAACACAGCTTGCTTCTTTTCCTCTGTGGATATGCTGCTGGTGGTCTGTGCCGACGCTATAAAGTAAATAGTGATAATCTGCAGACATTTACTCTCTCCAAAAAACCTATGCTACAAATGCCTCCAACCAGATGTCAAGCAAAAAAAGGTCAGAAAACCACGGCAGATCTAAAATGCAAGTCGTGCAAGTTTCCATCTGCTGCTGACTTTCAAGAAGTGATTGATTACAGCAACTCAACGGGAGAAGTTAGACTGGGCAGATATTTTACAGACAGCATTTCTGTGCTTGGTCAGTGTTCAGTATGTGTGTGTGTATATGTGTGTGTGTGTGTGTGTGTGTGTGTGTGTGTGTGTGTGTGTGTGTGTGTGTGTGTGTGTGTGTGTGTGTGTGTGTGTGTGTGCACCTTTTATTCAGTTATGTGGTTGTACAAGCATTTGTTTGTCACCGAGGAAGACGTTTAGTATTATGTTAATATAATAACTGATAAACATCACAGCATTTGTGTATGCAGACTCATTGTGTGTCGGAGGATGTAATGTATTCAAATCCATTCTTGGAAAAAAACAAACAAACAAACATTATATTGACTAATTCTCTCTGGTTCATTCTTGGTTTCAGCATTAATTGCTTCCGCATTCATTCAGCCTTTCAGCTTGGCTAACTAGTGCTTTTTAAATAGATTGCAAGTTATCATCAGACATTTGAGTCGCATAGCAACTGGTGTAATTAATGCTCCCTGGGGCCTTTGAGGTGTGTTACCAGCAGCCCCCTGCACCGTGTATGCAGAAGAAGAAAAAAAACAAAAAAAACACTTATCTAATCACAGACTCATTGTTAATTAGAGCAGAGATCTTCTGTTTTGAGTGCGTATGATAATTTTGGATGATATCAAAGTATTTATTAAAAAAGATCTGTGATTTTAGCTGCGTAAAAGGTCAGTCAGATATTAAGAGACAAACATGATCCAATAATTAGTGCTACTGAGATAAAAGGAGGGAAAATGGCGGGGTAAACACATGTTGACCCACAGAAAGGAATAAGATTGATGTATTTCTTTGTGCTATGTGTATATGTATATATATATATACACACACACACACACACACACATCAGTTATATATGTGTGTATATATATATATATATTACGATGGTAATGGGGATGAATGATATATATACATACATACATGTATATATATGCACACACACACACACACGCACGCACGCACGCACACACACACACACACACACACACACACACACACACACACACACACACACACACACACACACACACACACACACACACACACACTCACAGCCCTGAACCCCACACTCTCTGGTGTCCTCTGGACTCTGAAGCAGTGCAGTCTGCAAGTCGGACTGGGAGTTTTTAGAGTGTTCTGGTTTGTTCCATTAATGAGACCAGAGGAAGTCAATGACGGAGCCTCACAGTCATTCATCCCCATTACCATCGTTAGCCCATACTCAGGGAGGCAGACATAGCGGCAGGAACATAATTGAAATGAATCACCTACTGCAGTGCATGAGCGTGTGCGAGAAGTGTGAGTGACTGTGGGGAGCTTGATGTGTTCTTGTGGACGTCAGATATTCAGACGCTTTCTCAGAGTCTGTAGTGCAGTCACAGTGCCTGTATTCAAACTTTCATGTCAATGCAATGCAGCTACACTATGACGGCAACAAGTTTTCATTTCCGTTTTCTATTAGTTTGACATTTTCTGAAGTACACCTTTGCTTTTTTTTTTTTTTTTTGCTGAGAGTTTCCTGCATGAATCTATCGATTAAACAGGAGGTTCAGCCTTCAGCCACGTGGCTCGGCTTAGCATTCAGACTGGGAAAAGGGAGCAACAGTTGTAGCTTCGTATTTCAAGGACATACATGAGTGTAGTAGGTTCTTCCCTCCTAGCTTATGTGGGAATTGTTGTATTGTTGAGTTTCTCTGTATAATGTAAAGTTCTGCTGTGAGGACTTTAACGTGTTAAGCGCCATGATATAACCCGTGTTGTGATTTGGCGCTATAAAAATCAAATTGAATAGCATCAATTTTACATGTCAGACAGTTCCTTTAATTGTAAATCCCCTTAGTGTGGACATTTTGGGCTTATTCCCTTTGTGTGTGTGTGTGTGTCATATGGCCACAGAGCAGTTAAAAGAAAGGTTTTTAATTGCCTCTCTCAGTATTGGGTGGTTCATCATGAATGATGTGAAGCACTTGACCACAAAAAGGGGCAAGGGGATAACACTTCCTGAATGATGGAGAAAAATAATTCAACTTGGGGTATTATTCTGTGAAGAGGTGGTCATGACATGGAATTTTAATTTGGAAATCGCCTTTGTTCGAAGTGTGTAACATTTCTGAAAGTTTAATGTGGAGGAGGTTCTTCTGCAGCGGTGTCAAGGAGAAATGGAATGTAGGTCGTAGCGAGACTACTAGAAGGATTTGTGCGAGTGTGTTCAGGGACTCATGTGTTCTTGCTGCTTGCTGGGTGACCCATCACTCCCCTCCTCTCAGACTCCCCCCAGTTGACAGAGTTGTTGTCGGGCACGATCGGCCTCACCGTGTGCGTGTGTCAGTGTTCGTGTGTCTGCATGGCGTGTTGTCGAAGCACTCTTCCGTCTCCACGAGCTCTCCCGTTCGCCCCGACGTTCCCGTCTGCACCCGTCCCGCCACCTGACCCTCTCTCTCCACCGTCCTCCCCTCGCCCCTGGCTTTCCCCTCCTTTCTTCCTGTCTCGCCTCCTGTCTCGGCGATTCTCCCTCCCCGCCCTCCGATCCCCTCCTCCTCCGCCCCGCCCCTCCCCGCTCTCCCGGCACCTCTCCCTGCCCTCGTCCTTCTCCCTCCGCATGAACCCTCCTCCGGCCGCAGCCTGCGGGGTGAACTGCCACAAGGCCTGCCGGAGCCGCCTGGCTGTCGAGTGCCGGAAGAGGACCAAGAGCATCAGCCACGAGACGCCGCCAGCCCTGCAGGCCAGATCCTACAGCTTCCCTCCTCCTGCCAACACGCCGCCCAGCCTGCAGAACACCGGTGAGATGCATCACATGCAAGGAGACTTTTCAATTAAATCAAATTTCAACAGGGCCGCAAAAAACAAACAACCTGATGGCTCAGAATTTCGTTTCATTTTCTGAGACGTAGATGAGGCAATCCATTTCCCTCTGTGTCTGTTAAATACGACATCAACACTACAAGACTAGTTTAGGATACTTACATCTGCTGGGTTAGATTTCCTAAAACCAGCACCTATAAAGCTCGTCTTGTTTGTATGCGTGCAAAAACTAAGGATGGAGGCAAGCTGTTTTCCCTTGTTTGTAGTCCGTATGCTTGGCTATAGCGCAATCACCTGCTGGCTATGGTATCATAGAGCATACGTCAACCTGGTATGATGGCAAAGTGTGTTTTACACCCATCAATCAGTCCTCTTCAGGATACCATGTCTGATAAAAATCCATTTCTCTCTTTTTTTATTTTTTTTTATTCTAACGCAGGCATCCTCACAGAAAAGTATAGCTAGAAGGAATTTCCTACTTTGTTTCACCACTGCAACACCTCCACTTTCAGAAAGGGTGCATTTGTCTTCCTCCAAGCATATGGAGTACTGACATTTAGAACATATTTTCACACAATAGAGTGTAATTTGCAACGGAAATGTAATTGGCCCACCACGGTGAGGCAAGTAACTCATAGAAGCAGTGTTTTCAACAGACATTTGCAGAAATGGTGCCATGACTGGCTCTATTTCATATCAGTGTGAAGCTGCTTGATCACAGGACCAGACAATACTGGCAGGCAAATGAATTAGGATGGTAAATAGACGAAGGCCACGCCTTTCATGGGCTTTAGGCAGTTTTGCATTTCCATTTGATTGACCAATCTGCTGCTCATTTCTCTCCTCTCACCTGCTCGGTTTCTCAAAGTGATTGCTGAAGAGGATATAGAGACGGTGGAGGAAGGAGTATTTGATGTGCACCTATAACCAGGTGAGAGAGATGTGGCAAATTCCTCGTTTACTGCATACCAACTATGATTGTTATTTTCATTTTTTTTAACTGATCTTTAGTGTTTCTATACATTTTCACTCCAGTTAACAACTTAATATTTTGCCCAGAAGAATTCCTTGTGTCAGTAAAGTACTACATTTGCTGTGGAAAGAGTTGACTCCTGACTTAGACAGGATTTATTGCCTCCAGCTGCATTACTTGAAGACATTGATCAGACTATACACAGCTCCCTCTGGAGCTTTGTATAACTTACTCACGTATAGTATCGCATTTGAAAGAAAATCACACATGCAACACTACACAGCTGACAGACTTTGATATGTCAAAGTAAAACAGCTCCCATCATTGTGTCGGGGTCAGGAGTGTAGAGCAGACAACATGTCTGTCACATCTGCTGAATATCGGCTTTTTTTTTTTAAAAAAAATTTTTTTATTATTGGCTGGTGTTTTAAATAAATAGTTTGGCAATTTGGGAAATTCAATTATTTGCCTTCTTGTTGAGAGTTAGATTAGAGGACTGATGCCATTCACATGTCTGTCAATTAAATATAAACAAAATATTTATATATATATATATATATATATATATATATATATATATATATACTGTACTGTATATACTGTGCATTTTATATTTTATATTTAATATTTGTACTGCTATTTTACTGCTATTTTATTGCTTTCTATTATTCTATTATTATCTATTGCTTCCTGTATGCTGCTGTAGTGAAAAAATTTTCCCCTCGGGGATTAATAAAGTAACTACCTAACCTAACCTATTTCTCCCAGCTTGCAAGTTACCACATTTCTTATTGCCTGTTTGATCCATATGAGGTGTAAAAATTTAAAAGTGTGATTTTATGGCGGGCTATGTGTCAGATTATTTAAGTTTTGGCCCCAGTAACGTGTGCAACCAGTCTCACTTCACTAAGTTACTGCACCCGTTCAAGACATAACCAAGAACAGAATGAGCTATGTAGCGGTGCTGGTAGGGGGATTTTTTTTTTTTACCTTCAAACATATTAAAATATTTCCCAAATTGTTGACCTATTTTCATTTGTTATCCAGTTCCAAGAAATAGCTCGAGGTGTTGTCATCTAACAACCTCGTTGCCCTGAGAAAAACATCAGTGCCTGCTTACAACCTCAAATCACAGTTTGAATATGAACACGAGTTAAAAAAAATTCCCCTCGGGGATTAATAAAGTATATACCTACCTACCTACCTACCTACCTATGATCAGTTCAATCAAAGAGCACATTTCTCGTCTCGGATTGTTTGATTTCAATAATTCTTACCGTCCCACTTAAGTGAAACTAATCAGTGTTTTACATAAAAATAATAAAAAAAAGCAACTGGAGATAACAGGAAAAATTAAACCAATTTTTTCTTCTGAGGAGTGTTTATTCTTCTTACCTAACATCTTGTTCTCCCCTTGAGATTTACACCCACGCTGGGAACCACTGTTTTGCTGAGTTGGCCAACTTAACAATAAGAGTGTAAGAATCCAATAGAACGTGGTCAAATCAACCTTCTATTGGGAGGTCTGGGGCACAAATGAGCAATTTGTTTGTCGCAAATGTTTTGTGGCGTCACGACCTGGTTCGAAAAGACATGATAGAAGGAAGGAGATGCAGTTTGAAGGGCAAAAAGAGCTAATTTATTTGAACGAAGACATCAAAAACCTTGTGAAAAGTGCTGTGGACGTCAGTATAATCAGTGGGGAAGGTGTGTACGGATGTGTGAGTAGAGTGCTGTTAGGATATGTTGTGCGACAAAGAAGTGTGGGAGAAGAGAGCATCATTTAAAAAAAAAAAAAAAAAAAATTGGTATAAATAATGCATATTTTCATGCCATTTTATTCCTACATATCTACAAACCACATGAACTACTGTATTTTCCTAACACACTGAACATGTCCTTTGTTGCTGAATGTCAGTGCGTGACCATCCTCGCAGGAGCCTTGAGCTGAGGAGTGGTTTCCATGAACGGGCCGGTGACAAGTCTACAACTCTCAATTTATAGACCCCCCCCTCGCCCCCCTCCCACGGTTGTCATGCAAGAAGCCAAAATCAGCAGCTGTCAGGAGCCGGACAGAGAATGTGCTGCACTATGTCTGCTTTAACAACCCTCAGCGCTGTGACGCTGCACTGAACACGAGCCAGCACGCCTACATGCTGCCACACGGTGGACACGTACTGCAACAGCACTCCTCTCCACCGCCACCTAAAACTCGCATGAATGTGACGACCAATGTGAATGGAATGTCTTTGTGTGATTTCTGTGTCAAACCTTTGCATTTTGATTATGTGTCAACCAAAAGTGTTACTACACACATATATATATGAAGAAAAAAAAAATCCACAAAATTGTATTTTCTTGTTTGAATGTTAAAGTTTAGATTTTGAGCACACTTTGCTGCAGATTGAAATGGCAGTCGACTTTACTTTAAAAGAGGTGCTGTTATTGCCAAGAATGTAAAGCTGCCACGCATCTGAGAAGCTCTGGGTTTTTTTTTCTCTCTCTCTCCTTTTGTTTATCATCCTGTTTTGAAATCCATCAGGGCGGACCAATAATTGGACCAATTTTGATGTCAGATAAAATATTGCCGATTTTTGGTGCCCGTCTGAAGTGCGATGACAAAAGCGGCCGTTCTGCCAACAAAAGGAATGTCAGAAACGACCGTATCGACATTTATGATTAGTCAGACTTTGAACATTGTTATATTTTTGTCATGTTTACCTGAATGTCAGTAACTGTCCTCTACTTCTAGCTGTGGTGTTGTTTTCAGTATACAGTACTGTACCGTACCAGTGCACTGATAGATGACCTATCCTCCTGCAGTGCTGTGAATGTAGCAGAAACAGTGAAGGGCTGCTGTCAGATGAAGAACCGATCTTTCCTATTAACTGTGTTGACAGTAGAGAGCAGGAGACTGGCCTTTACTTCCCACTGATTCCTCCATTAGCTTTTGAATGAGCTCTGAAGTTTAGAGACCGTCAGTTCAAATGAAATAATGAAAAGGGATGATGCCAAAACCGGAGTAATGAGGCTTTTCATTTGACAGCAGCTTATAAAAACATTTTCCTGAGAAATCTGTTTTAATGTGAGTTGTAGTTTGCCGTTTTTCTCCCCGCATGCTTCCTTTCCTTCACGGCTGTGTTCTCCGGCCAGGCATCTCTGTTGCTTGAGCTTTTTTGTATTTTTTAAAGTAGCACGCCAAATGATCATTTATTTAGGAAACATGTTGTCTTGAATTTTCCAGACAGTGGAGATGTTTTCTGTATCTTTGTGCCCGTGGAGAGATGAATTCAGACTTTTGAGTGCCATATTGCTAACCGATGGTTTGTCATTGAATGAGACCTCTCGTCGCTGGTATTTATATTTCCTGCTTAAATAGCTTAAATAGATGGCGGTCCTTCTGCATCACTCCTCGCCTGGTGAAAGATGTGTGCTGCCATTCAGACTGATGTCATGCTGTTCCTTGTGGTCTATTACCAAATGAATAAATGCAGCAGGCCTCTTTCTAATATGTGTTAACTAATAAGAATGATACTGGGAAATAAAAAGGCTTCTCTTGTCTTTCTGAAATGGGAGTTCAACAGTGTATTCACATACTGTAGATGTTTCTACCTGCAGCTGCTTTGATCCAAAAAATATTGCCTGTTTTACTTCAAATTGTATATCGTTATCATTAACACTGAAAGCTGTCCATTTTGATGTTTCATGTTTCACCTTGACAATTTTCATGTTTAAAAAAAGAAGAACGACTCCCTCTGGGTTGGAAAACTTCTGGGGAGAAAACCTTTTCAAATATAAAATGAACCCTCCAAAAATAACAAATAAATACAGCCGTCAAGTCCAAAATCAAATTCATTTTTTCTCCGTTCCTAAAAAGGGAACAATCTGAGCAAAGATAATGTAATTGTTCTGCTGTCTGAGTCTGTCTGCACTGAAAGCGCAATTCAAAATACGGTAGCTGAGCAGAATAAAACATAAAGCACAGAGGTCTAATAGAAGGGAGGCGTGAGATGATTTAGTTGACACTAGCTGCAATACTGCTTAATATCAGAACAATTTACCACACTTAAAACACATTTTAACATTGCGTGTATTGCCTGTAGCACATTAAAATATTGATGCAACTATTTTTCTCATCATTTCCAAACTCAGCCCCTTTTCCCCCCGAGGACAGCAACTGCAACACAACAAGAGAAAATGAAAAAGAAAATACAACCACTCAGAAAACACAGACTTACTCCACACTCTGATGCATTCTGCCACCGCACACTTCTGCCGTCCTGCGTGTGACCATGATTCAGTGCCCTCTGCCTGTCTATTATAGACATTAATAACCAGCCCTGAATGAGCCTTGGAGTCGATGCCACATCTAATTACTCTCAGAGATGAAGTCACTCAAGGTCTCCTGATTGCTCGGCCCCCGCTCTGTATGTTCGGCTCAATGGGGGGGGGGGGACATTGATCCGGCTATATCCAGTCTTTGACTCCGCTCATATCTCATCCAGTGCAATGATACTGCTCAACGCTCTCGTGTGGGACTGTGTCGGCTAACAATGAGCAGATGAACAGCAGAGATGGCGTGTTCATAACTTGGCCTATCGACCTTGGTCACACACACACACACACACACACACACACACACACACACACACACACACACACACACACACACACACACACACACACACACACACACACACACGTAGTCTGCGTTAACCACATGATTATCAAACTGTTCTACACTCACTCTCTGTGGCTGCTTGTTCTAGAAAGGTGGCCCATCATTGACTGAAAGAAATGACACAGGAGACCATAGCTTTGTGTCTCCGTTTGAATTGTTTGCACGCTGCAGCACCAAAGGAAAGCAGACATAAAGGAACCCGTATGCAGACGCCACACAAACAACCCGACTCTCTAATATCCTCTTTGAAGTATCACACACTCCGCACATTTCTCCTCCCCTGTTCCTCCAGAGCCCGTACAATTGCTCCTTATTAGTGTGTGTGGCCATCGCCCAACGACAGCATTGAACATCTCTTTTTAGCCCCGTGATTGATACCTTCCATTCAGCTATAGAAAAGCCCTCCTAGCAGGGCAGCCATTTAGCCGGCAGCCTGAGTGATATTGATCTACAAAGTCTGAAATGAGGGAAATTGAATAGCACCGCAGCTAATTGCATAGTAATGAAGGCAGGAGGGAAATAACCTCACACACTGTTAGCACTCGCACACTGCGACCTTGATTGCAAGGAGAGGAAAGATTTGGGGCCCGATATAGCCGAAACGCATTCGAGCTAAGATGTCATTTGCCCCCCTCAAGAGAAGGTAACAGGTCTGTGGTGCTGTTCAATTAGAAAGTGATGCAATGCACAGCACCTTGATGGGTTTTTCGAGAGAGAGAGAGAGAGAGAGAGATACGTATTGGTATGTATTCATTTTAGCAGCTGCAGACGCATAAAAGCTGATCATGGATGGAGAAAAGGATTTGGTACGACATGCAATATTGATTTTTTTTTTTTTTTTTTTTTTTTTTTGGAGCAGCAGATCACTCTTAGATTTCCTCATGTAAGACTTAATGAAGCAATTATTGATTTGATGTCTGCTCATCAAAAAGCGGGAGCGCAGCCAAGCCCTGCGCTGATCTGACGTCTGCTCATCTCTTTGAACCCACCATGACACCTGCATCTGCAGTGCTGTGTCCCCCTTGTGGCGCACTGACTGCAAGCATCTGGAGCCGTTAACCTCGCGCCAGTGGGAGGTCGCGGCTGTCGCCGACCACTTGGGGGCAATGTTGAGCTGCCGAAGGGGAAGGAAGTCCTACCGGGCATGCGGGAGCGCTGCCAGTGATGTGGCAAAAACAGAGCCTGCTGCCGGGGCTCCGTGGTTGAATCACAATGCAGCATCACAATGCAGATAACAGCACTACGTTTCTGTGTCGTTCACGTGTTGCTCCCCATGGAAATCGACCCTATGCATATGCACGAGAACACATATACTGTAAGTCAAATGAAATGTTGATTTATGCTATTTTTTTTAATTTTTTTAATTAGTGTCCCTTTTGCCCACACACTCGCACACAATGCTGACGAAAATACCTTACATGATTTCAGCACATAGATACTTAGTTGGGTTTCATGATTTTGCTTTCATGGTATGCAAATGTTTTAAATTTGCAGAGAAAAATTATTATTTTATTAAAAAAAAAGAAGAAAAAAAAAGCAATAATTATATTAGATATACAGCCGCAGGCACCTGTTTAAAGTAATCTTTGAAGTCCAACAGCAAAAACAGAGTTGATGTCGAGTAGAACAAGTAAAAAAGAAAAAGCTCGGGTGAAAGTGCCTCTTCAGCTCTACTTATCTGGCTTCGTCGACATTTAAGAAGCAGCAGGGCAAACAGTCTCTCACAAAGTCGACGGCAGCGGCCTTATAATTGCATTAAGCTCATTGCTGACTCTGGTGGAGCACTCAGCACTGTAGGAGGGTTGGAATCTTCATTTAGAGTAGAATCACTTATGAAGAATATTGCTTTTAGAAAATGTGACTTATGCCAAGGAAACCCAGTGAGACGTGGCCAAGACCGGCTAGTTCTACTGTTAAAGAATTTATAAAGCACTTCTATCGTCAGGATCAACTCCAAACTTCAACGTTCATCAGGCTTTTTAATGACCTCTTGAATTAGAAGAGAAAACAATGTTATGAGACAACTCAAGTAGAGGCTCTTTGTTAAGCCAAGACTGAGAAAAATGAACACAGCCACATAGCTATTAAAAGTAGTCAGAATTCAAAACCTGCCAACCCTTCACCTCTTCTTCCATTCTCTGTGCTCTTGCCTGGAGAAGTCTCATTTAGCCATTTGCTGATACCAAAGCTAGTTACAGTGGCTTGGAGGATTGACACAAAATCGATGGCTTCGCTTCTGCGGCAGGGATGGCTCCCATATTTAATATTCGTGAAGCGGCAGGACAGGGGCTGGAAGGGATGGATGGAGGGAGGGAGGGAGGGGGTGTAAACCTCAGCAGCAAAGCAAGTGTGTTTTGACTGATGGGGCAGTAGATTGGATCTTGTGACCCTGGCATCACCGACAGCATTGCACCTCAGACTTATCTACCTTCACGGCCAGGTCGCCACTGTTGTTAAGAGTTCTAGAGAAAGAAAAAAAAAAAAAAAAGACAGACAACAAGCGTATCCCTAGGTGCACTTTACCTTTCATTCCCTCAGTGTTTTTGAAGATTAAAAGCAGCAGCACTTTGGCGCATATAACATTTCCGCTTTGAGGTATTCATGAAAGCGCAGATATGATAGGCTATAAAAGTATGCAATGCATAAATGACTGCAATAAAGATCTTTCTCGAAATGCAAGCTATCATCTCTCCGAAAGATGCGTTATATTTCATCGCTGAATGCATCAAATATTCTGCTTTCAGTCCAGAGCACCTCAAATATCCTGTGATTTCTACCCGTTGCAGCTTTTTGTCTTTTTTTACCATATTGCTGCAGTGTGTGGTGGAGGTTATGCTGGTGATTTACTGCTGGAGGACATCAATTCGTTTTTACTATATCACTATATCCTTGTTTATTGTAACCCCAACATTAATAACATGATGATCTAAGAGGGTTGCTTTTATTTACAATAATCCACATATCCAAAGACACAGTCTTTACTGTCACACTTTACTGTCCAAGAACCACAACAAATGGAAAATGTCTTGGCAGCATATGAACAGCAAGTGAGTGACCATCACTTGACCATCCCTTTGGTACTCATTAGGCAAATATGTGGTGTAGATAACTCACTTCCAGACATGAATGATTCATGGTGGGCCTTTAAACTCCTACGTGTGAAATCCAAACATGTAAATATCTCAGATCAGCTGCCATACTGTCCAGCCGATCAGTTCCAACAGTTTAATGAAATAAAACCTAGTTGGAAATGAATCCTGGGTTATTATTAGTTGCTAAGTGATGATTTGTGGGCATTTTCCAGTGGACCCCAAACACAAGGTGTTAAAATTCACATTACATCCTGGGTGATTTTGATATGAAAGCAAACTGAAGATGGTAAATAATGTGCACTATAAATCATTTTAACTACCAGTTATCTCCTATTGTGATGCAGTCTGGCCACAGCTACTCGATGGTCATCTTTCTATCTGGTGCCAAAACCTGCAGTTGGACAAAGCCATCAAGCTGGAAAGCTGAAGAAATTTGTCACTTTGGGATTGGATACCCAGAGGATATACCCACCTAAGGCAATCTGAGACATTCTCATTCCCAGGGTGCCAAGTACTGCTGTTTGGTTAAAGACAGTGGTTTCAGAGACGCACAAGGTGCTCTTTGGTGTCAGCACCGTGAGGTCGAAGGAGGAGGAAGTCCTAATAGGGGGAGAGGTCAGGGTCTAGTCGGCTGGAACAAACACGACATGTACCCAGGAGATCAGTGTTGGGATCCACAAGTAAGCAAAAGTCAACAGGGAGTCCTTTAAGGTAACGCAAATACGTGTTTCACTTACGTAATGCGCATACATAGTGTTACTCATTTGAACCTAAAGCATGGTCTTTTCCTAAATGTAACCAGTTGTTTTAGGGTTAGGTTAGGTTAGGTAGTTACTTTATTACGTTATTGGTGCCTAACACTAACCAAATTGTGAACATGTTACATTTAACCCAAACCATGAGTTTTACCTAAACCCAACCCTGTGGATATTTGGGGTCTAAACCTGAGGCACCTCTGCACATCTCCGAGATGCCAGCAGGCTGTGAAAACGGCAGTATTTGACGGTCTGAGAATAGAAAGACTGCAGTGTATGTGGTCTTAAAAGCAAAAACTTTAGTGTTGCTAAAGTTTCTGGGAGCCATGGAGACAGACTTTTTATTTTGGCAAACCATCAGATGACTCAGGAAGTGGAGGCAGAGCCTTGCCTAGGCTTTTCTCAGCAGGGGACTAGAACTGCTGACCCCCAGTGAGAACATAGTGAGGTGTTTTTATGAAGAATTCCGAAAACAACTCACACACACACACACACACACACACACACACACACACACACACACACACACACACACACACACACACACACACACACACACACACACACACACACACACACACACACACACTCTAAAAGAGGCTCAACTACAGAAATATTTTCTATTTCCCTGGCAGAGGTCACTGAAGTGGTGACAGTGGTAGAAAGCAATGGCAAAGGGGACAGTTGTGGAAGCGATATTGCAGGGCAGTCTTGGTTTAAATGCTTTTTCAAGGTTTAAGTTGAGACTAAAGTTCATGAGTGACGGAAAGAATACGACTGCAGAATAAAGAGGTGAACATGATCTCATGCAGTTGTGTCTGGGCTGCCTCTGAATGTCCGGAAGGAGCTTGGAACAGGACAGTCAGCAGTTGAGATGGTTCGTGAAAATCGAATCGACTTGCTTTCCTATGGAAGTATGGTCATGCACGTCCATTTGGGAGGAAACCCTGAGGCAGACCCAAAGCGCATTGGAGGGATAACATATCTTGTTTGACTTGGAAACCCCTTGGGGTGCCCCCGGTAGAGCTGGAGGATGTGGAAAAGGATTTCTAGGCTACCTTTCTTGGCCTACTGCCACAGAGACTTGGACCTGAATAAACAGGAATGGATGGAGGGGGATGAGGGGTGGGTGGGGGGATTGTACTCAGTCTCCCCCTCCAGTTACGACTTTTACTTGTAAATAATTGTCTCCTGCAACACGCGGAGGTGGTTGCCAAATCTCCTGCTACTTAAGTTTTTTTTTGTCTTTTTTGTCCTGGAGGGCAGGCATCTCCTCCTTCATGCCTCTGAAGCAAACACAGGCACTCTGCCCAAAATAGTTGCTTTATCTCACCCTGTTCAGTTGCATAACCCACCTTGACGGTGGGCACAGAATGGAAAAGCAGTGGAACTAATATACGCATCATAATGCTTCAATTTCGAGCACGGAAACCCCCACAGGTTATTCACGGAACCTCTCTTTCTCCTGTTCTCTCCTCTGATCGAATCAAGATTGCGACAAACAGGCTATAATCACAGATTCTGAGTGACAAAGAGGAATGGAAAGAGCAATAAGAGAAAGATAAGAGGTGTGTGAGGGTATACTAGGACAGAGCATCATCCGAGGACAGGGGTTACGACGCTCTTGGACCCACCATAAAACGTCTTCTAAGGCCGTTGTTATTGTCATTGTGGTCAGAGGAGGATGCTAAGGATTTACAAGCCCGTCAGAGAGAATTATCCACCAAAAACCTTTCAGGTTTTTATGAGAAAATGCCCAAGAGGCATGTAAAGCCTACCTTTATTAAAGATCACTTAAGCTGCATTTATGAAGCCCAACAACATTTGCTGATGGATATAGGCTTAACCTTGCTTCATGTGGGTTTATGAGGCTTATTGTTCACGAGTAGAAAGGCCTTGGATGCAGTGTTAGGAAGTATGTTACTGTTCCTGCACGTATGAGGGATACTTTAAAAGTCCACTATACTGAGCAGTTCACAGCTCTCGGCTGCCTTTGGGCTGTGTTTGTTGGACCAGTCATTTCTGTTTAGATTCTGTTGGGAGGCTGAACCAAATCCCAGCACGCGGTTGTGGGCAGGTAAACACCCTACAGGGGTTGCCAGTATATCACAGGGTAAAACATACAGTAGATAATAGAGTAGATAATCCTTATACCTCACAAGCATACAAGGCGATTTAGTGTCTCCTAACCACCCGATAGAAACATATTTCCAAAGTGTGGAGGGTGGTTTTGACAGAAAGTTGGACTATTAACAAGACTTAACCTTTCTTTATTTCATTTTTTTTTTTTTTTCTTTAACATGACTCTGTGGGACAGAAAAGGAAAGAATCACCACGTTCACTTATTATGGCTGTATAATCCCCGGAGAGCTTTTTTTTTTTTGTGCCTGTCCCCAGGTTCACCAGGGCTTTAAACCCTGACAAGGGATCTCTGACCTGGGGAGATGATTGTGCTCAGGGCCCCTGTCATCCCAGGCATGAAAACGGAATCTACACTATGTGACTGTGCAGTCAGCCAAGCCCATTGGCCTTGTGGCCGGCCAGGCCGCTCTCACTCTCCTTCTCCTTCTCTATTCATTTTTCTTTTGCTCTCATCCCACTCTCATAGCCTCGGTTTTAATTGCTTTGAAGCTGAGTGCTCACCTCGGGGAACTCAACAGGATGTTTTACAGAGCTTTGGGGAGACTGACTATTAATAAATAATACCTCCCCTCTGTCCTCTTTCTTCACTCTGCACTGCGGTGAGATAGAGAGGAGCTGTGACAACAGGTTCTGAGCAACACTCTCCTGCTCGAGGTTATAGAGAGCAGAGCAAAACAGGATAAAGCAGCAAAAGATACCAAAAAAGTAGTCAGGCCACAAAATACATGTCATAATTACATCCCTTATCAGGTGTTACATTTCAAAGGACTGTTCCCTGCATATTGCATTTCATAAAGTCGAGTACTGTTTTTTTTTTTTAACCTTGCACTGCCAGTTAATAAGATTCAGCACTGTCAGGGAGAAAGTTATAATCATGTCATCTTGATTAGACCGCAATCAAAACAGTATGTGTAATTATCATCCCCAATGAAACTGGCAACACATTCAGAGCATCTTTTCCTCCGACTTACAGTAGCTGTCTTACACGCAGCTCTGAGGTTGTGCTTTGTTGTTAGCGCTGCGAGGCAAGACTTTACACCCAGGTTTTACAAGTGCGTTATGTGTCTCTGAAGCTTTCATGGCTGTATTGACCTTATAACAGAGCTAAACGCTGAGGAAACAATCATTCCCACATGCCCTCGCTAAAAGCCTCGCCAATCCGTGCCTTCATTCACTCCTATCCAAAGGGTAAGACTTGAGATTTGATCGAAGCAATCGTAATAATGTCAAAGAAACATCTTTTGGTCGCGAGCCTGCATATCTTGACCCATTTTGTTGTTTGGGGGGGAGGGGGTTTATCTGCTCCCAGTGGGAGGAGGTAGATATTGGAGTTTCGAAGGATACGAGGAAAATAATCTCAAGACATTTGCGGAGTTTCACACAAACAGTTAATAGAAGTCAAGTTGAAGATGAAGATCTTTTAGCAGCTCGAGAAAAATGCAATGCAGCTTCAACGCATGCTTGCGTTTTGTGAGGTGCAGCAGACACGATGCCATTGCAAACAACTGTGAACGCATAGACAAAATGTTTGCTGTTTCTGGCGAATTAAAATGCATCCTGGTATAACATACTGAAGCAAAATGAGGCATCATAAGGAAAAATAGGAACTTAAAAAGATCAATGATGCCACGCAAAATTTCTGTAACACTAAATCTCACAAACTGTCACCCACAGAATTTCCCTGTCTGCGTGGGTATATGGGATTTGCTTCTTTAACGAAGACTTTTCTACACTACGAGAGCCCACCTGGAATGTACAGACCTGTTCCCCTGTTCCACTTCCGCTCCCTACGCGACTAATTAGATGCCGTAATGCATCATGATGGAAGGGGGCGATATTGAAGTTTAAAAAGGAAGAGGGGATGCGAGATTGATCCGGTCCTAAATGATGGAGGAATTGATCACGTCTCCGTGTGGTGGAAGGAGCGTTAACATGCCCTAATGAGGAAGAATAGCCATTAGTGACAGAGTTAACAGATATGCGGGCAATCTCTCACGCTGATTAAAAAGGCTTATGAGCGCCGTGACGCGTTTTGCCCTCCACATTCAGTGGGAGCAGGGAGGAGGGCGAGGAGGAGGAGGAGGGAGGTGATGAAGCCAGTAGGCAGATCCACATTCGTTCCTAACCCTGTGGGGATTTTAGACGCTCGCCACGAGAAAAATAACACATCAGCTCTCTGATGCGATACGATAGCTAATGATCACTATGTGAAAAGAGTATCGGCTACCCGGTTTGCTTATAATAGATACCAAGTAGCCTCAGAACTTATGGGCTAAGTGGAAATGTCTGGATTTACATGTATTTGTCATGCAAATGCAAATGCAAAAAAAAAAAGCAGAAAAGTCACACACGCAAACAACAAATCTAAAACAGCAGCTCGTGGTCTTATTTGACAACAGAAGTCACTTTAACACGAGTATGTGTCGATGAGCCTTTGTGTGCAACCTTCTGATGTGACAGCGAGGACATTTTTAAGTTAAAAATATAATTCTGTGGTCACACTTTATATATGCTGTTAAATCACATGCTTCTGAAGACTCCACAGCTGCTGCGTGGCTTTGTGGTGCACCATTTACAGATGTTACTGGGACTGTACTTCACAAACTGCGTGATCACACCCTCTTATCTAACCTCCCTTTGTCGTGAGATGTATCGTGCCTGACAACCCACCGGAGCCAAATACTTCTCTGGGCTCAGTAATGTGTGAAAGGCTTGTTGTCAGGACAGACTTTTCACAAAACCACACACACACACACACACACACACACACACACACACACACACACACACACACACACACACACACACACACACACACACACACACACACACACACACACACACACACACAGAGTACACACACTGATCCCTGTGATCCCTGTGCCCTTTGTCTCTAATGCCATCATGTTGACGACTTGCAGCACTCTACTTTTTCTTTTTTCTTTTTCTTCTTCTTCTTTTCACAAACACACACTTCTCAGCTTTCCACATTGTTAAGTTTGATGTGCTTGTGGAGCTAAATTGACCTCCATCATCGATATTCCCTTCTCTCTTCTGTTTAATGCCATTTAGGTTTACTGCTTTAATGGGGTCAAATAATTACAGACTATGGTCACTCTTCTTGTTCACTACACTGCATTATATCGCACAGCAGACAGTCTGAACCTACATCTCCACCCCGAAGCTTCCCACGTTAACAAGATTGATGCCTCAGATATGACCCCACACACACACACACACACACACACCAAAATCAATGCACTGTTGTTAGCATTTATATGGCTTTTGCTTGAATATCACTACAGCCAAGCGGGAGCCTTCAAGAAGTGGAAACAACATTTAAAAAAAAAAAAAAAAAAAAAGCACTTAGCAGGTGGTAGCCATGAAACACAGTTAGCAATGGTGTCCACTTAACGAAGTCCATTAAACACCATTCAGGACTAAATGGTTAGCGTTTCAACACAGATTCATAGCATTCATAAATGTTTAGTGTTACTTTTAACCAATCAGGAGCCGGTCTAATTTCAGGATCCATCCACTGTCTATTTATGAGTAAACACTTTCCGTCACAACTAAATAAGCTGATTGGGCCTCACTCATCGGAATAATACAAGATATTCATTCTGGGTTTAGCTTGTTAGAATTCATTCTGCCGATGTGAATCCTGCTAACCAGGTTGAGAAAAGTGCGTATGGATTGTGACTGATATGAACGATATGGGCCAAATTTAGATCACAGGTACATTTCAGGGTGTGTATCGAATTCATGTTCTCTCTCTCTCTCTCTCTCTCTCCATCTGTATCCATTTCCCTTTCTCCTCCACCTCTCTGCGGAACAGTTAGATCTTAATACCCTGACAGAAATCTGGATGAAGAAGGAGACGGAGAAACAGTCTAAAAAGAGAGAGAGGGGGAGAATAAAAGTGAAACATAATCTATAACTATTGGTGGTAATCTTTTGATTTGGGCAAATTTCCTTCTGCAGCAGAATCAAAAGGTCTATTTGCATTTTTTAACAGATGAGGTTTTAATTTTCACAGTTCTGTGGATTACCTCAATTCAAAGCTCCCTGTCAGAAATGGAAAGATCTCTATCTTCCCTCCCCTGCTCCTCTCTCCTCCTCCTCCTCCTCTCTCCTGTTGTTGTATTATGCACTTGTGGAGACAAATCGGGGGAAAAAAAAAAAGATACATGATGGTCTCTTTTGTCTTATGTAGTTTCCTATTCTACTAAATTATATTTGGACAGACTACCTCACTGTTCAGCTGGATATTCAATTATTTCTTCAGTCAGTGGTTAAAAACAAAAAGAAGAGAAAGCAGACGAGGAAGATATCACTCCTTTCTATCCAACAAGAACAGAAAGGAGGTCAGACCTCAGACAATTGAGGTTTCTGCTTTATTTCTTGTGCTCTTCTGCGCGGGGACTCTTTTATCATAAACCCGTCAGTTTTGACATGATGTGGCAACACAACAAACGTTATTCCTGGGAGGATTTTTCTCTCTTTTTAAACAACAACTTTGGCTTAAAGGACAGTCCCATGTTTCCCGCTAGAGAGGGACAGGTGGAGGCTGGGGAGGCGGTTGCAGCAGAAAAGCAATTAACATTCACAAATAGCGTCAGGGAAGCTATCCGCAGAGGTTACACTGGTGCTGAATGTCACCTACTGCCTGGGCCCAATTTCTTCATTCAACCCTCCCATAAGGGCAGACACACTTAAATACATATTTGCATACAAATGCTGTGATTAACCCTCTAAATGCATTAGCTCTGGCTGCTTTGTGGAGCTTCAGTGCTAATATCTCACTCACCGTTTGTCTATGTGTGCTTGAAATGAGGTGGAATAATGATCCTTTATTGACTTTGTTGAATTGACTTCCATCGGTCTCCCCTGGCTGTTTTGTTTCTGCAGCTCTCAAATACATTATTCCCTGTCTTCGCTAACAAATCACAGCAAAGCTTTAGTCTGCCGTTGACATTATGACAGTGCGCTCTGTTTGATTTAAGGAACGCATTTCCATATTGTGTCCTATAAAGCAATAAAGCAGTGAAGCAAAAAAGTTAAATGATTCTAGCTGGGAGAACTGCGTGGCTACAAAGCAAATACCAACAGAATACAGTATGTATAGTATATATATATATAGTATATATATATATATAAAGAACAGAATAAAGACACAGGACTCATCAATTAATTGTTGCAATGTAATAATAATAATAATAATACAAAAGTAGAAGAGCTTCTTTGAAAGGACGACAGAGCAAAGAGTTTCCTTCCTGCTTTGTGAGCTTTGTTCTATTTCCAGCAGATGAACACTGACATACTGGGGATAGCAAGTGAATATGCCAGAGGGCTGATATGTTCCTACACTGCTGCTGAGGTTAGTGTGTACCCTGCACCCAGACAAGTGAGCCTGGGTGTGGAAAGCCAAAGAGCAAGAGCAAACACAGAGGAAGAGGACAGACTGAAGGTGTTCAGTTTTTTTTTTTTTTTTTGAGTTACACTTTGAAGGTGCTTATTGTGACCTTAGAGGCTCACCTTGAGGCTACAACAGACAACTCCCAGTGGAATCAATAATAACAAGAAAAAAAAACAACCAAAAAAACCCCCGCAAAATCCAGAGAAGCTAGTAATTACTGCTTTATTTTTTGTTTTCACTCCTCTCCCACCTTCACGCCACACAAAGTTACATGTTGCATGAAGCCGGGGAGCAAGTGGAATTAAGAGACATCTGGAATTAGTGTTGTTCCTTCCTCGTGCCCCCTATCCCCGCCCGGCTATCTCTTTCCTCCCGCATCTCGCCCTCTCTCCTCCGTCCATTGGCAGCGCACACAGCCGCAAGCAGAGCTAATTAAATGCTTCTAAGTGAGTCGCCTCGCCTCGCCTGCCATTCCAGCCTCAGCAAAAGGTCATCCTACTCACAGGCATGAGGCAGACATTTCTCATGACTGTTTTCCTTTTGAGAAAATTTAGCAGATTGTTAATTATCAGATTACAAGTTTGCCTTTTTAAAGGCCAGCACGCCGCCCCGAGTCGGATGGCTGGGGAGAGAGGGAGGCACACGGAGAGGAGGAATGGGGAAGAAGCGGTGTAAGCAATGAAGATAGCTGCGGGAGTCCGACTTTTCTCCTCTTTGCTCGAGTTAAGTCGGGGCTATGATTCGTGATCAGACAGAGAGAGAATTTGAGATAAGCAGAGGAGAGAGACTCTCCGTCTGACAGTAAACCCTGTACTCCCTGTCTGACCCCCCCCATCAACCCCCAGCAGGCTGCCTCCACCTCTCTCTCTCACACTCCACCTTAAATTCAAATGGAGACTGTCAAAAGACTGTGCCGCACACGGGGAAAAAAAAAAAAAAAAAAAAAATCACTGCTCGCAGAATACACAGAGAACACTTGTTCACTCTCTTCTTCACCTTTTTCGTCGCTCAGCCCATACCCTCCTGCTGTGTTAAAAGAGACACGGGGCCGGAGTGATGTCAGCCTGGTGACATTTTGCATTCTGCTCAGTAAAGGCAGAGCCCTATCGGAGAGACGCAGTGCAATTTCTGTTGCATCGCTGCTTGTACCGATCAAGGAGGAGGGGGTTAAACATGTCATTGTATAGGTACGTGCTGGGAGGCCGTTAATGTGTGCGCCGGATGGAGCCATGTTTTATACGTTGCCCGTGTTTAAAACGTGCAAAAATGTTCTTTTAGTGACTTTTCTGTCCATAAACCTAAACATCTATCGTTGTGGTTGAAACGTTCCTGTTATTATTACCATCTGTACAGTTGCAAATGAGATGCAACTGTTCCACTATTTTCCAAATTGCTCTCGTTTAACAGTGTTTCTTTAGCCGGATCCCTCAATGCCTCTGGGTTCACTGCTTTTCATAGCCATCAATCTATAAATTGATATGGTGAGTTAATGAGGCAATACTTGAGTCATGAATCAGCTGTGGAAATGGGCAATGGAAAGTCATTGATGAAAGATCTGTGCTTTATACCCTTTAGCGGCAAACAAAGGAAACAAACACAGTCCTATACATGTAGGATTTGAATTAGGGCCAAGTTGGCTAACACAAAACTAGAAAGTCAAATTTTGGCACTCATCCTCGGAGAGTCAGCAAAATCTTCTCCTGAGTATATCAAATCTGGTGTGACAGGAAACAACTCAATTATCAGTTACTTTCAGAGAAGCATTGGACGGCATTACCAGGGGACGTGTCTGTTTAAGCCCTTCGAAAGCTGAATTTTGTTCTTGTTGTGTTCAAGGACAGTCCAACAAATGAAATTTTACATAAATCTTTGCAAGTCATAATGACAAATAACTAAATGATCAAAGTTTGATGATCATTCTAGCTTATTTCTTATGCAAAGGTTAAGTTGCGCTATCAGCTGTAAAAACCAACTGTTGATAATGATGATGATACTTTATAGTTCGTCTGAATTCCTTTTTGCATCACAGCAGATCCATTTGCAGCACCATAAAAAAAATCATACAAATTAGGGGAAGACAAAATACACAGGTCATTTCACAATGGTTAATGTGCACATTAAAGTGATATGGATTTCTTTAAGCCCTTCGAATGCTATATTTTTATTCCTATTGTGTTCAAGGACAGTCCGACAAATTACATTTTAGAGAAATCTTTGTAATTCATAATTAAATACAAATATAAATCACAGTCTTTTTTTTTTTTTTTTTTTTTTAACACAATGACCATTTTGGCTCAATTCTTATGCTGTAGGTTGTTGCGCTACCAGCTGTAAAAACTAACTGATGATAATAATATGATACTTCATAGTTAGTCTGAATTTCTTCTCGCATCTCAGCAGCTCCATTTTGCAGTACCATAAAACATGTAATCAAATTAGGACGGAAATAAACACGTCAGACATCATAATCACAAAAATCATAATAGTCCCTTGAGTGTACATTTAATCTTGGCTGTAAATGCCATATTTCATTTTAGGAGTGTAACATTTTTTTTAAAAAAAAGTGCTTGTCTAACCTTGTTAAATTACAAAACCTTGATAATAATTTGCATTTACTGTTCAAGACATGGTTTGGTTCAGAAACTACTTCAGGGACCAGCTGTAACATTACTGTGGAGTCATTTCTCGAGAGGTTGGCCTGAACAATCTTTGAGCAACTACAGATATCTCCTCAGCTACTGCAGTCGCAGCACTTTGAGATGCTTTGCTGACTGCTATATTCAAACCAGAATATGTTCACTTCACTACAATTATCCAATAGCTGATATTGTTTCCAGTTACTTTGTAGATTAACATTTTAATAAGAAAGCATGAAATGATTTTCATAAAATATGCATTAGTATGGATTAAATTACCAAACAGTATAGCTAAAATTAGCTCCTCCTTTTAATGCAGCCACTGCATTAAAAGCTTGTTTTGCTCACACCCAACAGCATCAGTGCTAATAACCCGATAATATAATATGACACTGTGACAGGGGCTATTCCACCGTCCACTGCACACACGTCTGAAGTACATTTGGCTGCTAATACGACTGTACTTCTATTTAAGTCAAATTTTGCGTACGGGACTTTCACATGCGATTTTGTTTTATGTGCTATTACGATTCCAAAATTACTTCATTCAGTCCTTGGTCCTGTCAATTCTGCAGCTAATTCTCAAATCACGGCTGACCGCTCACCCTTGAAGGCGCCACCGAGAAAAGTGTTCAGACTGGCACCTGAACACAAATGAAACACTACAAATGGCTAAATTCCTCTGCAAAAAAAGATTTTCATACTGAAGTGAAATGAATAGAAACAAGTACCCGAAGGCACAAGAGAGAAACGGTCTAAACAATCACGCCTCAAAAGCATGTGAGGATTAGACTAAAGAATGCACGTTCTACAATAAGGTTGCACCGTGTTGTCTTCCATCAGCCGCCTTTCACATCCTCTGCCTCACCTATTTCCTGTTTTCTGACCTTCACCCCTTATCGCTGATTTGTAACTAATGTGCATAAGATGTTATTTGTGTCCCTGCCTGGGGCTACCTGTCCAAACAGCCCACTGCCGAGCCAAATAAGTAAATAAATGGGACAAGAAGAACAAATGAATAAGGAGATGGATGTTCCCTTCTTGGAGACACAGAGGCCTAATTTGAGCTAATAACGGACCACATCAAGCGTGACCCCTCGCTGAGAATGGAGGGTCAATGGAGTGTCTGAGAAGCCCAAGCAATCTCAAGTCAATTGCTCACAGGCTCAAAGATCTCATCAGCTTCTTTTCTCTTTGCAGAAAGACGGGGCTGGGAGAGGGAATGAGAAAAAGAGAGAAAGAGGCTGGGGAGAGAGAAAGGTAACTGACGGCCGATGTTTTAAAACACAACGTGGTTTACCCTTTAGTCCCGGTCTCATCAACTCGACGCTAATCTGAAAAGGAGCCACTTAAGAACAAGCTGTTGTTTATAATACCTTCAAATCGATGGATGACCACCATCACGGTGGGAAAATGGCGGGGGAGCTGACGAGAGGAAAATAAGAGTAGATGAACAAAATTAGTCTCTAACCCTTTCCCTCCTGCCTATCTTCAACTCTCTTTGGAGTTAGCCCCTGATCCGTGGGGTGGGGGTTATGGGTAATTGCCAGAGCACTCCCAGCGCCAACTGTGATCTGATTTGTGGCAGAGGGCAGCCAATTACAACCATCGCGTCACTTTGTGCAAGACTGTTTCTGCCTGCAGGGGGAGAGAGGGAAGAAAGAGAGGGGGAAAAACAAACGGTGAGAAACGTGACGATGGATAGAAAGAGGAGAGGAAGCGGGAGGAGCTGACAGAGTTAGGAGAAAAGGAAGAAAAAAAAAAAAAAGGCGTGTAGGAGGAGATCAAAACAAGCAATAGCGAGAGGGAGAAATTAGATAACGTGGTTAGAAACAGGAGAATTCATCTTCTTTTTACAACTTGGAGTTTACTTTTTGTAACTTTGCCAGTAATTGCTTCTTCTGTTTGCAGGTGCTGGGTAAGAACAATCTGCTTGAAAGGGCAAAAATATATACGGCGGAAGACCAGTGGTAGAACTATTGCTAAGCCCGTATAAAATAAAGAAAGGATTTAAGGCATGGTAGCAGTGCATGAGCAATTTTTTCATCTTCTGATAAATCACTAGCTTGGACAGCTCTCCTTGTAGATTCATAAACTGATGTTGAGGTGAGATAATGCCCTGCCTCACAGCGCAAACTGTCTGACTCTGCTGCCTAAATGTCTGTGCATGATAACTGTCCTGCTTTTTGCTTTTAATGGGTTTAACAGCCCCTTTCAACATGTGCCGGTGTGGCACAATAAGTCGTGCACAGCTTATTGAATAAGTAATGTTTTGAGCAAAATGTAAGTGCAGAAGGAGTTTTATACGTTCTGAATGTGTTCTATGTGGTTTTGAGAAGGAAGAGTCATTTTATCTATATTTTTTAGAGCTAAAATTAAAAGCGAGAAGCTTGAAATGTCCCAACCTGCCGTGTTGAAACTTTGATTTAAAATATATCTGATAGGATTTGCTGTGCACTGATTTGGCCACTCGTATGTAACGCCAATCATAACAGCAATAAAAATTTGTTTGAATTTAAATATTCAAATTGTTGAGCGAACAATTAATACAATATATCAACGACTGATTGCCTCTGACCCCGTCTAAAGTAAGAGAGAGGGCTGCGATATTCAGTGTGCCAGATTCCTAATTTCCTACCATTAAGTCCATTTCCTTCCCATACTCCCTTCATTAGCACCCATGTTAAGCTCTGCAGAATTGCTAATAAGTTAATTGAGGGCTTCTTAAGACTGTGTAGGTGACATTGAGAGGGAGATTGGCCTCACTATGTGTGAGAATGAGCTTTGCATAATATTTAATGGCCACTTATGCTCCACATAGAGGAGCTGCAGCAACCTCTGGGCTCATATTGTCTCATGCACTCACACAGATATAGGATTACACAATGACGCACACACTTTTCCTGCTATTAGTATAGAGTCACTATTAATTAAACACGTCGTCTCCCACGGAGGGAGAAGCTGTGTGTGTGTGTGTGTGTGTGTGTGTGTGTGTGTGTGTGTGTGTGTGTGTGTGTGTGTGTGTGTGTGTGTGTGTGTGTGTGTGTGTGTGTGTGTGTGTGTGAGAGAGATCAGTCACCTTCTGTATCATGGGGTAAAGGGTTTAAGCATAAAATCAGCTATATCGGAGTTGTGAGTGCTTTTCACATGCACTAAGACACGCAATCATACACACACGGCACTGTAAAGGCAATAGTCTGTTTTCATTGTATAATGTGTGTGTGTGTGGGGGGGGGGCAGACAGGTTGACAGTGCATGCAGGGAGCCAGAGAGAAAGAGTCAGGCAGGCAGGCAGCAGCTGTATTGGGACTTCCCTTTGGGGCCGAAGGTTTCCTGCCTCTCTCTCTCTCTCTTTCCCTCTCTCTCTCTTTCCCCAGAGGCTTTGTGTCAACAGAAGAGACTTCCATCCACACACACTCACACATACAGATACTCTTCCTCCATAGCAGACCAATTCTACGCCCACCAACATAGCGCAGATGGTTGTCGGCGTGTCAGAAGAAATACACTGTAAAGCGAAATATTGAAAGGGAAGTCTGGTATGGTAATTCTGTCTCGAGTTTCTGTTTGGCTTCAGTTATGTGTGAGTGAGTGTGTGTGTGTGTGTGTGTGTGTGTGTGTGTGTGTGTGTGTGTGTGTGTGTGTGTGTGTGTGTGTGTGTGTGTGCGCGCGTGCTTTTTGGGTATCTGCAGGACAGGTTGATTGGCTGGCTGTCTGATGTCAGAATTGCCCACAACAGATCAACCTTGAACAACCTTTCTGTCGACTTGATAAGGTCCACTTACCTCCAAAGGCTCTTATCTTATTCACTCATTCACTGCAGTGAAGAAAGTGAGGATCAGGATATTACAGAGGGGCTTTGCTTTGAAAGTTTTCTATACAGAACAGTACAGTGTGCTGTATTGTGGAAAGACATCAGAACATTTATTCAAGTGTACTTAAGCACAAATGAAGGCAAATTACTTGAAAACGTTTGGTTCGTTATGTCCTGTACTTTGACTACACCACAGTTCTTTATGGAACCGCTACGATCTTTAAACTGTCAAACAAATGTTTTATAATCTAATCATCATAAGATCAAACTGCAACACTCGAACCTGTTATTAAACTATTGACAGATATTTTAATACAGTGATTAGGTTCGTATAACAACATGAATTTATTAGATTACGGTGTGTTTACATTAGTTCCGACTAAGGACTCTCTTTGGCGACTAATAGTCGTGAGTTCAAGACACTTGCCGGCCGGTCCACGCATTCTCATGGTATTAATTTCGTTTTTTGAAAGTATAGTTTTTGGGGCATGGTTTAAGCTACAGGGCTGACAAAAAAAAAAATGTTGTTACTACCAGTGTTAACGCTGTGCTACATTACAGAGAAATACAAAACCGGAATAATGAGCTTTTAGAATATAAATTCAGGAGCCCATGCAAAAAGAGAGCCGCCGTGTTGACGACAACGCAATGGCAAAACTGGTAATGATGCCGAATGTGTCGGAACAACCGGCAATGAGACTAAAGATTTTGATAATTCATTTCAACACGGTATATTCTATCTCAGCTCGATAGTGTCTGGATATTGGTTACTAACGGACTAACGACAGTCTGGGCATAGATGACCTGCACTCTCTGATGGTGCACATAATTCAAAAAGCCTAAAACACAACCTGAGTGCACGCAAGGTGTTATCTTTTCAGATCTGCAGCTCCTAACCGTGGTTGTCTCTTTACACGAGTCTTGGCTTGTAGTTTATAACCAGTCATTACTGTTGGGAGCACCTCCACATTACTGTGTGTGAGGAGGATGAACCGGGCCTTTATTTTCTTGTCTGGGGCATCAAACACTGTACATAATATTTGGATAAACTCATGCTAAAACTATTTATGGTACATTAAAACCACTTAAATAACCGCTATTTGCATGTTACTTCTCGCACCCACAAGGCCCACTGGATATACGTTACACTGAGGTTACCCACAAAACCTCCTTCCTAAAGTGGAAAACTCAGCCGTTAGAAAATATTTTTGTTAGTAATTTACAATATCTCTGAAAAGACAGTTTAAGTTTTTTTTTTTTTTTTCCTACAGCCAAATAACTAATGAAAACTTGGTCGACTTTTTCTCCTAGATTGTTCGGGGGCTGCCCTCGTTCTGAGAAACACAAAATACAAATGTATACATCTCTCAGGCTCTACTGTCATTTATTTGTCACAAATAGACTTCACATCAGTTTTGTTTTTCTGTTATATTCTAGACGCTGAGTTATAATAAAAACGATATAGACCGTTTTATTTAAGACTCGTAGGTCCACCTTTCCATCAGAGTAGCTGTAAAGTGGCGTTTAAGCAGGTTTATGGTCTGTCTGAACTGCTCGTCAGATGGGCAGATGTGATGTTGGAGGGGGGTGTCTGGGTGAGCATTCTCTGTCACTTCCTGAAATCGACAATCTGATCGACCACAAGTGGAAATTGTCTGAAAATGTATGTTGTCTCCCCATTTTTTTTTTTTAATTTTTTTTTTTTTTTAAAGATATCCCATCTGCTCTCTTTCCACTGCAACTGTCTGGAATAACTATAAACACATCTTGAGAACTACTTCTGAAAGACCGTATCCTATATCCTTGCCCACCCAATTACTTTACCGCTCTACCCCTCCTTATGGTGCAGGCTTGGACCAAGCTGATGTGTGGCTTCTCAGAAATGTAATTACACATCAGCTCTGTGGCAGCTGTGGAGATACCCGGTGAAGACAGCGAGATCTGTGATTAGGTGGCTCATGTTGCCTGTGTTTTTTCCTCAGTATCTCAAGGTAGTTGATACTTAGAGAAAGGCCCTGCTCAGTTTCGGAGTTGCACATTGAGACAGTCGTCTTGACTGCTGCTCCGTATTAGAATGAGAGAAAGAAAGAATGGATGCCTTCTGAAGATGACTTGACTTCTATTCAGTAATGAGAGGAGGTCAATGAGGAAGATCTGCTCCCTCAGATTCGGTCAATATTTCGCTATGGGTAAATATGTGATGCTGAATTTTCTACATTACTTCTGCAATTCCACTGTAAAAATCTATTTATTCAATATTTTGTCATGCCCGTACTTGTCCAATGATCTTTCTGCCCGCTTTTCTGAACTTTGTCCTATAATTTTCATTTTATTTATGTTATTCTGCCTCCGATCTTCTAACATTCAACCCTCCTCCTCCTCCTTCTCATCACCAACTCATCCCTTTGGTTGACCAGGGAGCCTCAACAAAAGCTTCCGTCCACCAACCGCTTACTCTGCTCCACCACCGCCGGTGTCTAGACTTCAGAGGAGTCCAAAATCTACACTCTCCGACCTTTATCTGGGACATCACTCTATGAAGTCCCCTCTCATTATCAGAGTCTAACTGACAAAACTTTAATAACCCAAACTGTCACTACTTCAATAAATATTGTTCATTTCAAAATGATCTCTCCTTATTGAAATAGAAGTTGTCCCGTTTTAAAAGTTTGTGCATAAACAATAACACTGTTGACTGTGTTTCTTGGTTGTTTGTATATAATATATATAGATATATACTGTACTGTATATACTGTGCATTTTATATTTATATTTTATAGTTTTTACTGCTATTTTACTGCTATTTTATTGCTTTTCTATTGTTCTATTACTATCTATTGCTTCTGTATGCTGCTGTAGCGAAAAAATTTCCCCTCGGGGATTAATAAAGTAACTACCTAACCTAACCTAACCTAAAACCTAAATCACAACATAATTGAAACAATTGCATGAGCAGTACTGCAGTAACGACATTGCCCAATCATGTAATAAAGCCACCTCGTGTGGTGGCGGTGGTGGTGTCAGTGGGGGAAATACAGTATGATTCTGATAAATAAATTAAAACCTACAGCAGCAGTATCTATGAAAGAACTACTGTTTCATCAAGAACAAACTGAGAATTAGCATAGAAAGATGATGATGATCTGGGTGGAGCCACCAGATCCCATTCATTATCTATAGGAAGCAACAGGACATTATCCAGCAGTGTAAAATGGGCAGGCAGAAGTACAACGCTGAAATGAATGAACTGCGACCTGGAAACTGCAGAAAATGATGGCGTGGTAATGTGTGGTTACATTTTAACCTTGGTTCTCTGAGTGAAGAGTCTATCTCTCCAGTCTGTACATACGGAATATGTAACGGAGTGGCGAGAAAGACTCGAGACGATAAGAGAACCAACCTGATGTCAGTTGTACATCTAGTGTAAATAGATGTACACGGAAGCTTCTTGAACCTGAAATAAGACTTGAGTAACGTGCAGGTCCTGCACCTATCTGTATTTTTTATCTGTACCATTATCCCACACACCTACAACACAGGGAAAAAGCAGCAAGCACATTGAGTGTGTTTGGTGCATGTCTACACTTAGGTCGGACTACCTCGAACTCTTCAGTGGCACATCATCAACCAGTGATGAGTCAGTTTTATAAAGTTCAAGAAAAAAAAACTGTAGAGTTAATTACAGCGTATAGAAATGTCTTGACAGTTTCAAAAACATTTTATTTTGTATTTTTCTAAAAAGATAACTTTTTAATTTGATACACAAAAGTACTTAATATTTTGCTGAATATATTTCTTTACTAAGTAAAGTTTTTAGTTCATGTCCTTTTGTGACAATACTGCATTTTCACATTGTGGAATTACTTAAGTAAAAGACCTCCATACTTCCTCCACCAGTGGTCTGGTAGATTAAAAACAATGCTATTATTACTATCAGGCAGGAATCTCTGGCACAGAAATCAGAGCAGTAATTTGAAGCGATAAGACCCAATTTGTCTGAATTTGTTCAAGTTGGAAATGAAGCTCATTATGCTTGAGGTCTTGTTAAAGCCCGAGTGAGAGAAGGAACATGGATTTGAAATGCTTTTGAAATACAGATTGGTTGCTCCATGTTGCTAAATGAAAATGTGAAAGCCTTGCAAATCAAATCATGACTCGTCTGGTGAAATCACTTCAGTGCTGCGCTACGATTCTTTTCTTCAGGAAATATCACCAAAGTGTGACGGTTTATTTCATCCTCAAGAGCCATATATCTCCAACAAGGCTACTATACATGTACATGTGGCGAGGGAGCTCAGACGGTGAGCTTTATAGTGAAGAAAGGGCTCACAATGTGGGGTTACCAATTCCATGCACAGCTGGAACGCCTGTTGTGAATGATACCTGCTGCACGTACAGTGATTTTGTTAAGTGAATCCCTGCTTTCTCCTGCAAGACCAATCTCTGCCGGTCTGTCATGCCGGACAAGTAGTTATTGAGCAAAAGATTGAAAGTAAGAAAGAAGAGATTGGGCGAAGAGGCTGGCGAAGGATAGCGAGGGAAGCGGAGTGAGGGTGAGAGACGTGGCTGAAGAAAAAGTGAGAGGGCAGAGTATGAATGTGGAGAGAATGAAAGGATGACAGAGGGCTGACGAGCGAGAGAAAGAAGCATCAGGCTAATAGGAAGCATGGAGAGATGGATTTGACTGGGGAGAAAAAAAAAAAAAAGAAAAAAGAGTGAAACGCAGACTGACAAGAGACGGCAGAGGCAAAGTGAGAGACTGCCCTGGGAGGCAAAAGATGTGGTGGGAGGAGAGGCGAGGACAGCTCAGCTCTGCTGCTTGCTATTCCAGGTGTCATCTTTTCCAGTCGCCGCTGATTAGTGCCTGAACATATCTCCTGGGGAGAAAATTAAATATTGATCTATTTTTCTCTCTTCGTTCTAACTCCCATCCTCTTTTTTTTTTTTTTTTAAACTCTGCTTCTTTTTTATATAGAAAATACCACGACTGATGGAATTTCAAATTTGACTGCTCGGAGGTAAGCTTTTCACATTTGGCAAAAAACGAAACAAAAAAAAAGTGCCCCCAAATCCCTTCACCCAATTGCATATCTAATAAAAAAAAAGGAGCTATCTGGGAAATCAAAATGTAAATACATTATATGTCACGAAGCTGTGAGTACACATGTTCTTAAGGTGTACTAGATCCCAAAATCTTTCAATTTTTTGTTTTGTTTACCTCCAGGATATACCACTCCAGAAATCTGCTGTGTATTAATTTGTGAAATCAGTGGTAGCAACGTCAAACCCTCTTCCTTTACCAATTTGAAAAGTCTCGCATCTTGATTTTGTGACTGCTATCAACATTCCTGACTGTGTTCAGTCCTCCAGTAATGTTCCCTGTTCTTCCACTTAAATATGAAACAAGGATTGACAATAACTAAAATATTACTCAAAGGAAGTTTCAAAACAATAAAAAGTGCAACCAATCTGCTTATTTGTTTGAGATTTGGTAGCTTGTGTGGTACCAGACATCCAACCATCTATCAAATATGTTACTATCAACAAATCCAACTAATCTTTCCCCAGACCGATTACTACTCTAACAAAGAACGTTGTATGTGGGACACAAGTTTAAAAATGGTCAGCCATTAAAATAAGATACCAAGGATCTCCTGGTATGTCACTATATATCACTGAATAAGGTTAAACAATGCAACTGCACCACAGGTTCTGACAAGCAGAATGAAACAAAGGTCAAAACTACAGCAGAACTTTATACCAATCCTTTTAGGATTTTGGATTTCATATTGGTCCCTGATGAAGGTCTAACGTTAAAGCTCTTCTATATACTACAAGTGTTGCTAAAGTTTGAACCTTTATAGATACTTTTTCCTTCTCCGTGCACTTTGGCAGTCGGTGAAGTTGGTGCCTGTCCGAAAAGAAGGAAGGAAATACTCCACTGTGTTCATCAGCTACATATTGTGGTTCGCCTGCCGTTTTGTGCAAGGAGTTAAACAGAGATTGTTGTGTTTTTTTTTTTGTGTTGTTGTTGTCGTCTTTTTGGAACAATCTGCTGAAACAATAAACTAATGAGAGCAGTGAATAAAAAGTAAAGGGACAGCCAAAATAATCGGCTGAAAGAAGCTAAAGAGCTCTATAGATCTTGGGGTAACTTCAGAGACTGGTGATATTTTTCTGTTGGTTCATCGATGTAGTCATATGACCCACTGTTAATATAAAATATCGATCAGTGTGTACAATGCAATTATCTTATTGTCAGTTCAATCATGTAACGGGTACCGCAGCTTTATCTTGTTAATCCATCGGAGAAAACGCGCATCACTGGAGTCAGTACAACTGGGAATTGACAGTGCTTGAATAAAGGAATAAGTGTGACGGGGGGGGGGACGATGACGGTGGTTAGACAGCACTGTGTACACTGTGTCATAGATCACTGAGTGCAAACAGTTACTTCTGAAAGTACACAAGAAGACCATATGACCAGAAGGTGTCTCACAGCTAAAAGACAAAACATTAAAACTATTAAAATCCTTCACGCCCATTGCAGCTTCCTGTCCTCTCGGGTGGCATCATAAATCCTCCTGATCCACCTGAGTCCCCTGGGTGGCATAAAAAGGAACAGCCAAGCATTTAAATCCTCTCCTTCATACCCCCTTGTCCTCCCCCGCCCCCCTCATGTCCTGTTCTTCTCTGCGGAGGACTGGCTTGCGGTGTGACGGCGTCAGCTGTGAGGGCCCAGAGTGGTTGTGACAAGCCAGGATAGCAGCCGTTCCCCGCTGTCCAGGAGGATTAGGTCTCCTTCTTCAGGATGACTCGGGGATGCCTCCTGGCCCCCGTACCTGGCTTCTATAGGGTCTTCTCCACATAGCAGGGTATACTGGGCCACGGACTGAGCAACGGAAACCACGCACCAGCGATGATGAACATTATAACGAATCTGATATCCTATCCTAAAATGTATGCGATTAGGTGCAATTAAATGATAACAGCATGTGTTTATGTTACTTTGCCGAAGGGTACCTGGAGGTGCTACATCTAGTTGTTTTCAATTAATTAAACAATGACACTAATGTGATAGTTTAGTGTAAGTACTGTACATGAACGAGACTACTGTCTGGCCTGGAAGACTAGAAACAGCCCCAACCACCCTCCATACTGCATTATACACTTTGTGGACTGTTGAATTGAACAAAATAAAGAGACATCTCACTTGTGTCTTCAATGCAAATACCTTCAGGCTGAATAGATTACCTTTTTTCTAACAAGAACTCCACTCACATTCATTTTTGTTTTTTGTACAAGACTTATTTAACTTTCAACAAGACTTTCAGATGGAACAATTGTGCTTATTTGCTGGTCCCATTTTCAAACAAGCCTGCTACAGTATTATGGTTATTTTTGGCAATATGCATGTGATATGACTTTTCCACCCAAACCAGATGATACAAATGTTCTTTTCCTTTCTGTTATGTTGCAAATAGTAACATCTCCCACTCATGAAGCAACAATCTTGGTGCTCTATGTTGGCTTGATTTTGAGAAACAGCAACTCTGGTGCTGTTGTGAAGCTACGGACTGAACACAAAGGAGATGGACAGGCTGAATTCCACAGTAGCTGGCTTACAAGGTAAGGTCACTTTTATTAACAGGGTAGGCTTCTTACTATTCACTTTAGTTTATTTTAATACCATCAATACCGAAGAAATAGTTTTTGGGTCTGCTCACCATGAGAATGTGGTTATCAACTCCCAAGTCTGAAACAAAAATCAACACCAGACAAAGAAAAGAGTACATTATTTTGTTTCCAAATTGGGCCATGGCTATTCTCTGCTAGTCTTTTATGCCGATATAAAAATGAAGTATGTATAGCAAAGCACAGCAAGCTCAATCTGTGGAAGTGTTTAAAACCGATTATATGAATGTTAATAAAATGCTTTTTTTTTTTTTTTTTTTTGGACTGATATTTTTGGCAGCAAACCAGAATTCATTTCCCTGCTCTTGAGGCAGAACTTTTTCTCTGCCAAGTCAATACTGCATGCCAAAGTCATAATTTTTCTATAGTCCAGGAATTTAGTATTATGCCTGCATGCTGAGCTTCAGACACCAGTGAAGAAGGATGCAGATGTATTCTTGACTGTTAAGTGTTTAGCTTCTCTGCCAATAAAGAAGAGATTGTTTGTATTGAATAACAACTGATTGAAGACATGGCATTTTGGCACAAATGGATGTAGGTGATAAGACAGGACCCCCCCCCCCCCGGAGACTAGACGCTGGAGGTGGTGAAGCAGGATATGCGGATTTAAAAATGTGTTATTTGTGCAGCGTCAAATCACAACAGGGCGCTAAAGACAGGAACCCAACAATCTAACAATTCCGACACGATCGACAGCTGGAAGGAAAAACTCACTTTTAACAGGAACGGACCTCCGACGAGGCTCGTAGGTCGGCGGCTGCCTCGAACCAGTTGGGGTGAGGGAAGAGTGGAGACGACTGATGGAAACTGTCGACGCTCCCAGGAAAACCAGACAGGTGGTGTGGAGGAGGAGGAGGAGGATTGCATATTAGGAGGTCTAAAGACACGATGACAATGGTGTTTAAAGGACAGGGATGAGAAACTGATTGGCTCAAAATACACACGCAGAGAAGATCACTGGTCAAGTATGGTGACTACAACGTCATAAACGTTGATGGCGTGGAAATGGAAGTGACGAAGAAAACACAGCAGCTCGGAAAAGCAAACCCACAGAGGAACGGAGATGAAACGTTAGGGAACAGATCTTAAGCTTGATTGCTACTTATCCCTCCTTCTGCTCAAGTCAAGTTGCAATAAGCTTTCTGTTTGTGGCTGGAATCTGAATTGAATTCCTTGTGATTTTCAACAGTAAAGACGTTTATGAGTCTGTGCAAAAAAAACAACAACAAAAAAAAACGTACGTTTGACCACAAAACACACACACACACACACACACACACACACACACACACACACACACACACACACACACACACACACACACACACACACACACACACACACACACACACACACACACACACACACCTCATTTCTAGCTGAGACCATTCATTGCAACAGATTCTAAAAGATTGCATTGCAGTGCATGATGTCTATTTCTTAATGATAATTTTCAACACATTTGAGGCATTTAATGAGATTTAATCATCAATGTCACATTAAAGGTGTCACTGGTTCAAGATAACTTCTCCGAATAAAACGAACAAACATTTGATGATGCTAATGAAGTGAGCACAACAAAGATCTGCTGTTGATGCATGTGATGATTTAAAAAAAAATTTTAATAAAAGGTTTTGAAGGAAACAATAAGGTATTATCATAGCGGAATGAGTGAAGTGTTAATCAGTTATACTGCCAATTTCTCTTTACCATTTAAGCAGTACATAAACATGTCTGGAATTATAACTACATTCTATGGTAATGTTAATTTAAATCTACAATAACTAATAATAATAATAGGATAAAGAAGAACCTGAAGGAGAAGTACTGTATGCTTTTCTTTCTTGTTGGCTCCATTCAGCCATTAAGACTTATTGTCCCTGACATGGTAACTGTAAAGCCGGCAATTGCAAACCAATTCCCACTTTTCTCCCAATCGACCTCTCTTTTCCACATTGGTGAGCAATCGCTATGAAAAAAAATGCCTGACCTTTGGTTTTATGGACCATTTGCGACGTGGAACAAATTTCATCGTGTGATTCCTGTAACTACCATGGGCAGCTGCTGAAGAAAAACCCAACAGCCCTCAGAAGCACTGGCCTTTCTAGCATGTGTGTATTTGGTATGGATACCTTTATCCACAAATTCAATTTGAACTTTCATGCACCATAAATAGCCATTAAGTGGACATTGTAAACTTGTGAGAATGGAGAAAAGACAGCTCGTGCATTAAGAGGATGACCCCAGAACAGATGGGATTCTTTGCTCTGCTGACGAAGCCCAAGGCCTCAGACCAGACGCCATCGTGATAACCAGTCCACCGTGGACTCCACGAAAGAAAAGGCGAGTAAATCTCAACTGGCTGAGATCCAAACATCCAATTATTCACGTCAGGGAAAGTCACTCCTCTTCCCAGTCTGAATTTAGTTGAAAAATTTGAACAGGCCAAACAGGAAATGTGCTTTCATTTCCAGAGGCAGCCAAGAGCCAAGATTGAGTGCCATTTTAATGAGCTTTCCCAATGAGGTGCCACCTGTTTTATCCAGATAATTGGATGATTGTCCACCCTAAAACGACCCCTGCTTGGCAAGCAATCTTTCTCTTTCTTTCTTTCTCTCTTTCTTTCTTTCTTACACACTTCGCTACTTTCCATAAAAAAAACATAAAAATGCATCCAGAAAGAATATTGTTATTGAAAAGAGTCAACAGATGAAGAGAAAACCCACAGCAGACAGCAGACACACATTCAGCTTTTATGTGCAGAAATTAGTCTTGCCTGCTACTGTAAACCTTTCCAGCACCGCGCACACAGCTCGGCTCTACAACTTGGATTTATTCTTTTCGCAACATCAAACATAAATCCATTCCAACTGGAAAAAATAGTGTCTGTGACTGCTTCATATAGTGTGTGGTTTCTATGGTTGTGGTGCACCAGTCTGTATGCTGCTGTAGCAGCCTTACCTTCTTTATTTCAGAAAGGCACCATGTAATATTTGGTCTCAATTAGATTATAGTGACATCACAGCTCACCGAGGGCTTTAATAATTATTATGTTACAGTTTTCGCTGCCATTGTGAGTGTATTTGCTGTGGAGCAGAAACTGGATTCCTTGCTGTGATAATTCCCATGATTTAATCCATTTCTCAGTGAAAAATTGAATGGCACAGTCTATGATCAACTTGATCATTTCATTTCATACTGCTGTTTTACATACAGCAGACATAGCCAGGTAATGTTCTGTCTTTGGCCAAAAGCAACTTCCTGGTAGCTCTCCAGGATAATACTTGACACCAGGCGTCAGAGAGGGAGATTCAGACTCACTTTTAGAAGCAAAGAGACTGAAAGAGCTGAAAGCATAAGTTGTACTGTCTTTTTACCAAAATGCAAGGGCTTTACTAAACTGGCATATATTACTATAAATACAACTGCAATGCAACATGCAGGTACAAATACAGCATGCTGACAGATCATGAAGTGGTGGGTAAAGAGCTGGGTTTCAAAATGAGCGAGTTCACCTTCATGTGTGCACAAAACTGAGCTCTCCTTACAGACACCTTTTGAATCCTGTTACTTGCCTCTGTATCAGCAAAAGTGGTGGGAGAAGAACTCAGATTCTTCACTAAAGTAAAAGTGCTCCTTTACAAATTAAAGTTAGAGCATCAAAAGTAATTGCAATCGATACTGATTACAAAGGACATTAAGGCTGGAAGGAAATACCACATCACCCACCTCATCCTGGACACCTCACAACGTTCACACACTTTAAAGACGGTCTCTACCTGAATCTCTTATCTTCGCTCCACTCCATCGTTTTGTGCAATGATTCATTTTGAAATAATTCATGGTGCAATAATACATTCTGTGTATTTTGATTTTCTTATAATTCAAAGTGTGTATCTGCATTATTTGTATACAATGGGTATTATGCTGCACCTTTAACTTAATTTCTTGGTCTTTTCTGCAGATGTTCCTGTGCTGTCCATTATCTGTGGAAATGGCAATGAATATTTTGAGTCTTTCATTCTGCAGGAAAATGACTGACTGAAAAATGCAGTTTATGACATTAGTTTGTTAATGTAAGTTAATGTAATGTAAGCTGCTGTACTAAACATGTTTTATCTATTTTAGTTAACTACTGAACTGTATATACAGTTAAATAAGTCATTAGGGTGTTTCTCAACCAAGCGGTCAGAGCATTTATATACATAAATGTATGACATATAAGTGATGAGAGAAATAAGATGATTCGTGATTTAGAAAAAAAAAAAAGTTCTGTGTCAGGAATTGTAAGTAATTTGAACCTGAACTTTTGTTGGCTAATAAAAACAAATTCATTTGAAATAAAAAAAATTAACGCAGAAAGATGTTGCAATAAAATGGTTCTCACTGGGAAAAACTGGGCAACAGTATACCAAAGGTACATAGCTGAATGACAAAACTAGCATTTAAACTATGCTTTTTTTTTCAGATTATTAATCAAGCCACATCCTGTACTATTATTCAACTGTTGATTGATTGTAGCTTTACTGGCAGATAAATTAGTCAAGTCCACATTACCAGATTTGGTTTACTGTGATACTACAGAGTTGAAATCACCTTCGTAGATGAGTTCCATGATGTATGTACATGGAAACAGTATTTATCTATATGGTATGAAAATTTAAAAAAAAAGCCTGGTACTACAGTCAGAGGGTTATATGCAAGACAATTTGAAAGACACTAATAACTGTGACTTACATACTCGAGCAGCTCCAAAGAGTGTAATAAACAGCGACCACCGCTCCTTCCTGACTGGGACCTGACCTTTCCACAGTAGCTGCCCCTCAATTTGCCAGCCCACAGGCCCGTACAGGCAGATAATAGGCATCCTCGAGTCACTATTACATCTATGTGTCTATATGGTCAGGCATGGACACAGGCATGGAGCACTGTAGCTGTGCATTCAAATGTCAGCGTATTTGTTGGGGAAAGGGCACTGACAGGTAGAGTGTCTGCAGGGTAGGGAAAGAGCTGTTATTAAAAAGTAACAATTTAAAAAGGACAGAGGTGGGAGAAGTTGGGAGGAAATACACAGATCAAAAAAGGGTTGACTGGATCAGGAATTCTTCCTATTGAAGTGGATCTCAAATTGGGATCTGGGGAATCCAGAAGATATAAAAGCAAAACAAAGAGCAGTTTCATTTCACTCTCATGTATGTTAATAAATAGCAATCCAAATATCGTATAGGATGTTTCTATCATTATGAATGAAAGATCAGAGATAAGGGTAAGAGCGGAGGAGACCTTCACCGTCAACTCTACAACCTGCATTGGGTTCCCAGTTCGTGTTCAAAACATATGACAATCGTAACTTCATGACCTTTCCATCATGTCAGTGGTAGATAAAATTTATTTTTCCTGTTCTCGTAGGAGAACAGGACGGAGGAAATGCATCTGAAACAAACTCGAAGTAAATGAATGTCAATTTACATGATATTAGATCAAGTCCTCCAACCCATTTTTTTGGATCCTCAAATACTCAAATGGTTGTTTCCCAAAATGAATGCTCTTGTTTAGGTTTAAGTAGAAAAATCCCCTGGTTAGGGGAATATAATACGTTGGGTTTAAATGATGACTTGTTGTGCATTAAAGTAGCTACTTCCTTAAAATAACGCAATCTTTGTCATCGTGGCAAAAGTCAAATGTATTAAAAATACAGTTCTGCCTGGTTGGAAACTGGGAAAATGAGAACAGCGGTCTCTTGCACCGAGAGTTTTGCAACCTTTATAGTCATGGCAGCAGTGAACGGCTTTAAAATATTGTCCACGGAAAGCAAACGGCGATCTCCTGCACCCAAGTCCACTGTTGTACTGAACCAACCTACTCACCACCTTGAAATAAGGAAAAAAAAAAAACTCAGACATGATTTGACCTGCATCATTCTCTGGGACACTAGTTTATCATAATTTACACAACCCTAGAGGTCACCTAACTTTAAAATGCAAAGACCGATGAGGTCATTTTTAAAGGAGGACAGCCTGCAGCATTATCAGCTAAGTTTGCAGCTCTCCTGAACTCTACAGAGCTTTGTAGCAACTTTTAGCTTATTGTTTTGGTTTTATGTACACGACTGCACCACTTTGGTTCACTCTCGCTACTCAGCAGGCAGATGTTCTCTTAAAAAAAAGCTGTAAAAAAACAAACAATTGTATTCGACCTTTCTAACACCAAACAGCAGACAGACAAAGTTAGCAACCAGCTGGTGAATGTTGTAGAGCATTTGCAGGTCAAGAGTCGCACAAGAGATTTCCCTCCGGAGGTGGTGGAGATCACAAACAGAATAAAGATGTAGAGATGTATTGGAGAAACATTTGCGAGAAACATGACTATAAAGGCTATAATGTCAGTGTTGTGTTCAAAAGATATTTCCATCGTTCCTAAGTGGCCCCCCCCAAAAAAATAATCTGTTGAAACCATCTGTGTTACGGGTCCCAGGAATGGTACCACAGCAACAAAAATGAATATCCTGTAAGACACAGGTAAAGTTCAGCAGCAATGAAGACACTAAGTTCTTCTTCCAGATTGCATCTCATTCTTAACTTCCAAAACCGCATTAAACATTCAACACCACCGTGTGTGTTGCAGCAGTCTCTATTACAGTCTCCTGCTGTCTCTGAAATGTACAAGTGTCAAAAAGTCTGGTTATCTTACAACTCTTGACAAAAATGCATTCACCGCAACTGGCACAATACGTATTCAGTGTACTTCTCACAGTATTCCACTATAAGCCACGTAAAGTACATTTAAATCACCTGTACACAAGTGATTTAGGGCAACTGTAAAGATACAGTGCAATTTACAACAATAGTCAACTGTATTTAAACCAAACTATATTAAACTGTCTGTACATAGATTTGACCTTATGACAGACCTGCATATCACATAAAAAATACAAAACAAGTTCACTAAAGAACATTTAAACAGCAGCATGTGCAGCTTTAAACTCTATAAACTGTGACTAACCATTAACTAATGTGCAGTTCTCTCTCTTTGTCCCCGTTCTGAAACTAAAGGCACTTGTTCTGACCTCAAATTACTCACATTGTACACACGTGCTTTTAAACTCATCTTCAGTGCAGTAAACACAACTCCCAATTTACAACATCCATTTCTCCTGCATTCACAAGTTAACATTTCATATAAATTAACTTCTAACTCTTCAAAATATACTTATTCACAAGGCACTGAAACATATGACCACTTTCTGTAACTAACAGCAGTGTGAGAGCCCAAATGATGACTGTGTGAAAGTAGATAACGTTAGCGCTTGCAATTCTTTACTGTTCCTCTGTACGGTCCAAATGTTTAGGTCAGAGGTCTTCAACAGGGGGTCTGCGACCCTTAGGGGGTCCGCAGAGGTACTGCAGGGGGTCCATGACATTTTTGGTTGATTAGACAATTTTTTAATGGTTTTTTGTTTGTTTGTTTTTTCACAATTTTTTTTCCACAAATTTAAATGTCTTTAAATACACATTAACATGAATCCAACATATTGTAGCGAATGGATAAATGGAGGCAGAAGATGTTATCTTTCAGTCAGAAATGCACACATTCAGCGACACACAGGAGCTCTCTCAAGCTGGGCACCGGTTCACTCACAGCTCGAGACTAGCCTGGACCTGTCCCTCCAAGCCTCCTGCACTCCTCCAGTTTAATATAAAACACAATTTTTATACAATATATATAGTAGGAGGTCCCGGCTCCATCGCTCTATCAGTTTGGGGGTCCGTGGCCTGAAAAATGTTGAAGACCCCTGGTTTAGGTTACATTCTGTAATTATTACTTAAATCCTTAAGATCATGTTCTACATATTAAATCGTTCAAAATAAACAATGACAAATTAAATCATAAATTAACATAAATGTGGTCACATTTTTGAGTGTGCCACATATACTCTCTATGGAGACTTTGTCAATCTATAACAATGTCCCCTGGCTACCATCATAATGACTATGGCTGCTACATGGCTTTGCCACTTGAATGTGAATATACCTTGTTTTGGGGCGCTGACTAACGACTGCTTTTCTGTCTTCCTGGGAGGAGAGTCCCAAATGACGTGAGGAGGACACTTAACGCGCATATGTGACAATAATGCTTTATTGGAAGAATTTAATGATCATTATAAAAGTAAACATACAACTGTCCTTTAAGGATAAAGAATACATTGATAAACACACAACGTATCTCGGGTTAACTTTCCCAGTACCAATCAACAGAAACCCAGCCCCTCACCTCAGCTCTGCAAGCCTCCCAGACATTCTGTCAGTCTCAGATGAGAGTATAGCCCATTCACAGCATTTCAGTCTGCAACAACTGGCAAAATATTAAGGGTGGTAGTCAGATTATTTCCTGAATCCTTTTATCAAAGAAACATTGACATGCTTGATATATCCAAGATGAGACAAATGACCTTACTAGCAGATGGACTGATGGTGGACTGACTGTGTGTGAATCGTGCCCTCAATTGCAGGAAAAGTGGAAGCCTTCGGTTTGTGTGTATTTGTGTACTCACAAATGTTTGAACCTGAGAGTTGGGGATGTGGGGGGGGGGCAGATTCAGCTGGGTAATTGAGTGCTTAATCCCATCAAAGACTGCTCCATGCCGTCCGCATCTTCCATAATCTGCCCATAATTACACACTCCAAGCTTCAGTCATAACACCCCCCCACACACACACACACACACAAAGTTGTTCCTGTATAGAAAGACACAGAGTGCCTTGTTCAGCTTTAAAAATAGTTCAATTTAAGGTTATTGATTATGTTTTGTCCCCATGGTAACTGAAATCATTTGAGTGTTTGTGGACAGTTTCACACCACTAGTGTTCAACATATTAATATGATAATGATAATGCACATGGTTCATTCCTGAAGCTAAATGCTCTAATTAACACTTTATGTCACCATGTGTGATGTCACATACAACAGTTGGCATGTACAGTGGCTCTGAGCTCTGGATATTATAATCTTAAGAAATTACAGTGTATTCCATTATAATGCAAAAATTGGCATAAAGCTCTCAGAAATCGTATCAGATTATCTCCTGTGTAGATGAATCCGTCTCAGTAGGACATTCCTGTCTTGTTGATGACACAATGTCTACACGTTGTCGACTCATTTTTTTGTAGTACATTCTATGAAATCCCCAGATTATTATATCTTCAGCTATTCTTTAAAATATTATTCCAGTCACCCACTTGCAGGAAGAAATCCATTGTTGTCCAAAGAGATACAAACCCATTGGTCTGTCACGGTATGATATATATGCTACACAGGAAAAAACACATTCTTAACCTGTGGGTCAGTGCAGTGAATCGCTGAACTGACACATCTTTGATCAAGCTACTAAATGGATCCAACAGGATAGTTGTTCCACAATAAATCCTAAATGATGCAGGTGAGCCGAAGAGGCAGACGAGAAGAAGGAGGAAAAGGAGATGTTTTTTTCTTATGCTGGCATGGCCAAAGGGACTAGCGCTGATGCTAGTAAATAACATGGTAAATACTGACGCTTTTATTCCTGAACACTCCCATCTGTCTGGCCCAGGGAGGGAAAATAAATACTGGTGGAGTGGAAGGGAGAGAGGGAGTGTGATGAACCAGCACGGCCCGCAGCAAATTAGAAATGCAGACTTTTGACTTGAGGCACCATGGAACTCAAGTCAGCCTGCAAAAATTTGGTAGGAAAAAAAATATATGTAAAACCCTCAGTGCACCATCAACTTTCATCAGTGTGCCCTTGAGCAAAGTGCTTCATCCCCAGATTGCGTCCGCAGAGCTGCGGGTGGAGAGCAGATGACTGTAGATCTCTGCAAATCTCATGCGTGAATGAGAATATGAAGTAGTACTGGGCTACTAAATACAAATAAAACTAATTTACTTCCAATCTCCTTAAAATAAATAAATGTATGTGAGCGAACATGTTTAGGGATGTTTGCAGTATGTGTTGGTGAATGGCAATGCTGGTCTGTCCATCAGTCCACCACACTATGGTCCGGATGTAATGAAGCAGTGTGTAGGATTTAGTATCATTTAGTGGTGAGGGTGCAGATTGCAATCAACTGAATACCCAGAGTGTCCGGAGGATGTATTGTGATGACTTAGGGATCTCCCTGTCACTACAACTATTGGATTGGATGTCGTTAAATGTGACTTAGATATTCATGATCCTCTCAGGATTTAGTGATTCCTGATTTGTCATTTAGCACCATTATCAGGTTCATTTGTGCCATACATTGGTTTATGTTTAAATATCTGCAAAGCTAATGATAGTCTCAGATGTACTTTGTGGTTAGTTCTAAATTAGTAACGTCTAACGTGGCCAGCAAGAGCTGAGCAGGACTCCTACAGATTACTGGCTGGTCTTCTCTGATATTTTACTCGCACTAGTCTGAGAAGATTAACCGTAACGCGTTGCTCCTCGACTCCGGACACGTTCAGCAGACAGTAGCCATGTCGTCCACACGCGCCGGCATGTCACATTACATTTTGAAGCATCCTCTATTGAGTGTCTATACATATGAATGTGTGATGAAAACCCACACATTGCAACAAAGTCAAATTAATGTTGCGGTGATGGTATAATGTTTGCCATGTTGACCATTTTATCTATTCCAATGTTAAACTGGGAGTGTGTGAGTGTGTGCGTGTAGTCTGTGTGTGAGTCAATGGGAAAAGTACAGGACTGTACAATACATTCTAATTTTAATTGTATATAATCTGTCTGATTTTCTTTTTAATGTTTATTGTCTGTTGATAATAAGTCTGTGGATGACAATTCTGAAGATGTACCAGATTATGTTTAACCAAGACTACGGATTCAAACAATAACCCACAAAAACACACATTGAGACCCACTGACCCACACACTCTTTCAAATATCCATGCAGACAAAGGCTAAAATCACACACACACAAACACACTAATTTGGTCAGTTGGATGTTTGTTTATATTATGGGTCAGAAATTAGGTTCAACCATGGGCCAGTTGGCCCAGCGTATGCTGTATTTGTTTTATTTTTACATTCGAATGCAGAGACCATTTTTTTTATGGTCGGTGAGAGCTAACACAGACACAGCAGCCTTTCTAAAACTGTACTATTTCTGTATACTATTGACTTTTATTAGTTTTTACAAGGTCATATTTATTGGGATTCACACAAGCCTTGTGTTGTGATGCAAACGAAATGCACTTCAGCTCTCATTGTGGGGACTAAAACTTTTGAAGGGCTGACTCTAAAGGTCACTATTTGCCTACTACTGGTTAACACACTGAAATGAAATGTGAAGCACATTCACACATGATGTGGTAATTGTAGTTTGTTTGTTTGTAAAATTATGTTTTGGAGCACATATTGCTTGTTTCTTCCAAATCCACTTATCATATGTGCTATAAAAAAAAAACCTTGGTGTTTCAGCACATTGTTGCCCTAAGGCTACAAACCAATATCTGGTGGGATGGGGATGGGGAGGGGAAGGGGGGGGGGGCGGAGGGCATATTTAATGCTTGATGTATTATCAGGGACGCCCAAGCTCCCCAAAAAATAGGATGAAATATTTTTTTTCCCTAAAAATACAAATTCATGGCATCGAGGGATAAGTTCAGCATCACAGAAAATATTAATAGCCTATCTATCCCCCCAAATACTCTTAGTGATAGAATGAATAGACATCTGACTGGTGCTGCTGCAGCACACATATCAGCACAGCTTGTTATTTGTACCAACAATTACTGAAGGTGAATTAAACTCAGCGGTTCTTGTTCTCTGCATATTTAAATAGACTCATTTATGTCTTTAAAGTAAAATAAACAGAACACAAATTATACGAAATGAAAGATTTAGTTTAAGTTAGTAGGAAAATGCACAAGGCCAGCTGTCATCAAAACAAAGCGTCTAGCCTGAAAGTAATGATTATCCATGCTGGGTGGTGCAGTAGTTAGCAGTGTCGCTTCACAGCAAGGAATATTATAATGCTGCAATATGCTGATTAATGATGAATACAGGTGTTTTAGAAAAGTCACAGAAAAGATCTCATGTTCTACAGGATGTTGTAGGCTGCTCGTTCAACACCAGTTTCTTTGAAACTGTGGGTCAAATGATTTCAGGCTACATTTACATTTTATGTGTATGTGTTTGTTTGTGTGCTTCTGCCAAGTTAATTCATGAAAATTCCCCTATGATTACAATTAGAGGTATTCTCAGGTATTACTTTGCATGCAGTTTTATTCAGAAATGTGCAACACTATTTCACTGTGCCACCTAATCAGCATACCCACAGCTTCCTCCCACCTCGGCTTAAACACGTTTTGTGCCAGGAAATAACCAGACAGGTGCAGGCATAAATCAGTAGACTTGGGCTGAGATAAACTGCATCAAAACTGTGTTTGCACGAGCACTGACTTAGTGCCAGCAGGAAACCAGAGCTCATTAATCTAATTAGGAATGATTTTGTCTCTTCTTATCTACTTTTATCAACCTAGTTTCTTAGAAATTGTTTCTGATTCAACTGAAATTGAAACAGCAAACATGTTTTGAAGGAAATAATTAACATTGCATTGTGTTTTCCGTCAACATAGAAAAGGAAACATTGCTAATTTGAATATTTGGCCAGTTGGAAATATGCTGATACTGAGCACGTCAGTTAAATATTCACTGTACAATGTCTTCTTGTAGTGACTACAGCATCATTAAGCTTTTCATTGAAGAAGGTAATAGGTAGGGTCTGAAAAGGTCCATAATGACTTACGGCACAAAGCGGTTATTTACATTTTTTGCAGCATAAACATAATGTAACAATTTATACAATCATGTTTTATCTACCAACAATGTGAATGAAGTATGGGTGCAACAAGGGCACTTCATGGACTCAAAGTAGGAACTGTGATTTCCCTGACAAGAAGAAGCATCAGGTACAACAATGTCAATCCCCTTTTTCAAATTGTATGCTGTCATTTTTCACTCCAGCCAAGCAAAGAAATATATTTGAGAGTTTCAGCATGTTTAAGGACGTGCAAATAAAAAAATGTGCCCAAAAATAAAAGGAACAAAAGTTGCCCATTGTAGTGTAGATGAATGGGACAGGAGCTGCAGAAAGGGCTAAAACTACAAGATAAAAAAGGACAGAAAGACTGAAGGCCTGCCAAATCTCAAACCCCCATCCATTGCATCAACCACACACACTTAGTTACCCCCCCTCCGTCAAAAGGTGGAAGCGGGCCAACATGCTCGGTGGCCAGGTTGACCCCTTGTCTTGCTCAGGTGTCTATCAGCTGAGACACAGAGGGAGCCGCGGGTGGAGAAGGGGGGGGCAACAGACTGCAAGATCACTATGTGGCAGAGCAGTGTGGCCTCTGGCACTGTCACAACTGCTGCCACTGCTGCCTGTGTTGTTGTCGCTGTCAGATGACGACAGTACAGACAGAAACAGAGAAAAACAAGGGAGGGTCGGGTGAGGCAGGACAGTGCTGCTAATCGGAAAGACTACCGAAATATCTTATTCCAGCAGAAACGCTGTCACTTTGTTTTTCATAATTGGTAGTACATTTATTATATGGAAATGCTTTAAGAACTCCTTGACTTTATTTTAGCAACCATTTGCACTCAAAATGCCAAAATGTCTTGTCCTTTAATCCCCACAGTGTGTAGTTTTTCCTCTTAAAGGGGCAATATGTATGAATTTGAGTTTAAAACATCAAACTAAAGTTATCCACGGAATGTGAAGCCATGTTGACGTTATTTTAAAGATTCTTTATATTGTGTTGCACAGATGTCTACTTAAGTTGGCATGCTAACCAGCTAGTCCCATCCTGATTTGTAAAACCACCCCATATATATATATATATATATATACATATATATACATCACCTACAGATTTCCTGATTAACTCAAATTGGATTTAGTTTGAAGTATCCTGTAATCTACTCTTGGGCTAACAGCTGGGTGAGAGGCACTTAGTGTCCTTCCTCATCCCTCACTCCTCTGCTCTCTTTTTCCCAGGATACATGTCTGTGTCTATCTGTGTCTCTGAATGTCTTCATGGTTTCACACACTCTCAAAGGCCCAGGAGGCCCACTGCACATAAGAAACATAGACACCAACTAAAACGTGTGTGTGTGTGCGTGCGTGTGTGCGTGCGTGCGTGTGTGTGTATGTATTTCGTTTTTTTTCAAGTCCGAGCTCCAAATATATTTTGGGCCAGTTAGTCTTAGGTCCGGTGCTTCTTCGTAACGTTGCTATTCCCTGTCTGAGTATCTTTAGTATTAACGTGGTTAATGTTGACATCGCTGGCACGGTCGTCTGTGCACATCAAGTCCCTTCGGTTTTTTGTTGTTGTTGTTGTTGTTGTTGTTTTTTATTGGGTTCCACTTCAAATGATGTAGCTTTAAGTTTTAGCCAGCGGTCCATGTCTTTAAGTTCACATGATTTAAACCTGTGTGAATACTTGTAGGGAGGGAAGCAGAATATGCTAAGAGGTCTGATGCAGTGTTCCAGGCAGTCGTCTCACATTCTGCACTTGATTTCGCACTGGAGCTAAACATCACAAGACATTGCTGTAAATGTGTGCAGAAATTTCCTGCATTATAAGGCTTGATTTGCGATAATCAATGAAATTGTGTGCAATACCTGCAATCCACAGTGAAATTCAGGCCTTAACAAGTGGGGTTTACTGTATGGACAGACTTTACAGTTTAAAGACTCAATGTATGGACTTTCACAGGTTTAGTGATATCTATTGATGTCAGAGTTTATGTCAAGGTTGCTGCTGCACTTAGTATCAATTTATTTGAGAAAGATGCATTCCAAAATAGAATTCTACTGATCTATCTAAAGTTGTCAAGAGGACTTCACACATTTGGGGCATCAATAATTAGTTTGAGAAATCCATCTAATTCCAATACGAATTTATTTCTTATCTGTTTCTAGACTATAATCACAGCCAACACTGGAGCTTTGGGCAAAAAGGGGAGCGAGCCAGGCTACTACAATGGTACAATGACAGTATAGTGGACTTCACATCACTATACTGAAATGCAACATGTAGAATGTACACCTTATGGCAAGTTTACAAAAGCACACATATTAACTGCAGTGAATTCATAGAGTGTTGTTTAACATCTACCATATGTAGATATGGATGCAGATTCTTTTCAATTTGACAAAACTATTACTTCTATGTTAAGTGTGCACAATAATTCACTTTCTAACTAAATTCTATGGTTCTCTACAGGCAGAATGGTTTATTAAAAAGACACAACAGTTCACTTTTTACATTTTTTAAACTCGTATATGTCAACATTGTCTCTACAAAATTAAACTTGATGAGTTATCTGTCTGTGGAGGTGATGTTTACAGAAAACTATAAGCGACATGTAAGCTTCTGCTAAAAAATATCCACCTTTGACGACTGATAAAAACAAGACATCCCATATTAAGTTTTCCACTCATGCATAGCAAACCTATAAATGTACACCCACACATATGTGGTGGGGACGTTTACATCACTGTTATTCCAATTAGCTGTGTTCACACTTGGGTAGTTAGCAGTGTTTGCCTGTAAAAACTTCCATCTGTTTATGTATCACAACTTGATGTTTCTCATAGCAGCTTTCACAGGTCATTTAGTTTGCCAGAAGGGAGGGAAGCTTCCACAAATCCCACAAACAACTCTATTGTCATTGCATTATAGCAGAAACCTCCTCCGACACAGGTGATGTGGTCATAAAGGAGGGTGATGCAGCTGTTCGAAGTGACGACAATGACATTTTACCGTGCCGGCGTCTGTGTGAGTCGCAGCTGCTGCAGGAGATGGGAGCGTTTTCATGGCTTGACATGAGGTGACTATTTTTAGCAAGAGGACATTTGATGATTTGATGGATGAGGATTTCAGTGTCAACTGAGTTTTTCTTTTCCAGGAGGGATGACATGGAGCTAATCCTGCACTGAGACAGACAGACAGACAGACAGCGAGAGAGTTTCATCCGCGGTCTGAGAGGAATGGCACAGTCCAAACTCTACACACATGTTCGCAAAAAAACACACGCACACACACACACACACACACACACACACACACACACAAAACCAATGATTACCAGAGAAGTGGAAATCATCTGCCTTAATTAAATGCCACAATCACAATTAGACTGACACAGACATTTACACACACACACACACACACACACACACACACACACACACACACACACACACACACAGCTTTACCCCATCTGCGTGTGACAAACTGACAATTTATTCAGTAATATAGGCATTAAAGATACTTGCGCAACCTGATTGAACTGGCAGATATAGCAATTTTGGTCAAATTACAGCTGAGAATGTAAAGAGGTAACCCAGCAATTTTTTATTTTATGGCAACTTTGTCACAGTTGAGGGTGCTAAGAGATAATTATCAATCAAACCATATACCTAATGTGACATCCTTTTTGTCTATTCATTTTTAGGTTATTGAATGTACTTTTAGATTGTTATTTAACTGTATCCTGATTAAGGAAGAGATAGTCTTTTCCAATTAGCAGGTGATTAAGATAGCAAATGTTATGCTTTGTAACAATTTGGTATTTATTTTAATTATTTACTGTCAGGGCCCACTGGTGGCAGCCATGTTGGAAAGTACATCTCATAAGATCACAGCCTGATGGAAACATGTAATTAACACTGTGAAAGGAACTTTAAATTTAGAGCAAATTCAGTATTTTATTAAAAATGTGTGTATATTCCACTTCAATATCAATTATATTTGATAGGGTTACTGACTTCCCTTCTATACAGTGCTTTCTGGCATCTCTCAGCTCAGTCCTCTGGCTTTTACCGTTTTAGGTCACTCACCACTCATGTCTTTGTTTTTGGCCACAGCAGGCAGCTGTTAAAAACCCACTTTACACCAGATACCCACAACTCAATGGCAGTCAAAGTTAGTAACTCACTGGCAAACATGTTGAGAATTTAAACAGCCAGATATGTACCTCACAAGTCAGTGAAGGCCAATAGATGAGCTATAACCGCTAACACACAAGTGAAAATTGGACTTATATCTATCATGTGATCAGAAATATGACTCCAATGAATGCTAATGTTGCTCCATTTCTGCTGTAAGTCAGTGTTATGTTTACAGCTTTTGGTAAAAAACATAAAAATCATTCATTACAGCCTTGACTACAGGACCATTTAAGGTAGTTTTATTCTCTGCTAATTTTACAAGTCATGTTTGCAGGCGTCACTCTCACGAGCCCTAATCATAACCACTAACTCAGCCTTTCCACTCAGCTGCATGCACAGATGCACACACAATTGACTGTGCTGGCATGAGCCTGCAGCTATAACTGCTGCTGGAGCCACTGGAAATGTAAAAGAGGAACATTTCCTAGAGAAACCGTAAAATCTTTTAGGAACCAGAGTCTGAGTTTAAATCATCATGTTTAACACAGAAAGAGTACGAATTAGAAAATAACTAATTATTAGAAAGAGTTGCAGATAAGGCTATTACTTTAAGAATGCAAAGACAGATGGGAGCTATGTTTTAGCAGCGGAGCTTCGGGCAGGGGAGCGTGTTGGCTAGACACTTCATTACCTGGGTTGATCAAATGTTCTTTTAATTGCCACATCGGCGGCTCTCCAATCAGCCATTTTGTTACAGCGGACTGTGATACTGAGCTTGGAGGGTGTTGACCACTCTGCTCACGTTGCTCTCTATCCATCTTTCTTTGATTGTGTGCAGTGATAGTGTATTTGTTGTTTGTTCAATGCAACATGAGGTGTCGTTGAGCCATCAATGCAAATTATGTCAGTGTTAAGGCATGTTGGAAGAACTGTTTTATTTTGTACTTCACCTAAGGATGATGGAGGATAAGTAATGTGTGGAAGAAATTCTGTCCACGCTTTTGAAATGATGGATTATATTTGCCAAAGCAGCAGACAGTTTCTGTGAAACATTTTAATAGAAAATACAGAAAGTATGTGAGTTTAAGACGCAGTAGAAAAAGTAGAATTCAGCAAGCTGTTGCTTCTGACTTTGGTAAATACATTATTTATATTCATCACAGGCTTTCATTGAGGACATTTATCAGCAATTTGTTTGAGATTATCTAAGTAATCTTCAGTAGTAATTACTAATTATTAATAACTCTATACTATACTGTTACCTTGAGTCAAAGCTGCAGGATGCCAGACTCGACTCCACTGAGTGCCTTTGTGTCCTGTCTGCTCCAGCTGTACACGTGCTGCACTGTTTGCACACATGCATGCGTTTGTCCACCTCTCTGTCCCTGTGTTCAGTGTGTTTGGCTGGGCTACCTCCATTACACTGTGACTGTTCATCAAAGCCCTGCTCCCAGGCAACCTTGTCGCCTGGCAACACGAGTGAGGTCCACCAAGGGGAGACTTCAACCAGGCGCGAAGGGAGAGAAAACAGAAGGAAAAAGAAAGGGCAGGACAAACTGGCTCCACCTCTAGCAACCTTTTGGTTGTCGTCTGCATGGACCTACAGCTTTCCATCGCCAACAAAAATTTGAAACTCCATTCAAAACCTACAGTTTGCCAGCATACTGAAAACAGCTTGTAATTATATTAGCAAGGCAGGTACAGTCATTTTGTTTGTGGCCTGCAGCTCAATATCACCCTGCCAATTATTATAACCCAGATCCATACAGATATAGGACGACATCCACGCTCTAACCCTCCATCACCCACCACCACATGAACGTGCATCCACACTGGAGGCACAGTGATCGAATGTGAAATGCATCTTCATTTTAGAGCTGTTACACCGTAGAGCTGCAATTACCCACTGATGCCTGCTTACCGCCAGGCAATCAACACTCCATTAGCCCCTCCACACTCAGCCCCTAAGACACACATCTACACTGACACCCACAGACACACACATGGGCAGGCAGACACATGTACGCACAAATGCACACTCCCCTCCCAGCAACTGCGATTCTGGAGGGGACACAAATCATTACTGACTGCTGCGGCTGTGTTTTCCTTTTTTTTTGTTGATCTTGTTTTTCTGTCTCTTCCAGCATTTCATTTTTCAATCCCTAAAATTGTCCTGCTTACGCAGCTTCTGCTTCCTGAAGGAACAGAGAATTTTTCCATTTTTAACATATCCTAGCGGAGGAAACTGATCATGTAATACTTCGCCTGAGGTACAGTAGAGAGTAAATGTGTTATTCATGGCCAAAGGCATTTCTATCATGTTAAGTGGAAAATCTGCCACGGAGAGGTGACTGGGATGCAGGTGGAGCAGAAATGAACACAGACACCAGCTCACTCATTTATAGGCGCGTGCGCACGCACGCACGCACACGCACACGCACACACACACACACACACACACGCACACAGAAACATGTTTATGAATATGTGCACAGCAACAGAGACGCATACAGTACAAAAAACAGTCAAAAATAGTAAGGTGAACATGTAAATCTGCTTCCCTGGTTAAAATAGGCAGCCTCTGCAGGAAGTTGTGCATTCCAGTTCACGGCTTTAGACTGATATATATACCTGTTTGTCTGTGTTTTCTTTCTCTTAACTTTCTAATCCAGTTGAGCGCTCAGGCACCCTCCAAGTACATTTTCCACCCACAGCACATATTACTTTCCTGATCAGACCTGCACTCTCCGCATGTGTGTATTGTCTTCGCCCGCCGCCCTTCAAATACTCAAGGCAAGAAGCAGGCTGTCCTTCACTTTTCCTTCTTTAAATTGCCGTTCTTTTGGGGATCCGTGAACAAACATTCAGCTGAAAGTGTCATTATTCATGCTGATGACTCAGACAAGGAGATGTTTTTCCCCATCTGAATGCTGACTGAGGGAGAAAGCAGTCAACTTTCCGCATGGCAGTATATCTGTGTGGTAAATAATGCCATACATAAAACACACATCTTTAACAGCCAAGCATAACATGGCATTATCAACACTATGTGGATATTATATTAAATGTACAGTAGCTGACAAATGTAAGGACATTCAGTCACCTTATAGGTTAGTACTGCATGTACTTTACAGAAGAAAAAAAAAATCTCTGAATCAATTTGTCATCTGTGTTGAAACATTCCATTAAAATAGCCCTTGACAGGTCCTTCCTGGTTTAAAGTTTGCTTCCATTTCTAAGCAGGTCAAAAGATTTATATAACTATTTACTGTATGGAATCTTTATTTTGTGTCAAAATAACCCTTGTAAAAAGGTAAAGTCAAAGGGACGACATCTGCCTTTGAAAACTGCTAATGCAGCTGAACTATGGCACCAAATTTGAACTGGCACAGAAAAGTCTTCTTTCAACGATACAAAATAAAAGCAGACAAAATAACTTTTGAAATGGGACATTAATGAAATGTCTCTTTAAAGCACCAGAGATTCTTCACACCTGTCAACTAAACCCTGAAGTATGGGAATGCCAAAATGTATATATTTAGTAACAAAAACTGTTCTTATTTTGTGTGGTAGACATACTGTCTGTGGTTCAGTTGTTTATTTAGAATCCTCCCCTAATAGTATTGCATGACAAATCACATTCCTCTAATGTCTTCACAGTCAATTAATGCAAATATCTGAAATATGGCCTTCAGCGTGCAGTATGTTAATTCAGAGATGCAAGACTGTAGTCGGAGTAGTTAGTTCATGAAGGAAAGTACACAGGTTAATTTGGATTAATGCTGTAACTGCTCCATGTTAAATACAGGTCAAAAGGATTCAGAGAGAGAGCAAACAGATTAACTGTGGTGTTCAGAACTGGTGTTATTCTAGGATGGATAATATATACACACACATGGATAATAAGTCTCGAAAGAAGTCAATTTTAAGACTCCACCCAGCATGAGAGCTGAGATCATGTGCTTTATCCTCTGGACGAAGGGAGTCGAATACAGTGACGTGCACATTCAGAGCCAGTTTTTAAATTAATAATTAAAAGAAGTTAGTAGGATATTATAAATATATTCTTGTGATTCTAAATGATCTGTCTGACCCTAAATAATGAGTAACAATTAATAATAGATTAGATTAAATGAAAAGGTAATATTTTTTTGACAATCTAATCTGTTACGAAACAAAACAAAAAAGCAGCTCCAGTCTTAATTGTGATATTATTTTGCACACCTGCCAGGCCAGACCAATCAGCGACCAGTGCCGGTGGTTAAGTGCAATGACGTGCGATGATCATCCAAGTGTAAAAATTAACCCGAGGTATACGCCCTGTAGGATGCAAAGACTGTAAACAGTTCACCATGGAGTTTTTATAGTTTATATTTTCTTGTCTTCCTGGTTCCTGGTGCATTGAGTTGATAGCTACAAGCCCATTCATTCAATTTTGGGCCAGCCACAGTTACTTAAAAAGAGGCACGCAAAACTCATCTGTTGCCACCAGGAGCCAGACAGAGAAATTCAAGCCATCCGCTCGTTGATTTTTTTTTTTTCCATTCTCCCTTTCTGTTGTCCTGCAACATTTTAGCCTGGGAAAAACAAAATGCATGAGTGTGGCTGGGCATCGCTTAAGAAAGAGAGACCCTGAGTCAACAAAAGTCCAAGCTGCTGCTGTGAAAGCCTCTGAATAAATTAGTTGTGCCAAGGTATTGCTTAGAGTTTGTTATCCAGATGCACTTCTTTACAAAGTTAGCCTCTGCAGCTGTTGTTTGAATTTAATGTTGTATATCTTAATGTGCTTTTGTGTTTTACTTCTTAAAATTGAAAACTAAGACCCGGTTTCTACCACCATCACTACTCTCTCCTGTCTGTTTTGGCAACATGAGCAGCCTGTACACCTATGAGCTGAAGTGTTGGCTTTGCAAAATATAAAAGAACATGTATTTCGAGAACTCTGTTTTTGTTAATTTGAGAACGTGACTCTGCTACATTTCACAATAAGTGCCCAACAGTGTACAATTCTTGCTGTCTTCACACTGCATCAAATCAATTGTCCACTGACTCCCTACAGAGCTGAAGTAGTCAACACATTTTTTTCTGCCAAAAGTGGCTGCAACTGAACTTATTAAAAAAAATACTATCCACAACCAACTCCACAGACAAATAGAAGACAAATATTGTAATAAATATATATATATATTTTACAGAGGAACAAATGTTACACAAGTTCGGTCTATTTGACAGGTTTTTTTCAGTTTATGCCACCTCACTATAATTTACAAACTTTGTGACCTCATTGAGATTATGTAATTTTATCAATGCAACTCTTGTCATCATGTTTAAGTACAGATCAATCCATTAACCACATTGCTTACAGTACAAATGACACTTATTCATTCAAGAGAAAAATCATCTTTTTTCATGTTTCCCACAAATCTCCCATGATTTCCTCCCTTCTCAGTGCCTGTCTTCCATTCTTCTGTGACACCAGCCATGTAAATAATTACCTATAGTACCGAGAATGGAGGATGGAAAACAAAAACATCTTATAAACCACCACCCTGTCAAAAAATGAGCCACATTCCCGATTGGAGTTTTCCATCTGTATGTCGGTGTATCTCTGAAAGTAGTAATTAGGTTGTCAAGGAGAGAGCATGCTAGAGAAACATAATAACCACCACACACACAGAGCCTCTGTAGAAGGGACAGCTGGGGGACAGACGAGCCATTATGAGGACGCTGATGGCAGTGACAACTCTGTGCTTTTACTCCTTACTTCCAAAAACGTATTGACTGTGTATTGATGCGATTTTTCATCTCTTGAAGCACAAACAAGTCATTTAGATTTAAATACTGTATACAATGTATTCATTGTTTGCTTTCCAGCAGACTGGCTACACTAAAACTTTGATCCAGCCCTATTACTGTCTTTAGTTTTGGTATTGTACTTTGATTTATGAATACTGCAATGCATCATATGAATTAAATAGCGCAGACTACTTTGTGGAGGCGTAATTAAAATAGGATTTAGGTGTGAATCTTTTGGAATAGATCACTGCCCAAGCCCCAGAGAACAACAGCTCTCACTAAACTAGTGTAAACCACTGTTATAAAAAAATTTACATTTGGGAGGTCAAGTACATTTATCAGAGTTCACATACTGGATCTGGACCTTGTGGGAAAACCTGGTATCACACCAAAGTGTGTCATCAATCCACTTGAGGGGAGAGTCAGTATCACGTCTTCCTTTGCACAGGCATGAAAATAAGGTGCCTGAAGTATGAGCGCCAAAAAGGTTTAGGAAAAGATCATGGTTTGGGTTAAATGTGAGATACACACAGTGTGTTTAGAATCGGCACCAAAACGACATGGTTAAGTTTCAGGAAAAGATCATGGTTTGGGTTTAAATAAGTAATTTTATGCAAATAATGTTACATACAATGCACAAGTTAAATACTTTCTGTCTCAAACACTGGTCTTTTCGATGAAAAAGTGTTTATTCCTCCCAATCACAATCAAACTTCTCTATACATGGACTTTACCACTCTCTTTTTTTCTTACTTTGTCACATGACTTCCTTCTTTAACTGTGTCTTTCGTACATGTACTTTTTACGCTAAGGCGAGGCAAAACGTGACATTGACACAGAATCCTCTGGTGGACTGATGGAGGTACTACATGCTTTGGCGTGATACCAGCTGTATGAGAGCTGTCAGAGTTACCTAAATGGCTGGCAGACGGTAGCAGAGCTTTCCCGTGCTATAATGGTCTTGTAGGTAAAAGCCTGGCAGCACACCTTTTTGAGGGTTTTGAGGCGAATGTTGGTGGCTTTTTGCAGAAACTCCCCAAATGAATAATTTAGAGCTGGAACAAGGCTAAATGGGGGAAAGGTCGACAGCACTTGGAGGTTGCAAAATTGAAAGGAAAAGGGGGTGAGTATAAGATTTTTTTTTTTTTTTTTAAATTTTTTTATACACTTTATTAATCCCCGAGGGGAAATTTCTTCACTACAGCAGGGGGGCTCTCAGGGGGGAGATGCTGCAGCAGGCTGCCACGACCGCGGCGCCAGGTAACCTGACCTGAGGTGCATGTTTTTGGATGATGGGAGGAAGCCGGAGAACCCGGAGAGAACCCACGCAAGCACAGGGAGAACATGCAAACTCCTGCAGAGCGGAGAACGAAAACCGAGACAAACAAAGAGTTTCACGAGCACACAGGTGCAGAGAGGAACCTACCACCCAAGCTACAACTTGTCAGACCCTCACAGCTGCTGGTAGCATCTGACAAGTCAGAATGAACTCCAACACTAAAAGGATTGGAAGCCCCATTTTCCCACCATCAGTCTTGAGCTCCCATTGCTCTTGTTAGGCTGTGGCCATCAGCCACACGCAGAGTGGCTAACTAGCATCCCACTATTCCACTTCCAGTATGACAGTGTCCTTAGCAGAAACATCCTGGTGGTATAGAGAGTAACAAGCCTGATGCGCACTGTTTCATATGACTCGAACCTGTTCTGTTGCCTTGCTCTTCAATCACAGCCATATAGCGCATAATAATCATGTGCAGATGTTTTCTGGGTAGATACTTCAGCACAGATTGAAATACATACATGTTCACATACTAGGACACCAAGTCACATGGCAAGAGCCCTAAACCCAACCCTTTATACACATTGTACCCATGAACCAACCAACACACTACAAACGCGATTCAAGTACAGTGCAATAGTATATTTTACTGACCTCAATTGCTCAAATTATAAATTGTACCAATGGGAATTTATCAGAAGTTACACATGTTTATATTCTATATTTATTAGTACATCTAATAACTATGCAACTTATTAGCAACAACCCATAGTGACATGTCGGCTCTGCTGTGTCAAAAATGTGGATGTCAGTTCATCTTTTATTCAGATGTTTGATTCCCTCGGTCACTCACTCGTTTACTGGGCAACATTTGGTGACCCTGCAGTCACCGTGCAGCATAGATCAACAGACAAAACTCAAAACAAAGTGTGATCATCTTAGTGACAGGAGGCCATGCTATTTTTCTCTGCCCCCTAAGGGTCATATTTCTTCTTTACTGGTCATGGGAAGGACACAGGTTGTAGTAAGTTACGAGCTTCATTAACCAAGACACTGCATCTGGACTGCACCTGTCAGCATTTTTATAACCATCATGCTCTCCTCATTTGTCACCTGGGTAAAAGAAACAAGGGGTTACATCAGTTATTTTTGTTTAATTAAATATATCCAGTGTGACATATCGTTTCATCTCAAAATGCAGGCACTAATCTGCACTTACAACATAAATGAACTAGAGGGAATATGTATACATTTCTGATCTCTGATATTCACACACACACACACACACACACACACACACACACACACACACACACACACACACACACACACACACACACACACACACACACACACACACACACACACACACACACACACACACATCGTGTGTGCTGCCCATTCTCATTCACAGGGCGTCACATGCTGCAGTCTTGTCAAAGGCCTCAGAAAGATATGCACAAAGTGCCCTTTGGCACCAGCAACTTTATCACCTGGATCAAAGGAGGAGTCATGTAATGGCGCACAAAGAGCAACAAAGTTTGGAAGAGTTTGTAGTTATTAGATGGAACAAACGCCGGATTTTTCATGCAGTAGACTGGTGTTTAGTCAGTAGGAAAGAAAAAGCCAATTTGAATTTCTTTATAATAATGAAAGTACTGTTACTTACATAAAATTACTTTTGTTAACTCAAACCATGACTTTCCCCTAAACTTAACCAGTGGGTTTGGTGCAAAAATCCCCTCATGCGTATCTCCTAGGCAGCTGACTGTGACAGGACGGCAGTATTTGACACCCTGGGATAAGAACAGGTGGGTGTTTGGCCAGCTGTGCAGAGGTGAGAAACTGGAAGGATTTGAATTTATCCCATAAGCTCCCTTAAACTGAGTTGCACATAAAGCAGGAATGACACTATGAATGTCTTCCAGGAGACACTGTCTAAAAGTGTGCACATACATTTCAGCAATTATTACATCTCCCCTGTCTTTGTGATGGCTGGCTTTTCAAACTATAAACACTTTTGCCATGCTCCATGTTGTTTGTTGTGGTTTTTGCCATATTTCCTATTGGTGTTGGTGACATTGAACGTACCATGTTAATTGTTAATCTGGGACTAAAGCAACAAATCTAAAGATAAATCCACCAAAGATATTAAGGCCCAAGTACTGATGAATGTATATTTTCTGTAAGAATCTTTTCATACATGTTTTAAGCCTCTCCTCTGCCCTCTCATTTCTGTTTCCACAGGAGGAAGATGCCCAGCGACCACAAGCTGCAGCGCCTTCGCTGGCCTTTCTCTCCTGATTAGGATCATAGCAGAAGGAGGTGGGAGGGAAAAAGGAGGAGGTGGAGGATGGCGGAGGGGGCATCAGGAGAGCTTTCTAGGAACACACACACCAGTTGACTCTGCTGCACCCTTCACAGTAGGAGCTGTCAATCCAATTATGCTGACAGCCTGGCCCACGAACACACACGCGTACAGTACACCCACCCTCCACTGCTGCACTCCACCTACATGAGCTGCTCATAGACACATATACTAATGTGTACACTGCTGCAGACATTTATAGGCACACACACACACTCTCTGCCTACACACACACACACACACACACACACACACACACACACACACACACACACACACACACACACACACACACACACACACACACACACACACACAGCTCCAGCTGAGTCCCTGACTATCACCACATCCCCTGCTTGGTAAGGGTATCACAGCAACAACATGTGCAGCAGGGGGTGTGAAACTCTTTCCAGCTAATCAAGGCATGTAAGCATCGGCATCTCGACACATTGCCAGACACTTCAAAGCCCTGCTGTTGTGTGTTGTTTGCCTGCCTGTTGTAGATTCTACTTTCAAATGCTAGAACAAACCCTTTGAACACCCTTCCTGCCCCTTCTTCCTTTTCCTCTCTATCTCTTCATCTCTCCTCTCTTGTCTTGGCAATCCACCTCTTTCATTACAGCTTGTTTACTGTGGAGTTAACCCTTTTTGTTCCAGATGTGAACACAGGCTTCCCTTTGTGTTGCATCCTATTGCATTTGCCTGACTGCTGTAATCATGTCCTGGAGAAAGCATTATAAGATCTATTTTCTACCATCCTCTACATGAAACATGGCAAGTTGTTCTGTGACTCAAACAAGAGGAATAAATACACATAATCTCATTCTGAACAATTTGTTATTCAATCAAAATGTGGCTTATAGAGTGCAGAATGAATGCAGCGTTGAGAATTAATCTTTCTATGTACATGGGTGGCCGCAGCAAACAACCAAAGCCTCGCGGTAGCACCAGTGTTCTGCTTCTGACATTAAAGTACACTCGCACTGTATGGTACAGCATGTCCTCTGCAGCAAAAACCTTCAAAATAACCTTTTTCTTCACAACAATGGTCAGTTGTCAACAGCAAAATCTTGCAAGAGCTCTGCCAACTCTCACAATATGAGACCTGGCATCTCCTCTTCTATCTCCGTCATCCTCCACCTACCTATTTGTCTCAACTTAGCTGCCTCTCCCATGGTGTCCGTGGAGCTGAGGACGACACGTAGAGCAGACAGGCCTGTCAAAGGGTTGACACAAGTGGGGTAATATATATATATATAAAAAAAAAGAATAAATAAATAAATTAGATCAATTATATACATACTGAAAACCTATTTGACATTTGAAAATTACTAAAATGTTCTACTTATGTAAAACACTCACAAATAAGTTAAGTTACACAGGGCACACTCGACTTCAAGACATGTTATCATCATGAAAAAAGACAAATTATACATGCTCATAAAATGTACCCGGTTAAATGTAAATCATTTTTTACTTTCAACTTGTCTTTTCCGCTTTAGGAGAACACACCTCAACTACTTGAAATTAATGTCAGAGTTGTAAGATTTTGCTTTAGCAAAATTTGTAAATTTAGTGGGATATTTAGACTACATGCAAAAGAGGCCAAGCAGAGCTACTCTGAATTGCATGAAGTGCCACTAAACAGACCTGATTGTGCAGGTGTGGAAAGCAAAGAGGCAGCTGAAATTGGAATACAGCTTGAAGAGAAAACATTTTCCAAACTGCACACTGTTTTCAAGAGGAAGGCGATGCGTGAGAAAGTGGTTACGCCGCAGTGATAAATCAGGTGTAGCAGACATTTGATTAAATGTCAGTAACGTCTGAAAATACATATTGCATGAGACCAAACATACCATTTTTAGTGGTGCAGATTTTCTTCCATTTAACAAATTTACAACCTCAGTGCAGTCCTTCAGCCGATAGGAGTTTGAAATGAAGGGTAAAGGGCCAGTAAATTCTCAATGAACTAATCCTCATATTTTCCTATTTCTATAGCTACTGCTTCTGATTGGTCAGTAGATTAGCCTGTTGAACAGGATCTGTAATTTATTTTTCTTCTTTTATTATAAAAATGTATATAAAGTGAAATAACGTGTGGCCGCCACCACCACCAGTGCAGGGTCATATTATTATTTTTTTTTTACTTTGGATAAAACTAACCATAGACCACAAGTGATGGAAAATAATGGTTTGAGAAAACACATTCCCCCAAGATTACAACATTTATTTAAATACTCTAACAAAGTTAAATAAAGAGCAAATTTTGAAGAAACAACAACAATACAAATACTGTACAATGATGCTTAAAAACACAAGTCGAGTGCTAATGGTGGCTATAGGCCACAGTAAGGGAGGGGGGGGGGGCAGGCTCTGGGGACAGGGACCTCACCAGCTCCTGTGCTCTACACACTCTCACATCAAATACCAAATACCAAAAGTGGTTTAATAAATTACAGCTAAATAACACCAACAAAAGTAATCAAAGGCATAAAACTAAACAATACCACAGAATTAAAGAAACACAAAATGGTAGCAAAGCAAAACAGCAGTGGCTTTCATGTCTGGCCTGAATGTCGTGCCTCCTCCATCTAGGAAGGCTCACATCTTTTTTGAGCCTCCCTGAGGAACTGGGCGTGGAGTACAAACAAACAAAATGGAACCAACAGCAGCCAAGGTTTACTTCCAGACTGAACCTAAAATCACCGACCAGATCACTGCAAATCACAATTTATATAGCACTCTATCACCAGGGGGGAGGGGGGCAGCCTGACAGCACCGCATTTGGTGCAGCTTTTATACCCTGCCTAATGGGTGACCCAGGAAGTAGGAGGTGCCAAGGCCTGCCTGAACCTACAGTAGCTCAGGAGGGACAGTCCCTCACTGGCTACACATTTGTATAATTTAATTTCTATACTTTAAAAATCAAAACAAACATGTACATATTTGGTATATATAGCAACAATTCCTTCTGTATATTACTGTTTGGTCCACAGACATGACTTACATTTTATCTGGCTTTATCCAATTTCTTTCTGCATGACTGTAATATCATCTTGACTACAATCTGATAAATTGTACACAAGTAACAATAATAAGACATTTTGTTTGGACTAATAGAAAAATGCCAAATGCTGAAGGGGAAATATGACAGAGCAGAGTGAGGTGCAACCTGGGTGGCAACAGACAAAGCTGAATCCTCTTCAAGTACCACACCAGAACCGATGGGGGGTGAAAAGGATGCGGTGAGATTAGGGAGAAAAGTGAGAAAAGGTGGGCAGGTGCAAAGTATTTAGCTTAAGAGGTGGCATAAAAGTAAAAGTGGCGAGTTAGAAGGAATATGATGTGGAGCGAAGGGAGAGGGAGGAGATACAGAGGTAGTTGATAGTAAAAAAGATAAATATGACAGTCTTCTTGGAGAGTGAGGCTAATGGCTTTCTCTTGTTCAGCCCTCATCCTTTCTGAAACACATCTGTCTATTGCAGCTTGTATAGAAAGCTCCAAACTGTTGTCACAACTCCCTGCCCTGAAAGCAGCAGTTATTTACCTCTATTATGAAGTGAATGTTAAAATAAAGGGCTTTTGTTGATGGGATTTCCCATTGCTGTATAATTTCTATGGGCTCTGACATACTGCATTTGTGCAATTCACAAGCAGTGGGTCTGCCCTGTTTGACATTTTAAACATGTATTTGAGATCATGCGGTGATATTTTTCACCAGATTGAAATGGAGCTCACACTCCATGCATGATGTGACATATGATAATGACTTCAATGTGCACCATTCCCATGCAAGGCATAAATCTCTGTCACATGATGATAAATGCAGGACCTCTCACACAGATTTTTTTATTCAGTGATTTCTCAGTTGAGAAAATGGCTGTCAATGCCTCTTGTTCTGTCGTCACTTTGTTAGAAGGTACATGCCCTTGCTGGCAATTGTATAGTTTGAGCATAAACAGCATTGAATAGGAAGCACCAGTCATCCACCAACAATGTCGCAGTTCATTTTTAACCATTAACATTGAAATGCCTGCCACGATTGATTGACCGAGTTTGAATGGCAATTTTAACAAGTGATCCCTCTCATCCCCCATCAGCCGTGATGTTGTCACAACATCGGATCACGGGTCCTTTGGCAATTATGCTTTCACAGTGCACAGTATTTACTGTCAGACACTCGAACATCTCCATTTGTAAAACACTGAAATACAGTGGGGCACAATAGTAAACGGATGACTTGGCTACTTTAAAAACAAAGTAGCCCTTGGTGCACAGATAATATGAAACAAAGCTGCACAATCATTAGATGAGCAGTTTCATCTCTGTTTTCAGGCCTCATAGATAGTGTTTTAATTAAACCAACATTTCCAGCCAACAGCATGTCACATGGTTAAAAAAAAAGTAGCCAATAAATTACATGTATAAGTCATGTTTTATGTGCTGAAGATTATTTAGAAATGGGATTCCAGTTGACTGGATAATCCAACTAAACACAGGGAATAATGCAGGGGTTGAAATAACTGTTTAATACAAAAATCAAATCAACCATAAATTAACAACCAAAGAAATAAAGAATATGGGCCCAAACTGCACTGTCATGGAGGCTGGTGGAAAGCAAGATGTACTACAATTAAACACCAGTGCGAACAAACTAATTGGAGCTAAACCAAACTATTTAACAGCACTACAATATGCTGAAACTTAAAGAAACTCAAACAAAACATGCATACAGACTGCCACCATTTTGTTCTCCCTGGCAGCCCAACCACAGCCACACTGGAAGGAAATGAAACAGAAAAAAACAGCCCAAACAATTTTATATTAAAACAAACTAAAACCTAACAAACCTAAGCAAACAAGCACATTAATATACAAAATAAACTTTCCAACTACATTTTACATACTATATGCAGAGTGGAAACAAAAGCAAATACCTTCCAGGCCTGAAACAAAGCCCTTCCCCTCAGTTGGAAACATGCAGGTGCCTGGAGACAAAATCACCACCAAACAAAGGCGGGCCTCAGTTTGAGCTCAGGTGTGCAGGAAAAAGGCCCAGGTGAGCTTCCTGCATCCCTTTGTAGCCTCCCTCCTCCCCTTCCTGGGTCCTAGTGCTAGACTGGTATCTGCCCGTCCACATCTAAATTGAATGTAAAATCTGTGAGCCATTTGGATGCATTGAGGTTCAGCCTGTAATCCATCCATCTACACATGTATCATTGTTTCAAATTCTAGTCAAATAATATTTTTGATTATTTCAGATCTGTTCAGCATCTCCTCATATTTGCTCCAAACAAACTTGTATTGCTGCCACTGGGAAGATAAATGGATTATCACTATACAACCAGCTGGTGAACAGCAGTTGTAAAGACTTGTATGACACACAGTACGGATGAAAGTACAACCTCCTTTTGATGTAGTGCTGAATGTATAATGTTTATAATGTTTCAACAGTCACTGCTACTAGGCCAATATGCCAGCCGATGTGGACTTGGCCATATTGTAAACATGACAATTCTAATATTGGGATATGGGGTGTGATCAAAACCTTCTGACTGTTCCTGCTGTACATAAACAGGGCAGGGGGAAGCATAACTTGCATGGGTAAGTACAATGTATTCCAAGTTGCTAAATCAACATACTCATTACCACTTGGGTTTTCTTTGACATTTGCAGGTTTGTGCGCCGTGAATTTGTCCCCCAGTGTCAACACCGAGTTCTACTGTGTAGATCTGAGGTGTCTGAGGGAAAGCAACCTAAACTGTAGCATTGAGTTCACCAACGAGACAATGTGCCCAGTTCAACACACAATCGTCACTCCCAACCACCACTACTGGCCAGGCTTATTTCTGTTCTCCTAAAATTTGACACAGGTTAATGCGCGTTCAACTTTTAGGTCTACGGTGAAATTGCAAATACACATGTACCAGTGGGCAGCATAGGTGTCGTGCTGTCAGAGCACACCGGAACGACACTCTACTTTTTTCTCCAAGTGAGGAAATAACATGTTCACAGTTCTCTTGATCCAGTTGAAATAAAAAAAAAAAAAAATTAAAAAAAATAAAGATTGTTGTTAGATACGTTTCCGGGAGGAGACCCCGGGGAAGACCCAGAACACGCCGGAGGGATTATATATCCCAGCTGGCCTGGGAACGCCTCGGGATCCCCCAGGATGAGCTGGAAAATGTTGCAGGGGAGAAGGAAGTCTGGGCCAACTTGCATGGCCTGCTGCCCACGCGACCCGATCCCGGATAAGCGGAAGATAATGGGTGGATGGATGGATGGATTTTTTTTTTAAGAGCTTCAAGATCCAATTATCTCTAAAGCATGTCATGCAAGAGAGCCAATAAAAACAAATGTAATTGTCAAAGTTGTCATATTGGCATTCAAGGTGTGTTGATTGATTCAAGATGTCAACTCAAAACTTTGTTTTGGTCTGTAAATTATTATTGTTTTACTGTATAAATGCAACCACTTCCACCTGGCCGAAAAGTATTATATAACAATGCTTAAAATTAATATGGCCTACGATCAACTGCAACACTGATAAAGCATTTTAAAAATGCTGTCAAAGCAGAATAGCAATTTGTTTCTATTTTGTGCAGAGAGGACTGTGGAGACAGATTTTAAGACCTAAAAGTTGCTTTGTTAACTTCACCACCAACTGTGAAAGAATCCAGTGTGTGAATTACAAGTGTACGTTATTCTTGGTTCATCTGTGTCTGCTCCACTGAGCAAAGCATTTCAGCGCCAGCTGCTCAAATGAGCTGGCTCAGTGTTTTAAAGAAGAAAACTGGGGGTCAACCACACTGGTTTGTAGCACATACAGGATGGACTTATAACAAAGTGAGTATGTTGTAATAAATAGCATAGTTAGAAATGTATTGACCTATACCATAACATATTTGTTTATTAGCCATTCTAGAGATTTCTTTTAGCTGTTTAGAAAATAAGGTATTGCAGCTATTAAGTTATTGTTATAATGGCAAACACGAGATTGCGTAGGTTGAATAATACAGCAATACATTGGGTTGCGGTGAATAAGTGGACTATGACTGAAAATGGAACAAATGTGGCTTTAAGTTTCTGCCTCTGCTACAAAAGCTACAGTCATGCTGTCGAACATTCACAGCCTTCGACCGATGGAAAAACCGTGTTAGACGTACATCAAATGAATCTCTCCTTGGTGTGCGCTGTGCCGGAGGGGTTCATCAGTGACAAATGGTGTCTAACCAACTCATGTGAGACGCAGGTGAGGAAAGAGTATATCTACACTCAGCGCTCTGATGTCTCTTCTGATGGCGGTCGTGTCTGTGTGTGTTGTAAGAGACAGACGTAAGGAGAAAAATCACCGAGCACTGGATCTCTACGGTGATGTGTTTGCGAGTTGTCTTGTGACTTACTGCTGGCTGTGCCGTGGTGTGGCCGCTCAAACATGAAGCTACATTAAATTGATTTATAAATCGTGCTGAGCATATGTATACATTTGGTGTTATGGGAAATAAGCTGCTGAGAGGTGTACTGTATGTTTTATACGTGGGTGTGATTTTTGGTGACTATATGTGCATAGGAGCAAAATATTAGGTTGTATTTCAATTGCGGTCCTGTCAGAAATGTGCCTCTATGGGAGAATGGAGTGTATTTGTTCTCTCCGTGCACGACACTCAAACCCATTTTCTTATGCACACCTTCACATACAGTATGTGTGTCTGCACAATCCACATCTCAGTTGTCTTAAAGCTTAAAAATCCACCACTCATCTGCTCATGTTTGTCTACTTTTCTTCCTCTGTGAGTTGAATTCACTGAGTGATATGACTAGATTCACATTATAACAATCACCATTGAATATCTTTCATATTGGGAATATTTCTTATTTTGTTTTGATATTTCTACAATACTGGTTGTTTATCATGTTATTCGAACGTTTCTCTTCGTTTTTAGTCACTACGAACAAACGCAAGCTGAAACCCTCAGGTTAGCCAGATTAATTACGAAGAGAAAACAAAGGTAAACAGTCAACTTATCACCTAAACCATCTACTGTAAACATCAATCACAGTTTACAGACTCCCTTTAACCAGATGTGACTTATAAAGTCACAAGGACCTGCAGTTTTTCTGTCGAATGAGTTAATTCTATCATGCTAACCTTTGGTTTATTTATCAATCTGCATACTTATATTGTCCGACACACATGGAGTGATGTTGCCATGGTGCCTGATGCTTTGCTGGCTACACTGTTTGCGTAATTGTAAGAAAATAATGAACAAAACTACAAAAATAAGTTGAAATGATAAGAACGATGCCAGCGGCTGGACCGAGGACGTGTTTAGGCGCAGCAGTGGTTTGACCTAAATGCTGAAGACAGCATGCCAGCATGCTGATATTTAGCAGATATAACGTTTATCATGGTGATCATCATCAATGTTAACATGCTGAAATTTGCAAATTATAACGAAGCCCAAAGTGCAGCTGAGGATGATGGGAATGTCTTTAGATTTACGGGATAAAATTTATATCATTAGCTTGATGATGGCTTTAGGTGAAAATTAAAGTTACTGCATTTTATTGTGAGGACAACGTCTGTAGCAAATCTTGAGACAATCAGTGCAAGAGTTGTAATCCCCTTACACGTCCCTGTACCAGAACCCCGTAGTATCTGTAATAAACATGTAGCCATTCTTTGAAGTTTGAAGCGTAGCACATTGAATGACAATGCCACTGGATCATCCTGTCACTACAATGGATTTAACATTTCGTTTCTTTTCTGTTGTAGAAAATTTGCCATAGTTGCAATCATTTGCTCTCTAATTTTTTGCAGGTCTGACTAGGTTTATAAACATCAATTATTTCTAGACTTTTTCCACATCTCACTGTGGCCTGATGATAAGGAGACTTATTGTATTGAAAGAAATCCCTCCAGTGTCTCTTGTCCATAGAGCCAAAGTTGTTCAGTTTTGCAGATGTATAGTGACGGAATTTGGGGATATTTTCAGGTGGAAATTTTAAATCACACAAGCCAAAGTTGAAAGGATTTAAGTCTGGGGTTAAGTGTGGAGCAGTCTTCACTAACCCTGAAACTACACTGCTAGCATGACTAAAACATGGTAAATTGTGAAATATATTTTCAGTGTGGAAATGTGAAGTAATTATAATTTTTTTTTGATAAAGATAAAGCAAAAGCAACAAAGTTACATAATCTTACTTCAAAACGCCGTCCTAATTCACAAGTGGCCACTCCGCACGTCTGATTTCCACACAACCACAATATGTAACATCTCTTAAAATATATATTTCAAAGAACAAAATAGCCTACTCTTATTGCTCAGAGTGAATTCCACCTTGCAAAGTCAGATGCAGAAAGGGTAGGTCTATCATAAAGGAAATGAAAAGAATCAATTACAAGCGTTCAGTACTGTGGAAAACAATTAGAACATTTTATTGTCACGTCATTAAAGAGATGCTGTTTTAAGGATCTCTTCATTTAAAAGAAAATGCCCTTATCACCACTTGTCTTTTCCCTCCAGCTAGAAGAATCCAGCGAGGTAGGATCAAAATTAACCTGCGTGTCCGTCAGCTCTGAGTGCACAGACTGAGTATTATCGCTACCGGTTTTAGTGACTCACACCACATGCTGCAGCCTTCAATAGCACAAAGGCAGAATGACAGAAATAGCATTCATTTATGTATTCCCACTTTTGATTCCGTTTTTAATTGGGTTTCCTGCACGTTCAAATGCTCACACTGTAAGCTTTGAGATGCACACGCAGAGGCAGCGCACGCTTTTGCTCGCACGGCCAATGAGAAATGAATAGAGTAAGTCCTTTCCCATTGATTTCTGTTCTGCTTTCATTATGCTGGTGCAGGCATTGGGGAGGGGGGCGGGGGGTATTTCACAAAGCTCTCTTTATCGCCGCTTTTCTTTTATGAAATGGAAATTATAACCGTGGGAGAAAACCCTTCCATCCGTCGTTGCCGGAGCCAGTCCAGCTACGTCTTCTGGGATGCATTCGCTGGTGTACTATAGGCTGGAAGACACGTCCACATCCACATCCATGGATTCGCTGCTGATCTGAGCTTATTCACCTGTAATCAGTTAACTAACAGGACGTGGAGTGCTGGGTCTCCCTCCTAAAGATTTATTAGTTAAATACAGGGTACAGTGTTTGTCTGCTAGTCTGATTTCACAGCTCTCTCTTGCCTGCTCCTCTGTGTGAGGGTTCATGATAGCGGTGGCTAAAAGAAGAGTTTTAAAAATGAAAAAGAGGAAGCAAGCGGAAAGGGTGTGAAAATCCTTTTCTCCTGAGTGCCTCGGTGCTTTTGCCAACATCTCTTCACTTCCACCTGTCCTTCATTTTCTGTTCTTTCACCTACTCCTGCTTTTCTTGTCTGGATTTCCAACTCAAAGCCTCTTTCCTCTTTCATCCCACCCCCCACTTACACCTACCTCTTCCCTGACAGCATCCTTCCTCTCCCCTCCACATCTTTATAGTGGTTACTTCATCTCTGCCTTCTCACACACTGATTCATTCTCCAGAGGAAAGGATTTTGACCAACGAGGAAGACAACTCACCGTTCCATATGTCATCTTTACACTCCGCTGTTTCCTAATGTTTGTGGTAATTGGATCGTCTCTCGTGAAGCAAGCCCAACATCTGTTGTTTTTGGGGATTTTACCACTTGACAGTTACTATTCACATCTGTTTGAACTTATATTTGCTGTCTACAGAAATACTCATTTTGATCTTGAACTGTACCTATCTCCAAAGGTGTTGTTAGAAATTCAGAGTCCTCCGAACATCCTGCCCACAGGCAAGGTGTATCTATTATTCCTGGCACATAGGAAGCCACAGTTCAGATATCCAGGTTTTGGTTTTCTTTCTTCTTTGTTTTTGTTTAGCTAGTTTTCACTACTTACCTGCATCATAAATAAAGTAAATATGGTCTCTAATCCATCTTCCTCCCTAGTTCCAGACTGTGTTTCACTGAGACATTGCAGTAGAAATAAAACATTGTAAAATGTTCACTATTAACACTTTGAAGGTGCACCCAAAATACAATTATACAACAAGTAGTGCCGATTCAAAAATCTGATTGGTCAAGTGTACATTTGGAATGTGCTCAAATCAACATGATGATCACTAGTAAATAACACTCCACCATCTCCATGGAAAATATACAATTGCAATTACATTTCATATATAATGTGCAATATAATTTTACTTATTATAGGTCTATTAAATGTGACCAATGATGCAAAACTGGGTCTCTTTTGGTCCTTTTTTGTCTCCCTTAGCACCTGTACCGTAACACTACGGATAGTCGCGCGAGTGGCTAGCTTGACAGGGTTTTAACAAATGATGGCTCTACTATTTAAAAACTACATTTGTCCATGGATTTCTTTTTTCAACAGATATCTTGGCTACAACAAGACTGAGCTACCTAAGCAGTTCTGTGTTTCTCTGTGTGTGTATTTTTTCATTTCGATAAAATGATGATCTACAGGTGTAAATTCTAAAATGACTGATGGTTTAGATCCTTCCTTTTCAGCTGTCCAGTATTTCCCATGTTGTCTCACTATTAGAGAATATAGAGTCAATGGATCTAAAATCCCTTCAACCAAAGTCAACTTGTCAAGGCAGTATCCAACACATCCTCATGTGACCTACTTGTAACTGCCATCAGGAGTCTGACACCTGTATGCTCCTGTTTAGGGAACATTCATGGTGATTTGCATTCATCTACCTCCACGTCCGTCCATCTTTGTCTTAATTCACCACACATACTCCTGTTTCTACACGTACGCACGATCTACATGGGTAATTAGCCAACGTAACAGCCTCTGCAGTGTGACTACAAATCACAGGACTGCTCTGACACTCCTCAGAGATACAGTGTCAGTATGTAAATACATAAACAAGTCTGGGCAGTTGTTCCTGAGGGTCAACTGCATTACCAACAGGCAGCAGCAACATGGAGATTTGTAACTGCAACTCCTATGATAATCAACACAATCAACTACAAACAGTTCAGGGGGGTTCAAATGGATGTAATTTGCCGCCATGCTTGTCTTCATGCGTGTGGGTGGAGGCTCTACGGTGATATGTAATTTGCGTGTACTGTATGTGAGGTTCCGTGTGCGCATTACATGTACAGTAGGAATATGTGTGTGGTATAAATGTGTGAGGTACGTAAAAACCATGAAGAATTCTGTTCCTTGTTGCTGAGTACCCACAGGCTGTTTATGTTTCCCCTTTCTTTTCTGCTCCACAAACACACACGCAGACACACACGCACACGCACACGCACGCACACACACACACACACACACACACACACACACACACACACACACACACACACACACACACACACACACACACACACACACACACACACACACACACACTTTTTCAGCAGCCTCCCTGTCCATCCTCCCACCTCCATCATACTTCTCTCCACAGAGCTGCCAGAAAAATGGCTGTCTTTTAAATGGCCCACTCAGCACGGCAAGATGACTCGCTTATCATCAAGGTCTGCTCTCTGCGTAGACATCACACTTGCCCACAAAAACACAAGAACACAGCTCAGGATTTATACAAGGCTACGCATTTGCATACCCCCATAAACACACACACACACACACCCTGCATGCATGTTTTTTGCACACAGACAAATGCATACACACACACACACGCACACACACACACACACACACACACACACACACACACACACACACACACACACACACACACACACACACACACACACACACACACACACACACACACACACCTGCCTGCTCTGAAGCTCATTCCTCATCCCCCATTTCTACTTCCACTACCCCTGCACCCTTCCCTACTCTCCCACCCTCCCTGCGTTGCCCTGTCTGCCCCATAGGGGAGATTTCACACAGAGTGAAATACAGCGTTGCCAACATATGCCTCTAGCAATCAATTTATGCCACGGGGCTATCTCTCTTGGCTCCCTCTGCCACCATAGACGGCTACATGCAGATCAGCTCGGCTCTTCTCTCATTGTGTTCGCAGGCAGGAGTTTGTCTTAAAAGAAATATTTGCATCACATTGCGCTTTATTTATGAGTGTATTGACAAGTGACAATAAGTAGCCGTTGTCAATGTTTGCTGTTTACACGGCGAGGAGAGTTACTGAAGCAGATGTTGGTGTTTGATGTATTGTCTTTCATTTTGATTGCATTTTGATAAGGGCATTGTAATCGCTAGTGCAGAGCAGCTACATTAAAGGAAGGAGTTGGGTTTGATATATGAGAATATGGCGGTGAACATCAAACAGCAGCACCTGCATTGCTTCTGGCATCTTCCCTAAGTGTTTTGTTTTTAAAGGTAAAGCTGTGTTGTTAAAATGGTAATGATGGTCAGTGCAGTCGGGCTCAGTGTAAACACCGTGTCACCCTGCAGCATGCCAGTAATTCCTGTGTTTCAGCACCAGTGGAGTGAACAGCTCCCTGCGAATTTTCCTCCTCTTTGCCTTTTCTTTAACAACAAAATAAATGCTCACTTTTTAGGGCGAGAGCAGCAATGCATTAAGAACCCATGCACGGCAGAAAACGGACAGAAAGAAGAAGGGATCTTAGTGAAAGAGTGGGTAGATAATCTAACACAGGCGTCTTTTTTTTCTCCTCTCCTGCTCTTTTTCTTTTGCTGTTTTTATCTGAGCAAGTGATGTAGGATCATTAATTTGCTTGCTTCTTGTGTTCCTGCTCCTGCTGAAGCTTGCCGTTTCAGTCAAATGCCTATGGCCGTCGAGACAAGAGGGGAAGACGGAGGGAGGGGAAAAAAATGGTGCAGAGATGAAGCAAAGATTTATGTAGACATGCACGCATACATGCAAAGGAATCACACAATAGGTGGTAGGCACACATTAAACCAGCTGCACACCCACACAGTCACAAAGAAATTGATCCCCTTCATTCTCTCACATGCATCGACTATATGTGCACACACACACACGCCAGTCTAATCGCAGAGACTGTGTAAAATGGAAAGCTCAAATAAAAAGCTGGATGGGCTGATGGACTGTCTTCATTACGTTCTTGTTCTCCTCTGAAAACCACTGGGAGGAGACGTGTGGGTAGGAGAGGTTTAAATCACCATAATCCCTTCCCAGTGCCTTTTCACTCCTGCTTTTAACTTGCCTCTCTTGCTCTCTTTCTTTGTATCTCTTCCTATTTGTCCATGTCAAACTACCCATGTGAGGAAAATATGTGCCCTTCACCATGAAATAACGCCGAGCTTTTTCTTCAAATAAATAAATAATAATAAATTTTTTTTTAAAAAGGCCGAAAGAAGACTTCTACGGTCCTCGAGAGCCTCTAAACTCTAAATCAGAACATTCTACTACGTACATTAATTTATAATTGGCACGGACCCGTGTTGGTACCTCCCCTCATTCAGATTGCGCTATTATTCTCAGTTTTACATACTCCTATCAATTAGTTGTGATCAAAAGATTGCTTGGGGAAGCAGAACTCCACCTTAGTGATTCAAGCTGTCATCTTTTATAGATGTTAGTGAGTCTAAGGCACATCTGCCCTCAGAGGGGCCGGCGCACCGAGTGGTCAGCCGTGGAATCCATTCTCCAGAAGTGGTCCAATAAAGTAGGGGAGTAATGAGCAATGGAGTGTGAAAATGTGAGGCTTGGCTGAATAACAAGGTCGGTATTATTCCGTGTGCTTCGTTTATATTGATGATGAGACTATGCTTTCTCGGAGCACTCGAACACACAGAGGAGTTTTTATCCAGACCAGTTACACAAACTGACATTGATTCTATTTAAACCCAAACTGAAAACCAACCAGTGCAGCATTTAATGAGCATCAGCACTATTAAAACCAGAATTTTTCATTACAAGTCTGGTATTAAAACATTAAAACAAAAAGCTTTCACATTAGGGGTGTACTCTACAGAGCTCTAATTAAAGGTAGGAGAATGAAAAAGAAACTGTAATTTAAAAAGAAATGAAGTTCAGTTGAAAGAGGAGCAGTCAAATTGTAGATTTGATAATTATTGATGTTCCAAACGCGAACAATTCGACTAAATAAAGACCAATTATCCACAATATACTTGAAACAAAAAGATATGGGGCCAGCATTGAAAAGGACATTCAAAGGGTCTGATCTTGAGGTGAATATTATAAAATGATGAATGAGTCAAACCTGAGAGGTTTATCAACAGGGCATTTATCTGACCAACCCATGGGCCATTGTTCTCCACACCCAGCTTGACATCTCCACACAAGCCATTGATATGAAGGTCAATCCACGGAAAAGAAATGAAAAGGGGTTTCACAGCAGAAAGTTCAGGGTGATCACCTCCACTTCAATTCAGCCACTGCTGCATTATGCTCCCATGGATGCATGGATGACTTACACTATTCACTTCGCACAATACTATGTGGCCTCTGGAGCTCGAGCGCATGAATGAGGAGACCTGGAGCCAGGCCATCGGTGCTTTGTCAAAAAGTTGGGCGACAGCCTCCCGGGAGGCTACACACTTTCAGGAAGGTCAGTTTCTACTGTGAATGTGGCTGTGTGTGCAGGGAGTGGTGTTCCTGTGTCTTTGTCCGAAATAACAGGAAACTGTTTACGTTATACCACACTAAATTATTTGTAGGCATCCTGGCGTACTTGTTTGTGTTAGTTTGTGTTTTTGCATTTAATGTCACAGAATTAATCACTTGCACCAGAGATGTGCTAGTGTGTTCCTCCTGCAGCAATGAGCAACAGAAATTATATCAGAGTTGACTTTCAGTTTGGAATTTTTGCCTTGATTAACGCTACAACAATAATGAACAACAAAGCAAATTTACATTTGACAGATAAAATTGCAGAGGTTTGGAGAAAAACAAACAATAACACGTTCTGCAAACTGCTATTCCATTATTAAAACAGCACATTTATACAGGCAGACATTAAGGTAACATTTACTGTTTTATGGTTTGACTGGTTTCTTATATCTGTTTCCTTGTATCGTATAGTTCTTTGTTATATTCATTTGATTATATTTGATTTGATTGTCTTTGGTTTTGAGGCACTTTGTGACTGGTGTCTGTGAAAGGTGCAAAATAAATACATTTCGCTTGCTTGCTTACACATTGTATGTCTTCTATACAAACACATTTTTGAATTAATATCAGTATGCATCTGTTTTCCCACTTGCACCACCAAAATATTTTGTTAAAATGTTATTATTGTCAAGAAGTAATCAAAAGAAGTGCAGGATAAACAGGAGCTGTATAGTACCATTTTAATGACATTATGTATTTTGTACACCTACTCTACCAACTACGTTGTACTGCATAAGTATTTGTACCGCAGCTGTGGTAACAAACTTTTGGCTTATTACCATTTTCAGCAATTTGCAACCAAAGCCCCACATACACTTTTGGGACGTTAATTAGGAAGCTTCTTCAAACCTTCAGCTGTGGGATGAAAGTAATAACAGTGTGAATGAGGGTGTGCGTGTGTGTTTGTGCCTGGGAGAGAACCTGTATCATACAAGTTGTGCATGGTCAAGGGATTCAACTCTGACTTTCTCCTTTCAATTAAGCTGGTAATGAGCTGACATTAAGGTCAAGCATGGACAGTGGTGCAGGAGAGCTGTGCACATTAATCAAAAGAAAGTTTGCCAAGTGCCCACTGAATATTATTAACTGCATTACAGTCTTAAGATTTGTTCATGTCTTCTATTTAAACAGCGCAGTCCTTTAATGTGATTCTGAGTGTATTGACTACCGCTGCTTATACATCAGGTCAATCCAATTTTGCCCCGATACAATAGTATATATATTGGTTAACATAAGAAATTCTGCATAGCAGCTTCCATCTACAAAGAGCTTCACAATAAGTAAAATAAACACATGCTGAGTTTTTGTTATGATGTGTCATTTTCACCTACATCCAATTAACTAATCTTCAAAAAAAAAAAAAAAAAAAAGTTTTTACTTTAGTGTCATCGGGCAGAGAGTGAGCCATTTTTTGCAGTGTAGACAGTTTGTATTTAATTTTTGCTGTGCATTGTTTGCCTTTTAGAGTAATTCAAATGGTTTGCTTTTATATTGGTTTTAGCATGGGTTGTTTTTATTTGCATTGTGTGGTTTTAGCATGTGGTGTTTTACTTGCAGGTTTTTATAATCTACAATTTTATCAGCCATTTTATTGGGCACTGTGTTCTGATCTGATTGAAGCTGCTTGTAATTATTGATTCCCTGCACCTGCAAAAGTTCTTAATCAATTAAGGGCCAATCATGAGTGCTGGCAAGGCAGAACAGCGTCACAGGAGGGCAGGATCTCCCCTCCCTGGTGATTAGAGGAACGCAGGAGAGGACGGGTGGCTGAGCTGGAGGAGACAGAAATAACCAGAAGACCCTGACTCCCCTCCCGGTTGCATGCTTGCTTTTACCTGGTGTTCAGCTCGTTTGTGTTTTTTTTTCTTTTTTTCATTTAATCTTTTTAGTAGTTCCTTTTATAACTGGACTTTTAACTCTTTTTAACTTTTTTTTTTTATTGTTGAAATTACACTGGACTTTTAGTCTTTTAATCACGCAGTTATTTTTTTACGATTTTATGGGTTTTAGTTTTTGAATAAATATTTTTACCATCCCATAACTATTATGTCTTGGTGATCCCTGCCACTTTCCCTGATTTTAAGAGCCTGTGTTTTAAATGGAGACCTAGACTCCTCAAACCAGGTGGCGTTGTCGGGCAACCCTTTAACTTGTATTTGTTTCATTTTACAGCTTTTAGTCTGCTGAAATGATTTAATTGAATACCCTCCCTAGTGGGCTGACAGTAGCTTGTGGAACTCGGGCCTGCTAGCTTATAACCAAAGTCCTGATGTCACCGCTATAGCACAACTATAGCATCTACTATTAACAGTTGAAACATTTGTAATTTAATCAAAGATTAACTGTTATTAAATTGAAAGCAGGCAAAAAAAAGAAAAGAAAAACATTTTCAAACCATGAAAATTTACCACTGTAGATATATATCCATAATATTTACCAGCATTCTCCTCTGTCTCTCTTCTCTCATGACACGTACGATGCCAAAGTGTGTAATTCACCCGTCAATCCACTGGAGGATACCGAGTCAGTGTCACATTTTGCCTCGCTTAAGCGTGAAAAGTACACAGATGTTTGACTGTCAGAGCATGAGGTAATGTGCAGAAGTACAGAGAGTGATAGAGTCCTCAATAGGCGGAGGTAATGGTGGTTGGATGGAACAAACACACGACTTTCTCATGGGAGACTGGTGTTCAAATCTGTGAGAAGGAAAAAAAATCAACATGGATTTCATATAGTTAATGAAGTAAGTCACAGAGGTAATGTATTTAACTTACTTTAAGCATCTGTAGTAACTTGCATGATGTAACATTACTTTAGGAACATCTCTTTACTTTTTTTTTTTAAACCAAAACCAGGAACTTTTCCTAGACTTAACCATGTGGTCTTTGGTGCTTAAACCTAAAGCAATTTACTTTACATGCCTAGGCGAGGTAAAACGTGACACTGACCAGGGCTTTAATTACCTTTTCTTTTTCTTTTTTAATTAAGACATTTAGCGTTAACCACATCATATGAGGTGAAGAATGATGTGACTGTTCCCAGCAGAGCTAAACATGTTCAGTATGTTTCTGATGCTCAATTCTACTTCTAAACCAACTCAGAGGAACCTGTTCACAGAACCTACACATGTATAGCATGAACTAATATTTCATCTTGATTTTCACTGCCAGGTAGCCTGACAATATATATATATCAGTATCAGACAATAAAACAGGAAGATATTATATATCTTGCCCATAGAGAGATTGTTCTTGTGTAAATCTAAACCTGTCTTTTGCCTGACATAAAGAATCTGGCCTTTTTTTTTTTTTTTTTTTTTTCAATTTTCATACTGTACCACACAAACACATTTCTCCCACACAGCTACTCATACACATACTATGTGGTACATATCTACCATATCTATATGTGTCATGCATTATTTCAGCATAGGGGTAAAGAGGAGCTTGTGGAGGAGTAGTTGGCAGTGGTGCCAGCCACCCCGGCACTCTGACAAGATTACCTCTACACCCAATTCAATTAGAAGCCCACTTTAGTCACCATTCACCCCTTCAGGGTCTCCATAATCATAACAGATGGCTCACTCTGAGACACCCACCATCTTTCACCTCCAAGCGGCCTGAAGAGGAGTGGAGCTGGAGCACTCACCACTGCATAGCGGAGGATCATGCTGAGTCTTTTTTTTACTGTAGTTCAGAGTATTACTTCTTTTGTAGCTGATCTGTGTGATGTTCAGACTACTACTTCGATATGATTTAGGGCAAAGTTACTGTTGTATAAATAGCCAACATGGAAACAAACCAACTGTATTCAATCTAAACTACACTGGTGCACTCAACTGCATTGATTAACACTCTGTATTATTTATCATTTTGTAACAAGTGGTTTGTGTTAGGGCTGTTGAAACATCTATTCTATTTTATTGGCTGTTAAAATAACCCACCACAGCTTTTTGGTATTTATAAAACAGATGAGACCACATGAGTTTTAATCACTGAAGTCCATTGAGTCTTCTAATATCAAGTTTTCCTTTAGAGGGTCGAAAAGAGGAGAAAGTCAAAAGTCAAAAGCTTTGTATTTTTCTAGAATCTCAGTATTCTTACAAAGCAGTACTTTGGCGCTGATGCCGGGTTGTTACAAATTATAGGCAGTGTTAAAAGCAGCATGGTATATATGGTATAAATACCAGGTATTTGGTCATACACCATATGAACCTATGACATAGAGCAATCGATTGACATCTATCTCAGCCAAACATTTAACGTTATTAGGCAAATCTTAGCATGCTAACACACAAAATATACCGAGTGAGCATGATGAACAAATAGCTGCCTTCTAAACAATAAGTTGTGAGCAATATCATTGTGAGCATATTTGCTGGCTGTCAGCATTTTATGAGCACCACTGTACAGTCAATAGCCTTGAGCATGATTGTAGACTCTAAGACCATTTTTAAAATTGCACTGAGTTTTTTTTTCTTTTTTCTTTGTATTGACAGTTACAATAGAGACAAAGTTGCTTTGTTGCTTTGATCCAGGTCTGGATTTGGAGTTGATTTTGTGTGTAAATGCTGAAGCAAAATCCTTCTTTGTGATATCTAAAGGTCTTATACGGTTTCTTGATTTTTGTTTTGTTTTGTTTGACTTTGTGTTTTCCTTCGTTGTTGAAGAAATACCATGATATTTCCATGGATGGTGAAATTGTGAGCATAGGCTACTAAGAAGAATCCAGAAATCAGAGAACCCAGTGTGTAATACAGCGTTGGTATTGTGTCGGCGGGCCAAAGCAAAGTGTCCTGCTCTGACATCCAACTGCATTTGAGCTGCCTCAAGAGGTGGTTCCTTTCCCTTTTTGTTCTGCGACAAGTCACTCTATTTTTCATGTAAATGATGAAATCCTTCCCTGTGGGTGTCTCATGCAGAATGAATTAAGCCCCAGTTGTGTCATTTCATGATACATTTTTAAAATACACAACATATCTGTCGCTTTGTGGTGCCTCAGGCTAAGGCACATACCATGTCCGCGCGTCATTATGAGTTTGGGTTGAGCTCCAGTCGACTGTCTAATGCCATCACTGATTTCTTTCTCACCCCCACTCCCCCTTTTTACTTCACACAATGTGACTTGAAAAGCACCAGAAATGGCTCAGAACTTCATAAGAAAATAGAGTGATCTCCTGATTGTCTGTGTATTGTATGAGGACAACATTGTGACTCTTTTGCATACAATGGGAATCGAGTTTCTCCTGCTGAGTGGTCAATTTGGCACTCTGGTGTGCACGAAAACATCATATTAAAAGGCACAAATACATGTTTTTGTTTTGGTAAGATGAGAATGTTCAAGAATAGAAATCAAACATCCAAACAACAGGCAATGCAGTGATATTGCTCGAGCCTCTTTTGTTTTTTTAATACTTCTTTTCTTCACTTTTGCTAGATGATGTGCTATTGTGCTCGCGTCAGTGCTGTTAAATTACCTTCCAAAATCAGATATAAACCACACGTACTTCTCTATATGTCTTTTTGTAACTTGTTATGCAAGACCTGAGATGAACTGCAGAAGAGAAGGCGGGGTTCATCTTTTTTCTTTTTCCAGCAGTTTGTGTGTGTGTGTGTGTGTGTGTGTGTGTGTGTGTGTGTGTGTGTGTGTGTGTGTGTGTGTGTGTGTGTGTGTGTGTGTGTGTGTGTGTGTGTGTGTGTGTGTGTGTGTGTGTGTGTGTGTGTGTGTGTGTGTGAGATCAAAGCGTCTCTGCCCCACCATGTGCTGATCGAGCCTAGGCCTGATAGAGCTACTTAGTCCCCATAATGTCCTGGGGTCCCCTCTCATTGCTGCCTTTGAATCCTGTCACAGATAACACTGCAGATTATATGCCTCTCCTGAGTCACTTTCAAGTTGACTGTACTCCAAAATTGCAAATCTCTCAATCTGACTGCGTGCGCATTTGTGGTGGAGAGTGACGATATCAAGTCTTCCATCTGACTTTGTTGTTTCTGTCGGTGAACAACTGAAGGAAGCTTTTGTACACAGTTTTGTTCGAGATAGAAAAACAACATGCTATGGAGAATGTGATCACACTATTGTCCAGGTTTCTCAGATTTAGGTTATATGGACCCCAAGTACTCAGGCAATAATTTCTCAGCAGGGGCAAAAGTGGAAGAGCATTGAACAATGTGCTTTAGTGGACATTTTAGAAAAATCAGCAAAGGTGCTGCAACAGTGATTTCTGCCATTTTTACATTTGTTAGGTCAAATTGACATGAAAAGGACAGAGGTATGAAATCACATTTGAAACCTCACTTATATGAACTACCTCTTCCCTTCCCAGCCTCCAAACAGCCAGATTTCAAGATTTACAACTGAGGATTGTTTTTTGTTCGTGTTTATTATCCCCTGAATTATTTACAATTACTAAATGTTGCATCTTTTTCAAAGTATGATTTTATTAGGTTTCATTTGGCCATTTACTGTTCATACATCTGCTTATCCAATCATGCATGATTACATATTTGGCTGAGGATGTTGCTATGATGCATTGCCTTAACACGTGTGACAACAAGAAATATAAAAGGGACAAATGTTGGTATTCTAAGTTGGACAACGGGCCTTTAGCTACAGCAATGCACACGAAACAAGCAGACACTAATTACAAACAAACACCATGTTTAAGTGCAATACTCCACCAGCTACAGTAACTAGTCCTTGATCTGTAGCTGAACATGCTTCATAGCCCCAGTGGATAGGTGACACAAATCACGTTGCACAACACTTTTCCTTACACTAAAGTTATTTTTTGACTGTCATCGCTTTACTTGTGCTCTCACTAACATGGGCACTAGTAATTGAATTCATTTTTAACTGCAGCTGGTATTTTTTTTGTAGATGTTGGGAATAATTAGGGGCGGAGACAGACATAATTGTCCAGTCCTTGGAGCCAAAACCTTTGGGGTTGGGGGCCCCTCCCTTGAAACACAAAACCACATCAAGAGTGCTGTGACCTTGCATGGAGAATTTACCAATATTTTGATTACATTCTGTACATTCTGTAGATCTAGTTTGGTCAGATTTGTCTGAGATGGCAAACTCACCCTGAAATCCTCCAGACATTTACACAGCTCAAACCATCTCATCAAAATACAATTTAAATTGCCTTAAGTTAGTATGAGGAAAGTAACTTCATGTTGGTTTTCGGATATGTCAATGTCATATATATATATAATTGATCACATCTGTAAATCCACAAATACATGCTGCGTTTTTGTGTTGGTAGAAAAATGGGACATCTTGGCTGCATACAGTTTGTCACCCTTCCAAACTGTAGACTCTGTACAGCAGCCTAAAATGTGAATGTATGGTATAGATTAGCTACTGCATGGGGGTGCAGTTGTTCCCCCACTACTCATCTCACTCCCATTTAGTTGTTTGGAATAATGGTAAATCATGAATCATAAACATGTGCTTCAAAATGTTAGAAATTCAGTGGTGTCTCAGCTCCAAAATAAATTAAAAAAAACTCTTTAGGTGTATTATTTATCTGTTTAGAGAGACCATGGATTCCACACACTATTAATGGAGCAAATTACGCGACACTTTGCGCCTATGCAGCTGAATTAAATCCCTTATGCTACACATCACAAAGCCAAGGACTTGACTATCAATCAGGACCCCACCACTTGCCAAACTAAAACCTCCTACTTTTCAATTGTAGCTCAGCTTTCTAATGGAGACTAAGTAGCACTCTGTGCTGTGTTTAGCATGGGGAAATGGTCTTGCTGTCTGGCCTAGGAGTGAACAAGGCTGAACTCTGTCAAATTTAATCTTTTAATAAGGTTTAATACTAAAACGAGAGCCACTGCCTCCATCATCAGGCCCCCTTACCAGTTTCTCATCTGGGCTGGACCGCTGCTCCCTCACGCAAGCAGCAGCAGAGCACTTAGCAGAGCACGGGACGTGTCAGCGCTCAGTAGCTGGGGGTGGGGGGGCTGGTTGGGGATGGGGACGGGGACGGGGGTGGTAGTGGTAGTGGGGGCTTGTTCATGGGTACACAATGTGCCAAGAGACAAGAAGCAGCTCACTCCATCAGACAGCGCTGTCATCACAGAGGGAGAGACCAAATGGGAGGGTGAGGAAGAGAAGAAGACGGGAAGGAAGCGTTATTATTCTCCCACTTTGTTTATCAGTTATCATTGAGGACCAAAATATTAAACACACACAGGCACTGATTGACGCACGGGCATACACACACACACACACACACACACAGTTCTACGCAGGCAGACAAAGAAGTATGTAAAAATAGGGAAACGAGCAAGACTCCCATTTACACTCACATGCACACGCACAGCATGGTTAAGTGAATCTCCTAAATCACGAGCCAGTGTTCAATTCATCAGGGAACTCTTAGCAGCTGTTCTTGTCTAACCACATCAAGGCGAGGATTTAACACATGAATCTAACACTTAGATAAGTCTGCTTTTCTAAGAGATGGGGGAATTCTCTCAATAATAGTCTGCCGAGAAATTGGTTTTAAACCCTAAGTCATAAGTACCATTAAGCCGGCAGTACATTACAAATGAAATCAAAATCAGTGAATTCTCATAGGCAATAAGGTGAGTTTGCAACCCCCAACAAAGACTGCCGTGTTGCTTTGATCGCTGCAGCGTGCGCAGAATTAAAAACTCTTTTTCTAAGTCAGTGGGATGTGTTATATTTGGATTTCAAATCAAATCTGACTTGTTTTGAGGATGGGTTAGGTTATCTTGTGATGCATTGCTATGAAAGGGGGCTTTATTCAATTCAAATAAATTTATCTCGCAATGTTATCACTTTTGGCCTTGAGTTGAGTTAGATATGAGGTCCTGTCAACAGGACCTCCTTTACAATTTGTTACACTTACTCAAGTCTCTGAAGTTTCAAGTTAAACTTTTTTTTATTTTGACTTGCAGGTCAGTATATTCTCAACTTTATCTTGGAAAATTTACAAAATATACAATTCCAGGATTTGATCAGAGAGTATTCTGATAACTTTAGCCTAATAAGGGTGATAGATGAAAAGTCAGGGGATCTACAACTGTATTGATATTCATCCTGTGTGGGTATCATGAATACTTCTGAAAAACTAAATTTGTCCCAGTCATATGAGATGTGAGATATAAGTGAAATCTTTGGCCAGCTGGTGGCACTATGGGGAAAGTCAGGAGATCAACAAGGCTACTAAGATTCTTCCTTAAATATGTTCCAAATTGAATGGCAAATTATTGTATAGCCGGCAAAACATTTCTTTCAAAATCCTTTGTTGAGTGAAATGCTAGGTAATAGCCTGGGGTTCCATCAACAGAGACATTATCTGAGGAACATAAACATCTGTACAAACTTGTATGGCAATCCACAATTTATAGAGACATTTTAGTCTGGACACTGCACACGTAGTCATTTAACATAGCAACTATATGGTTGACATACATATCTTCCAAGTTAAAGTTTAAAACCTGGTAGATAACAGCTCTGTACAGGTATTCCCTGTCAAGTTTCGTCAATAAGAAAATAAATATCACTCTAATCTGGTGTTGTTACCTGACTTTAAGTAAACATATCAAGTCAATACTTTTTGGACATTTGCTTTTTCCAAGCAGAGGAAAGCTCACTTTAAAAAAAAAAAAAATGCATTGACATTTGTTTGTGCTCTTTTTGCAGTGATCTTTCCAGACTGTCTAATGCACTGGCCCTAATTGCACCATTTCCTTCAGTTGGTTACAGTAATGTGATGTTATTAGCTGCACTTATACCATTTTTCCAGGTTACCTGTTTCTCTCCTCGTTGGTGAGAAGGACCAATTATGATGTTCTGATTTTCTACCCTTTGACAGCTGTTGCTGTGTTCCCACACCTCAGCATCCAAAAGTTTTACTATTAAGTTAACTGGGTATATCCTCAATAATCTACACAGACTATTCGGGAAAAAAAAATTCCATTTAAATTTGACTTTGAACATTTTCCACCAATATATCAATTGCCATTTCCTGTACATGCCACATTTACAGATTAAACTGTACATAAGCTCTTTTCAGGGGATAAATATGCTCTTATGCATTCGTTAAATTGATGATGGCTACTGTATACTTCTACTTGTACATGCACTGAGCAAGTAGCTATACTTCGCTACTCAGCACATTGCCAATATTAGGAAAGAATTATTCCCTAATCAAGTCTGGTATGTCCAGAAACTGTTATCATGTGCTGACTACACAACGCAATGTAACAATACAGCACTGTCAAAGGTTTTCGGCAATAAAAGTACAGGTGAGGATGTTTTAAAATTCAATGCCATGAAGTTTCTATTTATTAATTATCTGCATAAAAAGGGCAGAACAAAGTCAAACCAAATCAACATTTGGTTTGACTTTGTTTCTTTTTTAAAAAGCAAAAAAATCAAATTCTCCAAGGAACAGTTATTTTTGAGAGGTTTTCGAGGCACTTGGCAAGAAGGTTGTTCCATTTATCTTTTAAAAATGTGCCATAATTCCTCAGTGGATTTGTTTTCAAAGGCCTCTGTCTCTGCATGTGATCCCAGACTGACTCAGTGGTGTTGGGATCAGGACTCTGTGGGGGTCCTACCATCTGTAGCAGGACTCCTTGTATGTTTGGGGTCATTGTAATGCTGCAGAATTAATTAGCAGTGATTTCAACATTTAAAGTGCCTCAAACTTTCACTGCGCTGTGCATTTCTTAGATATTTAAATAAATTACAGGCGCCTAATTGTTTTGTGGTTCTTTTTGAATTGATGGATGACTTTTAAACATGATGGATGGATTAGAATCATTTTAATGAAACAGTCACCCGGTCTGGGAGGCCCTTAAATAACCTGTACATATTCACATCCTTATATATAAAAGACGGATTTCTCTCTTCAGACTCCTTGTTTGGTTCTTTAGTTTCTTTTTTTGTAAAATAAAAATAAAACAATGTAACAGCGCCATTGCAGTAACAATAGATTGTTTCCTACCTGATAAAAGAGCTACATTACTTTCGAACATTTTTATTCCACTAGTATCTCATTCTGAGTGACAGGCTCAAATTGTCTGAACACTGAAATATTTTTTTCCACCTGGTGAATCATTGCTTTGGCTGAAACTTTTTACACAGCCTGAGTGTGAGCTGTCTTTGCCTTAGCTTTCTCCTTGAATTAATCTGAAATTTGAATTCCAAAGAAGCTAATGTAAAAGAACACAGACTGAGCCACCAACCCAACACCAGGAGAAAAAAAAAGTTCTCCTGTTTGGCCCTAAGGTGGCAATTCAGAGTGTTCTGTTTAAGAATAAAGACTTTCAACTGCTGTCCTCCCACAGTTTGCACTCTGATTAACTTAAGCAAAGCCTCTGTGTTTATGCGTACTTGTCAAAAACAATAAGCTCATGGACAACATGGTCGACAGCTCTGCCTGGCAATGGTGGCAGTGTGTGTGTGTGTGTGGGGGGGGGTGTAGAGTTCACAGAGAAACACAGAGAGGCAGAGGAGGGAAGGAAATGTGATGGAGGACACAGAGGGATAACCTGAGAGGAGAAAATGTGTGTGTGTGTGTGTGTGTGTGTGTGTGTGTGTGTGTGTGTGTGTGTGTGTGTGTGTGTGTGTGTGTGTGTGTGTGTGTGTGTGTGTGTGTGTGTGTGTGTGTGTTTGTACATTCAAACCAGTGAGTAAGCAAGTGTGTATGTTAGTGTGAGAGACAGACTGAGAGACATGACTCTACCGGTGCTGAGGGCAGCAGGTTTTTGGCAGAAGCAGCGCTTTCATGTGCGCAGGGGAAGAAGAGGAGGAAGAGGAGGAAGAGGAGGAGGAAAAGGAGGAGAAGGAAGAGAGGATTTTGGCCGAGGTGCCGATGCCCGGCCATGTGGCGATGGCAGGGTCATGTCAGGCATGACTGCTTTTAGTTTTCTGATGGAGGTTGACCTTGAAATCTCGTTGCCTTTAACTGACTCTGACTGCTCGGTGAACACCAGGCAGACATGTTCTCGTACTGTGTCCCCGAGGCCACAGTCAGCAGGAGGCAGCCGCACATTCACGAGTGCACACGATGTGCACTTCAAATACTAACACACATGAAGTGCATGTGTGCAGTGAAATAGCTGCAGCTGGCACTGCATCAAGTATGGAGATTAGTGAAAGGATCAGATCATATTTTCGCACTTACCTCCAGCGTTATCGAATTCAGTGGTGTCTACAGATTATTTTGGCTTTATTTGCCCAACCTTTGAGGTATCTGAATTTTCTTCTCCTACACCATTCCGTTGGTGGTGCTAAAATATTGAACATTTTAAATTGGAAACTAGTGTGTTTGTGCACATTTTTTGTAACCGTACCATCATTTTACATTTTGACCTGCATAAATGTCAACCCATAACTGCTGCCACTGTTTTCCACTTTTTATGGAAAGGTTGATTCACAAAGATGTGACAAAGATGTCCTCTAAACAAGAAGGATTTCACACTGTGGAGGTTATAGTCCTGCTGTCTGAAATGAGTAGGAGAAAACTTAAAGGTATCAGTGTCAGTGGCGGTATTAGGGGGCATGAATCAATTTGAAAATATTAAACCAACTACTCTTACTATAACAGCACTGTACTGTATAAATACATGTATATAATATTTGCATTAATACTCAAGATTTGTATGCGTGAAAGTATTTTTGTATGTGAACTAACCTTGAATATCTACTGCACAGCAAATACTGTAAAATCTTTCCACATACTTCTCTCAGAACAGAGAGAATGAACAGTCTCTTCAGATTTTCTTTATTGCGTTATCCTTTTAAAGACAAACTACTGCGATAACACGGCGACAGCACACAGACACACGTGTCATCCCATCGAGAGGTGAGTGAATCTGAAAGGATAGCCGGGAACCGAGGCACCCACGGTGGTGAAGGTCACACGTCTGATTGGCTCCTGAAGGACGTGGGAAAGTGATCCTGCCTTTTAAAACCCTGATGACTACACATTAGCTGGTGTCTGGGGAGCAGCAGTCATGTCACACACATACACACTCAGGCCTCCACACAGAGGTACACGGGGGATCCTGTTTCACCGTTAAACATGTGATGTGATTTGTGGAAAATCCTCTCAAATTGCACACATGATCCATGTTCGCCCTTTTGGGCAACATACTGTATGTGTATGTGTATATATCTATATCTATAGATATAGATATCCCAGTTCTGCAGGTGATGCCTGCAGCCAGAAAATGAACAAGATTTTTTAATTTTTGGAGACATAACATGGATTCGCACGTGGTTTGTTGATGTGATTTGGCAATTAGAAAAGTTGTAATGGTCTCTGATTTAATATGTTCTGCATACATGCAAATCAAAAATCGAATTCTCCTTCTCCCATCCCCTGATACAGATCTTTTGTTTCATTTATAAACCAAAAAACAACACAATGTGGCCCTGATTGGTGGTAAAAGTGCATTATTCAAATACAATTGGCTGTGCAGCACAAACAACATTTCCAATGCATTGTCCTTTTTAGCTTTATGAAAGCCCGCCTGCCTGATGATGGCTGCTTGTTTTTAAGCCCACGCTTTGAGATAAGTGCCGAGCAATTTTGTGAACGAGTTGGTCCCTGCATTCAAAGATAACAGAAGACTGTGAAAGCCGACAGATTTTTACCCTCGACAAAGAATAAATAACAACAACAGTGGATGATTTGACTAGTTGATCAACTGGATAAATTGCAGCTTTTGTTGTGTGGATACATTTGAAGACTAAGATAATCATTATGAAAGGGTCATGATGGAAGTTCACCTTGTGGAAAATAAGGCAAATACATTGTATTTGTACACTGTCCCTAAGCAATGTTAAAAATATATATTTAAATTATTACAATGAAAAGTTTCCTTTTAAATATGAATAGAAGACAATGGACATGAACATCGAGCAGTAGCAATATATATTCTATTTCCACTTTTACTGTGCAATTACCATATTAGAAAGAAACATTAGATTTTAACCTTTTCTCTGCAGTCTGCTCACTTTCAAGTGGAAATGTTATACTTTTTAGTCAAGTTTACTCTCGTATAAAATTGTTTTTTATTCTGTTTTAATCAATTTATTCATTCATTAATTTGCCATGTAGTTGCATGTTCGATTTATACCTTACAAGGAAAATATAACCTGAGTTAATACATTAATTAGTAATTAGAGCTATGGCCATCTTTATCATCTCCACATTAAAATTGTTCACAGCACTTAAATACTCTGTGAGAATGAATATAATGAGCACTTTTAATTTTGAAATTTCTCATTCAAAAACAATTTTAAAGCAAATTCTTAAGATATATTCTAAATGCAAGACTTTTAATAGATTATGTTTACATAATTTTAGCTGGGTACACATGTGGACACTTTTTATAAGTGCTATAAACTGACAACATTTGGAATCTGCAGCACTTACTGCTGAGTTTTCAGCCTGCTTACCACAGCATTTTATATCCAAAATAAGCAAAGCAAAAAGCTCGAGTAGTACACACACATGGACATTGTACAAATGCAAAGTAGTGCTACTGCCTGAACAGTTAATGTACAATATTTTCATGGTCCACAGTCAGAAATTACTGCAATTATATCCGAATATCAATAATTTGAATCGTTTATCATCATATGTTATAGTATTCCAGAGACTAGGAGGATAACATCCTCAGACTCGCACTCCTCTTCTGTTGATAATATGGTAAACAGACCATGGTTGATTGACATCTCCCTCACTGAACTGTTATGGTGGCACAACGTATTGCTTCCCCCACTTCCTCGTATGTGGGTGTAAAATGCTTTTGGTGTCTCATCAGGCATCTTTGTTTCACTGGGGAACACATACATGGTAAAACACTATTCTGCATTCAGAGTTCCATCTCTGTATTATTCTGTAAATCTTCTGCACTTACTCTTTTCACAAGAGGAAGACAGACCTTCATTTGATGTTAAAGGACAGTGGCATTCCACTATGAACTATAACATATCTCTGAAGCAGTGTCTCCCTCGCTTTCATGTCCTATTCATATATGTTTTTCCTCACATAATCTCTCTTGGCACAGCCGGCAGCTTGGATTTTCACCCCAGCTAGAGTATATGCACATTGTTAACCCACTTGCATTTTGCAAACTAAGTGTCAGTTCAAGTAGCTGAAATGTGACACACAAGGCGAAAAAAAAAAAAAAAATCAAGCTTCACTTACAAAAAAGGTTACAAGGTTACAAAACGCAGGCAGGCAGACAAAACACAGGAAGTTTAAGAGAGGTTAAAAAAAAATAAGCAAGCACTAACCAAGGGCAGAACCAGAACACTGGTAAGCACAAGAATAATGGCAGATGGGTACTAGTGAGCTGGGGGTATATACAGTGGTGTGAAAAAGTGTTTGCCCCCTTCCTGATTTCTTATTTGTTTGCATGTTTGTCACACTTAAATGTTTCAGATCATCAAACAAATTTAAATACTAGTCAAAGATAACAAGTAAACACAAAATGCAGTTTTTAAATGAAGGTTTTTATTATTAAGGGAGAAAAACAATCCAAACCCACATGGCCCTGTGTGAAAAAGTGTTTGCCCCGAAACCTAATAACTGGTTGGGCCACCCTTAGCAGCAACAACTGCAATCAAGCGTTTGCGATAACTTGCAATGAGTCTTTTACAGCTGTGGAGGAATTTTGGCCAACTCATCTTTACAGAGTTGTTGTAATTCAGCCACATTGGAGGGTTTTCCAGCACCGACCGCCTTTTTAAGGTCACGCCACAGCATCTCAACAGGATTCAGGTCAGGACTTTGACTAGGCCACTCCAAAGTCTTCATTTTGTTTTTCTTCAACCATTCAGAGGTGGACTTGCTGGTGTGTTTTGGATCATTGTCCTGCTGCAGAACCCAAGTTGGCTTCAGCTTGAGGTCACGAACAGACGGCCGGACATTCTCCTTCAGGATGTTTTGGTAGACAGTAGAATTCATGATTCCATTTATCACAGCAAGTCTTCCAGGTCCTGAAGCAGCAAAACAGCCCCAGACCATCACACTACCACCACCATATTTTACTGTTGGTGTGATGCTCTTTTTCTGAAATGCGGTGTTACTTTTACACCAGATGTAATGGGACACACACCTTCCAAAAAATTCAACTTTTGTCTCGTCAGTCCACAGAGTATTTTCCCAAAAGTCTTGGGGATCATCAAGATGTCTTCTGGCAAAAATGAGACGAGCCTTAAATGTTCTTTTTGCTCAGGGGTGGTTTTCGTCTTGGAACTCTGCCATGCGGGCCATTTTTGCCCCGTCTCTTTCTTATGGTGGAGTCATGAACACTGACCTTAACTGAGGCAAGTGAGGCCTGCAGTTCTTTGGATGTTGTCGTGGGGTCTTTTGTGACCTCTAGTATGACTCGTCGCTGCGCTCTTGGGGTAATTTTGGTCGGCCAGCCGCTCCTGAGAAGGTTCACCACTGTTCCATGTTTTCGCCATTTGTGGATAATGGCTCTCACTGTGGTTCGCTGGAGTCCCAAAGCTTTAGAACCTTTTCCAGACTGACAGATCTCAATTACTTTCTTTCTCATTTGTTCCTGAATTTCTTTGGATCTCGGCATGATGTCTAGCTTTTGAGGATCTTTTGGTCTACTTCACTTTGTCAGGCAGGTCCTATTTAAGTGATTTCTTGATTGAGAACAGATGTGGCAGTAATCAGGCCTGGGTGTGGCTAGAGAAATTGAACTCACGTGTGATAAACCACAGTTAAGTTATGTTTTAACAAGAGGGGGCAAACACTTTTTCACACAGGGCCATGTGGGTTTGGATTTTTTTTTCACCCTGAATAATAAAAACCTTCATTTAAAAACTGCATTTTGTGTTTACTTGTGTTATCTTTGACTAATATTTAAATTTGTTTGATGATCTGAAACACTTAACCCTCCTGTTGTCCTCGGGTCAAAATGACCCGCAGCTGTGTTCAACCAAGTTCTATTTTATTTTCATATTTTTTGGGATCATTGGTGACAAGGAGGCTGTGAGGGTTTCTTTAAAGAAAGATGACCAATGATCCCAAAAAATATAAAAATATAGAAATAAAATAGAACTTGGTTGAACACAGCTGCGGGTCATTGTGACCCGAGGACAACAGGAGGGTTAAGTGTGACAGACATGCAAAAAAAAAAATTGGAAATCAGGAAGGGGGCAAACACTTTTTCACACCACTGTATATAGTCAAGTGACTGATCAGCAGAGTGGAAACAGGTGAGCAGAGAGGCAGGAAACATCAGGTAAGAAAGCAGGAAATGAAGGAGTGGCTGGTCTGAGGAGACAAGGGATGGGGATCACAGGAACACAACCAGACTGACTGAATGACTGAATAACTAAACAAAATAATTTAAAAAAAAACATGACACAAAGGCCTCTGATAGTAAAGAGCTCCAATGGTAACAAGAAGGAATGAGGGAGAAAAAAACAGGCATACAAATGCTTCTCCTGGGGAGTCGCTTCAACCGAGCTGAGAGTTCCATGTTTTTTTTCAAGTGTGCTTCTAGCAAACCATTTCCTCCTGCAAACCTTTTCCTGCTCATCTCCTGGGTCTAAATATAGAGATAGAGAAGAAGGGGAGTATGAGTGAGGAAAGACACATCTCACGCTGGCATTTTGTCAGATCATCTTTTTTTTTTGTGCTGATTTTTCCAATTATGGCTGAGTGACATGTAGTGTGGCAAATGGTGAGGTTGTTGGCGCTCATTTCACTGCAGACAGCAGTTAATGAGCTTTTTATCATCTATTTATGTGATTTCTGTGAGAGAGCAGATGAAAGTGAAGATATCGCAGAGAAAATACTTCCCAGACACCTCTAATTGTGATGAGATGAGATAAAAAAAAATTAAACACCTGCTTAGCTTTGATCACTTCGTTCTACTTTTCTTTTCTTTTTGTCATTTTTAGAACCACTAAATAGGTACAATCTGTCAGTTTAAAATCTCCCTTGTGAAATATGATAATGGCTTGGTGCCATACTTGTATACAGTGATATATATACAGTAGTTCTTTTCAAATGAATCCAAACAGTACCTGCCCAGCATGATTACTGCTAAAGCGTTCAGTTAAAAGAACCATGATACACCCTGTTCTTAACACTATCAGTAGTGATATAGTAAAAGAAAAAAAAAGTTTTGACAGGCATTGGTTTTACAAAAACTACACTCGGGAGGTTAATTATGTTGTCTATATTATGTTAACTCACATTTGGTCTTTAAAGGTCTTACACTACATACATAAAATGTACTTACTTGAAGTCCACATTCAATTGATGAGTGTCTGTTGATTGTAAAAAATAATATTTGTTCTGATTTGACTGAAGGTCAGTGCTTTACCGAATACCATTCCCAATGAAAAAATGGTGATGAATAAAAGTATTGAGAAAAAAATGGTGTCATACAACTTAAGTCTTATTTTGTAGTGTATTATCTACAATGGTATTTTGCAGAAATTATAGTGCATAACTTGTACATGTACAGAACCAAAGCATGTTATACACTCGTCAGTCCACTAGAGGATAGTGTCAGTGTCACATTTAAGTATGGCACATGACCAGGGTTGAAGAAGGAGACATGTGACGGAGGTCATTTTATAAAGTATAAAAGTGATAAAGTCAGGGCAGGAAGGTAGGGTGTGGGTGGCTGACTGGATTAAATCCAGACTTTTCGCCCAGGAGAGTAGGGTTCATGTCTGCATGAAAGCAAAGTGAATTTCTTTAAAGAAATCTTTTCCCAGCTAAATAGTTTTTTCTTAAACCTGACCACGTGGCTTTTGCTGGCTGAACTTAAGGCAGCTTACATTTCTCGCCTGTTTGAAGCAAAATGTGACACTGACACAGTAACCTCTAGTGGGCAGACAGGTGTATTGCATATTTTGGCGTGATTCTGGTTTGATAGGTAATACTTCCAGTGTATTACAGTAATGAACTGTTAAGAACAGTCTTACATCACTGATGAATTCATAAACCTGAGCTGTCAAACAACCTAACCGGTTTATTTGTCTTTGTATCTATAATCTTGAAAGGCAGGTGACCCATAGAAGTGTGAGAAACCACAGACATGTATTCATAGAGGACAAAATTCGCACAAATTCAAATCTTTTCAACTCTAACCTTTCCTTTATATCTGGAATCGCACTTACAACAAACACACTTCCCATAAAGAATGAATTAGACCAGTAATGACCGTGTTGTGCACCTGCATACATATGAATGGATGTCACAAATCATAATGTGCCAGGCAGCTAATGAATGAGTATCTCATGATGAAGCAGCTGATGCCAATCATCAGCTAATGCAAGTGATTATTAGTGCGCATTATTGTTACTTACTCGAATGCAATTTGCCATTAGGGCCAAAACTACTGAAATAAAACTCAAGTTGTAACACACCATACTTAACTGTTACATTTTGGAGTCATATTTTGAGCATTAAAATGGCCTTTCAATCCATGATAACTGTGTTTACACAATTCCTGTCAAAGTAACAATAGACTTGCTTAGAAATAGAAATGTATTTTAATTTATCATGCAAAATGTTTCCTGCTGAAAACGACTTTAATTTTTAGGTTTGAGATGACAGTCGGTTTTGATTATTTTGCAATATATGGTTTTAATTCTGGGAAGCAACACTGACCAATCCTCTGAATGACTTCCTGTTGATGGGCCGCATCGGCCACGGCATTAGTGGACGCCACAGAGCTTGGAGAGGAATTGTCCCTCAGAAGGACAGTCCTGTGTGTCCTCTACCTCCCCCCCTCCCCCTCCATCTTCACCCCCTGGGGATGTGCAGGAAGTCCTGCTGTACGGAGGTGGGAGGGCCGAGACACACACATCAGGCCTCGATGATTAAGAGTCCAGATCCAGTGGCCATGAGTGTCAGCCTCTACAACACAAACACCTTCCACCTGCCCTGGTCTGGTAGAGTGTGTACCCTCCCCACCTGGCTCGGTCGGAGGCAGGGACGGGGGAGGTATACTGCCCGTCATCCACTACTGATGGATGGGGGACATTACGGCTCTTGGGGACAGGTGCCACTGACGATTAAAGGCCCCAGCCAGTGGCTTGGAAAGAATGGAAGTGGAAAGAGGAGAGAGAGGAAGGAAAGGGAAACTGTTGCCGCAGAACGGGTAAACACAAACACTGCAGGGAAAGCAGATGTGAAACGAGTGGCGAGGTGGAGGGGAAGGAGGGGGCAATGCAGGTAGAGGAGAGACAGATGGCAGGAGCACTTTTTTTTTCCCAATGTATTTGGGTTTTAAGTGTGATACGATACGACTTCCTGTGTACCAAAACAGTGATCACGCGAGCTGACATGCCTCCTAACAGGTGCAGAAACACTTTGCTTTGTCTCTTTTAGCCCCTTTGTTATTGACGCAGCCCCTATCACGACAAACACTCCTCACTTTTTTTCTGTCCAGCTGCCAGAGTCAAGCAGCTGCTCTCTATGCTGTGTTGATGACATTTGTTTCCTAACCCTGTCAGTGAGCTACGGGGACAAGTATTACCTCCCCTGCTTCAGGGGCATTTCACCTGTCTGTCATTGGCACTCCTCCGCCTCCCCGTCTTGTCACAGCATCATTGCTGTGCTGCCACGTAATTGGTCCTCTCCCTCGCTTGGGACTCAATCATTTCAAGCATCCATGGCCTGACCTGCGCACCAGAAAATATTTGCAACCTCATACAACAGAAGTAGCTAATGTTTAATTTTTGTCTCCATCATCAGCGCAAACACAAGAACCTGAGTTTTATCTGATATGTTGGAGGCGAGTACCAAATTAAGCGGTGGCTGTCATGTCACTTCGCCCATAGTCCTCCATTCATAGATAATGATTGCAGCGCTAAAATTGAACCCCCTGTGAAGGTAAAATGTGACAAATATAATCTGTGTGCTGCAGCTCATTTCCATTATCATCTGCGATCATGGATGGAGGGAAAGAGGCTGAGCTGAGAGGACGACGAGGGAGTGAAAGACACAAGATAGGAAGGAGAGAGAGCAGCAGTCCGCTGGGAATGGGCCCCCTCTTTGTTGATGCCAAGTTCAACAGACTGATTGTGGAATTGAATCTCCACAAAACCAAGGCAAGGAATAATAGGCCCCGGCTGAGAGAATGGAGCTATACTTTAGGTTTCAACTGCAGAGTGAAATGTACTGCCATCAGCAGAAAAAAAAAGGACAGGAGTAGGGACCAGTGTCTATCTCTGCAACACCAGTGATTATCTGGAAATTGCCTTGACATTCGGCTATAATTTGCTTTATAATGACTGGAAATAGCTGGGGATGAGTCCTCCCAGATTGCCATGTTATCAAAAATTGCGCCTGTGAAAAACAACATTTTCACATTTGCAAACAGCAGGGGGAACCACTTCATCAACCCCCCTCCCCCTCCGCCCTCCTCTTCCAGCTTCAGCTGTGGTTCTTCTTCTGATCCCTCCAATATTTTTCTTTTCCAATCCATCAGTGTTTACTGTTATAATGTTCAATGTTTGCTCATCTGCTTACCCATAATCCCTCAGCACACATTCCCTCTCCTCCTTGGCCTCTATATTAAGGCTCTGTCGTCATTGACGGATTAACTCCTCTGAACTTCTCAACGATGATACGCAGCTAAAACATACTGTGAACTATGTTTGACTGTCATATCCACTACAATGTCTCTCTGGAGTGTGTGTGGTTGTTTGTGTTTGTGTTTGTCTCTGTGTATTTCTTGCATGCGTGATCTCATGCATGGTCTCTGCTGGAAGTTCTCTTAGACAAAGAAGAAGCTTGGAATGAGAATTTAAAACACATTTACCAGCAATAACAGCTGTTTCTCAACTGTCATATTGCTTCAAGCTGACTTTTTGAACTACAAACTAATGAATCATATCATGGAATAAAACATGTTCTCCTTCAAGTACTGTGACAACCAAAACTAAGTCAAAGTTGGAGTCCACCAACTGCTCTTTTAAAGTACTTACAAATACAACGGAGCATGCAGTAAAACTTTGTGGGTGCTCTCTTAAAAACCTGTGCGCACCTAATTATAATGAAAGTGGTGTTCCTTCTCAGTTAGTCCATGTCTGATAGGTTGTCATGTGGGTTTCTGCTTCCTCTTGAAAGTGTCCTCTTTATCAGTGAATCCACACAGATACTGCTTTGAGCCTCTTGCCTGCTTATCTCTGTTAGACCGTTAATTAGTACCAAGTGCAGCAATTACACTCAAATATCCTGAGCAACAAAGACACAAAAGATGGCCCCCTACTCACCCCCGCCCCGCCTCACCATGGCCTTAAAACTAGAACCAGCTCCCATAAATGACGGTAAGGAGAGAGAGGGCGAGGAGAAGGAAATGAGTAAGGGAGATTTTTGAGCTACACAAAGACAGAACTTGGATAAGGCTCTGCTGTCGTTTTTAATTGGTTTGTCTCTCCTGAGAGGAGCCCCAAATCTGGAAGGTTTTAGAAGTTGAGCCTTCTCCTGTATACGCCTGTAAGTCTGCGCATATACATGAGTGGAATGTTTGCATGCATATAACGCCACAGTGGTTGAATAACCAGCTGAAATGGGAGAGCTGGATATTTTCTCCGGCGTCGTGTTCTGCAGTGACAGCTGAGAACACAATGATCTCAGCTCAGCCAGCAGTTTCAGGATAGCTGGATGGAACATTTTAAAGGCTCTCCATGTTCATATTTCATGTTCCAATAACAGCGTGAACTTGAGTCCTTTAGGAATCATTAAACTCGTGATTTTTTCCGTCAGTTGCCTTGGTTACCACAGGCAGAATTTTTGTGTCAGTATACACCTGTCAAATTAGCCTAAATCACAATTTGGAACAGAGAAGTGCATTTAGTTTATCCCAGTTTCATATGCTTCAAGTCTAATTTTCCCTCAGAGGTGGGTAAATTTACTTCATGAATGGAGAGAGTCTGGCCACGCTCCAGAGGGCATCGTTTCCAGCCGGTGTATCTTAATGGGTGCAGACCTTCGGTTGATCTAGAAACTACTGGAGCAGCCTGTAACTAGTATTGACCACCATATAACGTATGCTGTGTGTCACAACTCACCAAAGAGAGATCCTCCTCCAATGTGAGCAGAGTGCAACGCCATGTCAGTTTTTCAGACGTTTTGTTTTAGGAATTGATCTTGCTCCAGCTTTAATTTCTCAACATTTGCTAGTGTTGCTACATTTGTTTTGCTTGTACCACCGCCACTATTGTTGGAACTACAATCAGCCACGGCCACTTGCCACTGATTAGCCCGGCCTTCAGCGAACCTTAATGCAAACAGGAATTCCAGATTACAATCACAGCAAAGACTGAAGCTGTGAACAATGGGAAAGCATAGCCAGGAATTTGTTATGGTAATATCCCTGTGTAGTGGGTGATGAAGTCAGATAAGGGTAAAATTAACTACTACTACATCCTCAAATATTAGAAAACTGCTCCATGATAATTAGCTGTCTGAATTCAAACAGCCGAGTTCTCTGCTCCAGCAAACTGTAAAGAACTTGCATATTTCACATTTGTATCCTCTGGCCGACATGATAATTCACAGACCTCACATTTGAAGATTCCTCAGAACAGTTCAAGTTCAAAAACGTATCTTACTGCTGTAAGAAGTAGTTCATCCAGGAGCAGATGACCAACACAACATTATCTACCCACTGGTAATCATCTATGTAGCTATCAGTGTCCAACAGCTGCAGATAGCAGATTGTCTGCCTCGAATCAGGTGTATTGCTTCAAAATATGGTCTGTAGATACTGTACTTAAAGAGGACATAAATACAGTATAACCATCAATAGAGTGCATAAAATATATATATATATTTACATCATATCACATGTAGAAAAGAGCACAGGAATAAAACCTTGAATGGTGATTGAGGAGACCAGTTCAGAGTTAGATGCAAATCGAACAAAGGTTTAGGGAATGACTGTAGTCAATAAAGACTTTCACAATCAGAATACAAAAGGACATGTGGTTGCAAGCTGTATGGATCGCACTCCACTGCATCCGTCAGTATCTGAAAGGCCTCAGGTGTTCGCTTGTTCTCCCCACTTGCGCGTTGGGCTGCTCCATGAACAGCTGACTAGACAGCAACCAGGAAACTGGCAACCATCTGGCGCCACTGGGGATCCAGGTAGCCCCCTATAGCGTTCATCATGAACAGCAGAACTCCAGGGGAAAGCAGGAGCACAAATTAGGATGTAGCACACGGTCTTAAAGAGTCTTAACGCGGTTTGAGAAATACTTTTAATTCTGGAGGGACTTGGTAATCTACATCAAACAACATCTGTGACAGTGGGGTGAATCGACATTCAACACACCCGCATGAAAGGCTTTTTAAGTTCATATTGTAAGTGCTGAACTTCAGTAAACATTTGTTATGGCAGCACTCAAAATGTCAGAACCATAAGTACGATTTTGTTTTTTGCAATTGCTCATGTCGACCATAGGGAATTGTTTTTCTAATATTAACACTGCTGCTGCATCTACCATTAGCAGTGAAGGCTGAGGTGTGATGGAGTTAACTGTTAAGGAGCCTGAGGTTGTATAAGGTTATGGTAAATTTATAGATGTAATGAAAGGTCAGTACACTGTCACTGCAGTCCGATGATTCGATATAAAAGCAAGAAGGTTCTGGGTTCGAACCTCTGCGAGGGGCTAGTTTGCAATGTTCACCCCGTGCTCACTCTGGGTTCTCCGGCTTCCTCCTACAAAGACGTGCATATTACATTAATTGGTGTGAATGACAGCATGAATGGTTGTCTGCTTCTGTCTGTCTCTCTATTGGCCCTGTGATGGATTGGCGAGCTGCCTTTGTCGAAATTCAGCTGGGATAAGCTCCAGCCCCCCATGACTCTGTTCAGGATAAAACGTGTATAGATAATAGATTAATTGTTTCATGAGTTGTGTGTTGCCCCATAGACACTTAAAAACAGCACCTATGCAGTTTTGTGGCGCAAAATCTGACAAGACTTTAACATCCATCCGTCCAGTATCTCTGTGAGCCTATCCCAGCTGACTTGAGGCAAAGGTGGGGTACACCCTGGTCGCCAATCCATGACGGGGCCAACAAAGAAAGACAGGCAAACTCTTGGTCGCATTCACATCTACCGGCATTTAAAATCAATCAATTAACCTAGCATGCCGGTCAATAGATTGGAAGGAGTAACAAACAGGTGAAAAAAAAAAAAAAAGTAAAAGTGTATAAACTGAGAATGATTGGATTGGATTTTTAAGATCGCAAACAAATTATACCCTAAAGATTTGTTGGCTTTTAATTATGAATCAGACCCATTTGCTTGCAAGGTGAATTGGATGTGGTGGGCGGGAGTTATGCTGATGGATGAGACAAGAGTTTCTATTGGAGGGTTTGACTTGAATCCACAGCATGGCCACACACTCACACAACTCCGTCTCTCCCGCTGTAAATGCTGGACGGGAGAGGTCCAAGGGTTGATGTTATTTTTGCCTTTTTCTATTGAAATAATTTTAAATGTGGCAGAATAATTTTCGCTGATGGTTTGTGAACACAAAACTAATTTCATAAAAAACGTGCAAACTCCACACAGAAAGGCTCCAGCCTTTGCCTTGAGTGCACACCACTGCAGCACCGTGCTGCTTCGACTTCAACATCAGCCACGAAAAATATAAAATTAGTGGCTGCCATTCAATCACAAAAATTATGATGAACCTTGCAACAGTAATTGCTGCCTTTCAAACCAATTTCTGGACAGTTTTGAATTTGTTTTTGAAAATAAAAGCCTATTATTTTAATATTAACATTGTAAAATCATATCTTCGAAACTAACTTCTCTTCATCTTTTTAAATATTACTTTTTGTGTGATTCTATCGATCTTGCTTTACTGCCCTCTACACTTAATTGTTTTTTGAGCTTTATGCAGAGTGGCATGGGTCATGGTGAGAACCGAGTGCGGCAGTGAAAAATCTGCATTTAAACAGAGTGGACAGACTAACAATCACCTGGCAAGTGTGGCGTTTTTTTTTTTTTACTGGGACACATCACTGCGCTTCAGGTGAAACGCATATTCAGCAGAGGGACAAGGGTGAAGGGAAGAGACGGGACACAGCAAAAAAATAAATAAAAATAATCAACTTCAGGCTGTGAGTTGCATACATAGCTAATACTTGTTCTCTTGTGATGCTTTCACGAGCTGCAGTAATATCCAGAGTTGACACTACAATGATGAGCTACTGACATTACGGTACTGATCTAACCAACCTTCAGACTCATGGCTTTAAAACGGTTGCTGCCAAACCATTTTACATAAAAACACAACGTTAATTTACCCACAGCACCAACAACAACAGTCTGATCTGTTCATTTCCTCTCAGTAATATGTTTCACAACAGAGAGCCAGTGATTTAATTCATTTCCTCTGTCTGCTATGTTTCCTTAATGACTGTAACCATGACCTTTAGTGGATCCTACAGCTGTGCCTCCTCCCACACTGGGCTCTCCATCCTTTTGTCTACGCATTAATTTGCTCTTATTAGAATCAAACCTTATTATACCTGAAGGTCACACCATTATCCCCCGCATTCTCAATCCAAATATTCACATCCAGTGCTGTGATTGCTTCAGACTATGAAAGCAAAGAGAGATACAGAGGGATGTGACAGGACCATCTTTGCCACTGATGAAATCCGAACGCCGGGACCGAATCACAGCTATCCAAGACAGAGGTAAAAGCTCACATCTCTGAAATGCTGTAGGTTAAAGATTGAAAATATATCCTCAGAGCAATGACTGTGTGAGATACCCATTGTATTCTTCACAATGCTGTAGTACGCAAAGCAAAGAGAGAGGGGCTGTGAGAAAAGGAACAAGAGTGTCACATCCATTTGTAACTCCCGCTGTGATGTCAGGGTGCTGGCGGGGCTTCACCAACTGTGCACAGTGACATTGATGGATGCAGGTGAGCCCCCCCCCCCCCCACACACACACACACACACACACACACACACCCACCCACACGCACACACAGACACAGACAGCTGTTTGTTGTTTCTTTATAAACCCATAGCAGAAAGCTGGAGATGGCAAAAGATGAGGAATTGGGCAAGCAGGATAAATGAGGGTGGCATAGATAAGAATAAAAGGTGAGAGAGGAGCGAGAAATAAAAGTGTTTCAGAGAAGTAGTGAAAGGAGAGGAGACGGAATAGCGTGACCAGTCATGAGAAAGTCGGACAGATAAAGAGAGCGCATTATAAAGTTGGTGTTTCTTTTCTTCCTGCACCTGAACTTTTTCCCTCAATTCTGTTTAAATATTAAAGGCTTGTAATTAAAAGGTGACGGAGTGGGACGCCACAGGGAGCGCTGGCTGTATTGACTGAAGAGTGACAAAGCATCAGTCGCTACAACTTAAATCCTGCATCAAATGTGGGGATGGGGGAGGAGGGAGGGCCAGTAGAGGGGCAGTTGAGCGGGGGCTCTGGGATCTTGAGGCAAACACGTCTGGATGTCAAGATCGTTTCATTTGTTTACATGCCAGTAAGAGCTCCTCTGACCTCCCGAGGAGCGCTGACAAATTTTTAAGCAAGAGCCCACCACAGCAGATATGTATTTTTGAGTGTTAACGTATTGCTTAATTTGCTTCTCTCCTCCACATGGGACTGAAGTCTTGCTGAGAGATGACTGGCAGACAAGAAGGAGGAGGAAGAAGTCACTTTTCAGCACTTTACAGTAGCATGTAGTGCAGTGGCACCACAGACTCTATTCCGCTTTAAATACACGCTGGGAAACCATCCACTGTGTTTGGCCCTCTCCGCGGTGTCTGAATGCCGAAGCCGTTTGTCATTTTGTCTAAAGTGTGTCAGCATCAGATGCACACGTGAAGTAAGACTTTAGTCCTTGTGGCCAAAAGCACAACGCCTCCCCCTTGATGTCAGAGCCAGATGGTGGCTTGTCAGGGGTCGGCATACATAACCACCTCCAAACAAGAAGAGTAATTATTGATACAGTAATCACACTCTGGTACTGAATGATCCAGCAACACCTCTGAACAAAAGAAGCCACTGCACACTTTAACCCGGTAACACGGCAAAACGTGAACTGGACACGCCCATCCACTACAGTGTAAACGTGAAATCCGCTTTGGCCTGTCTAGGCGTGACAGTTACGCGTTTTCCTTTTTCGTAGACTAAAATGAAACCTACTGCATGTGTACAGCGGTGTGACTTACAGGAACTTTGAGGAAAAACAGGTGGTTGAGGTTAGAACACAAAAGAAAAACCTCAAACACGACATTGTTACCTTCTGGATTTGAACATGCCAACAGGGAACCCCTCCAACTTGCTGAATTGAAAAATGTATTTTGTACTTGGTCACATGATCCTTCCTTATGTTACTTTTACATAAACTTACAAAATGTGAAACTGTCACGCCTAGAGAGATGTCGGGTGTCTATTTCAAGCTTTGCTGTGATACAGGGTTGCACACATGACATGCTCTTGGTAACATGACATTTCTCTCCATCGCAGCCGAGCAGTGAGTTTAGAAGTTGTGAAACAGGCAGAGATATTGTATTGAATCCTTGCCTTCATTAATCATATATGCCTTTGAGTAAATTCACAGCTGCACAGATTTAATAAGCAACATTGTGGTAGGCCCAGGCAGTCCATGTGCCTCGCATATACCAATGTAAGAGAGATCATTATGGAAATTCTCAGAGGGAGGTGAACTTTAATAACTGCTCAAAATAAATCAAGGGGCGATATGAAAATTGACAGGCGTTTCTCCCCCTCCAGACTTCAGGTAGAGTGCGGAATTGAAACAACACCAAGCGTCAGGACCTTTCAAGTAATATTGCTTCTTGAGAGAGATTCTGATTATGCAGGTTGGAATATTATGTGCCACTGCTTTGGGTAATCATGTAGCGCTGCAGCCATGCTACTATTACAATAAATCACAGTTTATGATAATGACTCAGGAGGAAATCATTGACACCTAGGCATCCGGAACACCATGTACGATGTTCATGCATATTCAGCAGGAACACCTCCGTTTGTTCCACACTTTGCTTATAAGAGAATTCCAGCGCGACATATGTGATTATGTGAGGAGATGTAAATCTGAGGCAAACGACAAAACACAAATGACCTTTACCTACGAATCTGAGATGACCTTAGCATAAGAATGCAAATGTGAGCATTGACTGATAGTTTCGAAGGGCAGTTTTAGCCACAAATGTATGAGTGAGTATCTCCACCCTTAGGATTTTATTGACGCAAGTTCAGGTGTACGCCCAGGGTGTCTATTAACATATATGACAAAGAGATTGACTCTCCTCCATGAAAAGTACAATACATATTTTTTTACACCACGTGAGATTTACATTAATGTTTCCCAAATACAAATAAACAGTGGTGCAAAGTAACTAGGTACAATTAAATATGTACTGTAATTAAGAACAATTTTGAGGTACTTTATGCTTCCACTCCACCATGTTTCAGGAGGATTTTTTTTCCCCCCCGACTCAATTACATTTATTTGACAGCTTTACTTTTAAGATTAAGATTAGAAACAATTGATAATATAACAAGCTTTTAAAATATTTTCTGGTGTTATAGTCAGGGTCACATTTCAGATGTAAACAACTCCACTAAACAGTTATTTTTTTTCCCCTAGACTGCTCACATGGCTTCATTTCAATAAATGTTCAAATGATTCAATATCTCACCAAGATTCAAATATTAGAAAAGTAAAGTCTAAAAGCTGAAAACAGATTGGTGGATCAGAACTTTGTTTCTTTTTTCCTTTCCCAGTAATCATCTGATGACCCCTCACATTTATCCGATATCCCTGGATACAAGACTGGATATAAAAGTAGCTACCTGCAGAAGTTTCAACAGGTACATGGTACTTGCATAATGCTGCTTCAGTAGAAATAATTTAACAATGCCTACGATGTATAGAAGAATACTTTATACTTTAAGTATTTTGCTACTGATTCGTCTGTACTTTTACTTTTTTTTTTAAATTTTTTAAGTAGACCTTTACTTGACGTCTTTTTTCACATTTCTGGATTGCTACTTTTACTTAAGTACAAGGTCTGAATGCCTCTTCCACCACTACAAGCATTCACTTATTTTACTGTCAATTAGAGTTCAAAGTCAAACAAGTACGATTGATACCTTCAACTGCTGCAGGCATCTAAAGATGTGTTCTATCATTCTGCGTGCTTTAACAGAATACAGAGATAAACTGAAATATCTGTTTTTAAAGATTCATTTTTTTTCACCTTGATCTTTCTTTAATGATATTTCCTGCAGCAGAAAACTTCCCACCACACCCCTTGTTTGTTGAGTCTTGGCATATTTTTGCAATTTATCCCGACACAATTGCCAAAGCAATATTTTTCATTTCTTTACACCAGCTGACTACCACCTGCAGAGAATGAGTCAGACAAATACTGGAGGAATAGTAAAGAGGTAGCAACATCAGTGAGATTGGTAAATAAAGCTGCTCTTCTGCAGCAGCACATAAACAAAGCCCTCAAGTGAAGGACAGATATTTTCTTTCCACCTGCTGCATTTCAGCCTAAATCATAACGCAACGCAGGTGATAAGAGTCCTTACGGTTGTGTGTGTGCTTTCTGCTTCCCTGTTCTCACACCCCTCCATAACCTCATTACAAACTTGCAAAAAGGGTGGCAAGGAGAAATTATGATAAAGGTCCCATTATGACTCGGGTCACATCAGCCTCATCTTTACTTTCATTGCACTCTTGTTACAAACTCAAATTTGTTTCTTGGCGCTCTTCTGAAAGAATGGTTTGCAGTAATTCTATCAATCACATACACAGTGTCAAAAATAAGTCTTTATTCGTCCCTCTTCAGCAGGAAAGTACAGTTGATAAATTAAAAAAAAAGCTTCCTGACCTGTCAAGCTCTCTTATCATCACTGACTTACAATGGGCTTTAAAAAAGAAAAGAAATATAGTTTTAGTCTTGCAACTGCCGAGCCCTCGAGGTATTTGATGGAAGAGCTGACAAGCATTGACAAACTTCCAGGACGGTCCCTGAAGGTGCTAGGGGTGAGCATTAAGCAGGCAGTGATGGACCCTATTTTAGTCTCTGGGAGCTGATAAGACCGGGATTCTGAATCACACATTTACAGTCACGGTTATTAAAAAAGCAGGGTCACTTCACTCAGGCAATCTCTTCAGATGGAGATGGGGGAGCTTGAAGAAAATGAATTTAGAACGGCCCATCTTTGTCTCCGCTGGACGAGAATCTTAAGGACTTTTACCTCTGGTCCTTTTCAAGAAACATAATGGATTAATAAAATCTGTTGTGCGTGTTGTTACATGCTTTCGTTATAAGTGTTTAACATTCTAAAAGAGACAGAGTTTTGATTTACTGCAGTAATTGTGTTTTCTTTTATTATTGCTTACTATTGCCTCTCCTCTTTCTGCTCTGCAAAATATGGTTGCTGTAAAGTAACAGTTTTCAATACAATATCCCTAAGGATAGGAAGCTTGTAGAGGCACAGAACAGCAGAAATCAATCAAATCGCAGACCAAAAGAAATGGGAAAAAAAATAAAAAATGGTTTGCTTGCTGTCCTTTTCTGTTCTATTTTGGAGGACTTATTTTAGATTACATATTCTGTTCCCAGAACCCTCAAGTATATTTATTTACTGTAACTCTTGACATTTTGAATACCAACTGTGTTCACAATTAGTCAGAATGTACTTCTCTAAAAAAGAACACTTAGTGTGTCTGCAGCCTGAATTGTTCACATGCAGAATATCTGGCCTTTTGTGTAGCCAGTATGTTTGGAGTGAGCTATGAAAGAGAATGAAAAAAGTAATTTACATCATGTCATTTCTGTAGTTGATATACTGTGGCTTTATTTTGGTCAGAAAATGAATGATAGAACAAGCTTATAAGGTTGCCTCAAACACTGTTGGATAGCAAATGTTTCATTCTGTGACAAGTTAATCCATCTATGGTTTAATTCAGTCTGTTAAATCATGACATATATCAGTGTTTCATAAACCGTTTGGTGTTTGTAATGGACTTCAGACCAGTACTACATTTTCTTACAGTTGGTATAAGAGGGTTGCTGTACTCTAGGAAAACAATCATGGACCCGGATAACAGGCTCATGTGCACTTCTTTTTAGATTACATTGGGTGTTTGCAAATCCAGTGTTAACACGGATACAGTCATACATTTTAGGCTCCACAGACCCTTGTGGAAATGGCGACAGGATCTTTGCAGTTGTTAGAAAGCAGACATTTCAATTTGAAAATGTCAGGTAAGCTCAGTGTCTGCATCTGCGGAGGACTATATCCAGCCACCTTTTATAATATACTCACTTCATTGTTGATACAGGACTTTTACTTGCAACACATATAAAGCTATTTCATCTGTACAGCGTACCTCTGAGTAAAATTAAGTACAATCATTTGCTCCATATTTATCATTTTCCTCACCGCATCAACTTAAAGGACCAGTATGCAGGATTTAGTGGGAGCTATTGGAAGAATTTCGATATGATATTTATGATTGTGTTTTCATAAGTGTATAATCACCTGAAAGAGTCATTGTGTCAAGTTACAGCTGTAGAATGAGTCCTGCATACCTACGTAGGGAGCAGATCCTCTTCCACAGGGTTCGTCATCCACCATGTTCCCACGGTAGCCCAGAAGGGACAAACCAAACACGGACTGTCAAGAGAACGTTTGACATTCACAATGGATTCTCCTACCTACAACTTGAGGAGCAGAGTGAGGCAAGGGATGTTGGTTGCAATCTGCAATCTCACAACTAGATGCCACTAATTCCTACACATTGCTCCGTTAAGGTAAATTGCACTGATAATTGAAATAATAACGGTCTATAAAAAGCAGACCAGATGTGAAAAAAACATTTACTGAAACTTAGAGGCTGACCAGCCTGTCAAGCTCCCAAACTATTGGAATTTATCATTTGTTTTACATCAATATTTGATCAAAATGTTCCGGACCTCCTATTGCTGTATTATTCCATTTGATTATGTCTAATGAGAAGCATTAATTCATTCATAGTTTAATCATTTTTACTTTAAAAAAAATATCTTTACTGTTTTTCTGCTGTTACTTCTTCTCATTGAATGCTGCAGACTGTTTGACCCAAGCCAAGAATTAATAATAAACAGTTGTCGAGTGTAAACACAGAGCTGTGGTCATAGTATGGTTGTTAATATAAAGCTGAGCAGCCTATGCAGAGCTGCAGTGTGGCTGTCACCTTTCTCAGGAGGCCCAGAAAGCAGATAATAATAATAATCTTCTAACTTTCAGCCACTAATGGAACCAACGCGCTGCAAGATGAATCATGAAACAATACAAAAGGTATATTGCCTTTTTAACTGCCACACTTTTTAAAAAAGGACCAAATCACTCATCACATACAGCAGTGCGGCATTGTCAGTTCCTTTTATCTCATTAAAAAAATAATTCAATGTCTCAAAGGTTTGACTTTCCATTCCTAGTTTATTTCAAGGAGAGCAGACAATGACCTTGATGCCGTATTCCTTTCTTCTTTTTTTTTTTTTACATTAGAAATCAATGTAGGTGGCGGCACTCAACCCGACTACCATGCCTCATTCTTTTAAATCAAATAGTTCCCCTAACGCCCTATATTTATTTGTGCAGACACACACCAGAGGTGCACAAGGTCACAAAAAGTATCATCTTGCTGATGCAAGAAATCCCCCTTCTGATAACAGAAAATACCAAAACACTGGAGAGGCCACATACATCAACCACAACTGCACAGAGAGAGAAACCTCAGTGAACTTTCCCTACAGTGAACCAGCCAGTGATTGATTTTCTACACGGATCTCTAAATGGGTGTTACTCTCCTATCTGTAACAGTAATGAATTTCATTATAAGGCCCTGGAACACACAGAGAGACAGAGAGAGAGAGAAAGAGAGAGATGGAGATGCTGACTGATGTCAGGGGAGAGAGAGGAGGAGAGAGAGAATAGAAAGACAGAGGGAGAGGAAGGCGGGGCTGTCATTCAGGGTCTGTCTGTCAATACTGACAGCACATCTCCCCGCTGGCCAAATACTGAAATAACAGCCAACCGCAGAGTAATTATGAATGCTGCCTACTGCTTTTAGGCAACCTACATCTCCCTCACCGCGTCTCAGTGTCACACGCTTGCAGAAGTGTGCATTGCAACATACGTGTAAATATAGACATGTAGAGTTTCCACCCTACTTCCTCTTTGAGCATGTTGTGTCCCTTGTGCCCAGTAACCACGGTGACCAAAGACGTCCTGAGGCTGGGGATGTATCCAGGCCGCACTGAGTCAGGATGTGTGATTGGATGACTCATTGCCTTCTTGGGGCTAAAAAAGCCCTTTCATCATTATCTCTCACTCTCTCTAAATTCTCTGTCTTTCTCCCCCTCCCACCATTTCCTTCTCATTTTGCACTTACCTGCACCTCAGCGTTTCCCAGGTAAATACAAGCCATTTGGTTTTCTCCCAGACCCCTGGGGGAAAAGTGCTGTCATCCGACACCACAGAGAGGTGTCAGGGCATTCTGTTGACTTGCCGGTTGCCTTATATTCATATCTAATCTTCCCTTCTGTTTGGTTGCTAAGGAAGTGAAATGCTGCTCTATAATTTTGTGGTCATTAGTATTCATGGAGGGCCAGGTCAGGTAAACCAGGAGTGATTGGCTCTCATGAACAAGCCAAATGCCACTAGAGACTTTGGAGACAAATTGTGACGCCATTTTTTGTTCAAGATTTCAATCTCCAGTGGCCACCGTGTACGTTATTAACAGGGTTACACTGGTCATTTATTTATTCTTTATCACCGTGGAAATCAACTGCCAGAGTTGCACTGCAGGACCAGCCATTCGTGTCATTTTTTTGTGTGCGTCTATTTCATCCTAAGGAAAATTGATTTGACTCCATTTTCATCATGTTGCCCCCAAAAATAATTTCCCAAATGGGGCATAATGTCATACAAAAACATTAGGTTAACACTTAACATTGACTGGAGAAATTTTATTTTGAAGTACCTGCTTTACAAATTGGCTGACCGGTCCAACAGTAAATCAAATATTGTCCCACTAAATAATTGCAGTACAAAAGCACAAAATCAGTCTGTGTGTGTGAAAGCTTCATTATACCATCACAAAATGCTTTTTCACATCACCTCGGTTAACATTTATATTATATAAATAAGGGAATAAAACAAAATATAAATGGTTGTCATTTCATTATACCATCACAAAATGCTTTTTCACATCACCTCGGTTAACATTTATATTATATAAATAAGGGAATAAAACAAAATATAAATGGTTGTCATTGACATTTGAAGCAGTATACGGGAAGACTTAATTTTCCAAAACACATTTGGTCTAATATCTTTTTTTTAAACTATTTTTACGATAGTATAAATCTGTTTTTTTGTGTGTTTTTTTTCCTAGATCATTTTCATTGAATCAGTAGCATCAGGGAAATGTGTGTGTGCCTAAATGTATTCTGCAGCGTGACAGTGGCCCCAAACACAAACAAACCTCAACATCATCGAGTCAGAGGGATTAATGAACTAATTAAAACTATACTGAATGTCTTGTCCACAGTTAAACATCGATGCACTTATTTTGAAAAACCTCAAAATACAAACACGAAGGTACCACACCCTTTTGCAGGCAAAGACAGCTAGTCAGTGGTTTAGTAACCTTTTACATGGGCATAACAACCAATGAACTAAAAAAAACAACCCCTATTTGTTACCACTTTAAGAGGTGCTGCACAGGAGAATGCAACAAATGTTCTCACTAATTGTCACTGGATTTTTAATTGTTTTTGTATGTTAAAAATCACTGCAGATTTAATTTGTTGACTTAGAATGGGGGGGGGGGGGGGGGGGGGGGGGGGGGGGGGGGGGGGGGGGGGGGGGGGGGGGGGGGGGGGGGGGGGGGGGGGGGGGGGGGGGGGGGGGGGGGGGGGGTGCGTTATCTATTATATGCAGAAGATACACAATTTATAAAATAAAAAAATATTCTTCACACCATTCTTTATAGAATTTAGAAACTCTCTCTGACCCGGGATAAATCAGTTATAGTAAAACAGGATGAACATGTGTCCATTTTCTTTTGTGTATGAAAGTGGTAAGGCTGGGTGAGGAAGCTCCTTCATATTCTGCTGTTGGTCAGTGGCTCATGTTCCTTCTTCAACCATAACAAATCCCATCCCTTTGTACGACTGTTTTTAATCCATCTACTTCACTGCCATCCCTATCTCCTGTTCTCACTTAGTCTCTAATCCTCTCGCTCTGCCCTCTCTTTTAGCTTTTCAAGAATACATTCCATTTCTCTTCTTATTCACTTCATGCTCTTTTGATGCTCAGTTCTGCATTTCACCCGTCCTTTTCTTGTTCTCCCACCCTCAATATATATATATATATATTTATTTTCAAACTATGCATTCATGGCTGCCTCGCATTTCCTTCATCTGTTTGGAATGTTGGTTGTGCGTGTTCTCAGAAATGAACGTGGCGCATCCACAAGATGCGATATACACATGACCAGTCAGGACATTGTAGGGGTAGAAAGGAGATGTGACAGGGTTAGGGACCTGCAAAACTAAATGGAAAGATGTCCAAGACTGTTACGGTCACAGTGGAAAATGCTGGAAAACTGAGTTTGGGCAGTGCTGCTGTCATGTTTTATCCGTGTGATCTCAGAATCAGCAATTGTTCGGGCAAATCAGGATGCTCTAATTATATCCTTGTTTCTCTGGTGCGCCCTCTAGTGAAGTCATCAACTAACACACAAAGTACAGAGGCAGCGTTTACAACGCAAACGGTTATCGACATGAACACGTGGTTCAAAATTAGGTATATCTCCAGCTTGTTTCTTATTTATTACTCCCAATATCCAACACATCCCTCTGTCCGTGTCTGTCATGACCTTTCCTCTCTTCACTGCAGGCTGCTGCTGTCTGTACGCACATATATCGTATACATTCATATTACTACACTATGCACCTTGATAATTCTCCCCGTCAGCCAATCCATGTTTAATCCCTGGCTTTAATTTCATCCTACCCCCTGATTTTCAGAAAATAATTTCCAACACCACAAACACTAGCTCGTCCTCTCAAAAATTGCAATACAAACAAACACCCGCACACTGTCCGACTCCCCCAATCTCTCTCATGCATAGACCGATGCACATGTTGACGGCTTGTCGTCTCTGTGACGTGACTGCACAGAGGTGACACTGCGTCTGTCACTCTGACAGCTGGCATTTCACAGCGATCCACTAACCACGCTCCTCACAGAGTAGACGGGAGATAGGAAGAGATAGAAAGGGTCACGGAGAGAGGAGGAGAGGTTGTAAAACAAAGCAAAGATCAGCAAAACAATACAATAAAACACAGCGACAGATGGACAGTTTTGCTTAATATTTCTGCCCTTATCTTACCCTTGTCCATGGAGATAAAAGGTAAAGCTTAGTGCAGAGTAGCATGCAATAGGTTTGGAGGGCACACTGTCATAGATTAAAGGATAACTTTTAAAGCAAATGCTAATTGGCCCTCTTTGTTAATAAAACCACAAGTCCTTACAAGTCCCATCTGACCATATAAATTACAACTGTATTGTAACTGAATATGTGCAGTTTGACAAGGTCGTTGGTCCGAACCAATTTGTGATGACGAAGATAAGATAATGATGAGACAAAAAAATTGTGGCTGTTTATGTCGCTCTTGATTTAAAAATTGCAAACAAAAGTGCAGCAAGGTTAAAGTGACGATAAGACAAGGCCACCGTGTTAGCTGAGGGGTGATTAGCATCTTACATCCCTGGGGATCAGATGAGCACTCTGCACTGTCATGGCTCCATATGCCATGGACAGCCAACAGGCCTGCTCAGACCTGCTGGATGCTTCACTGGAGGAAGCTTTTTGGGCTGTTATCACATCGAGGAAACCTGTGTGCGAGAGGCTTACTGTAAGAGGATCTCACAGTGCTGAGGAGCTGTCTGTAGAGTACTGGCCATTGCTATGCTGCCTGACTTCTGGTTAGTGCTATGGATATACAGGACTATGGACACAGAATAGTCATACAACAGCCACTGTAGCCAAGAAGCTAGAAAAAGCTTTGCGTTGGTCTACTTATTTCTTTGTTCTGTTAAACAGTTACTGGTTAAAAAAAAAAAAAGAAGTCCCATATTGTATAGATTCAGATATCCTTTCTTATTGTAACCTACATTGTTGGGCTAGGTTATGTGAAAATACTGTACAAATGTCGACATGCTTACTCCGTGAAAAATGCACGCTGCTCATATTCAGCAACTGTGCGCTCTGTGTTTGTGATGTCACAAAGCCACGCTAATGTCATGTCATACAAGTTGGCGAGCTACCAGGCCAAAGAAAACCTGTGGTTGGCCAGGACATGCATTACTTAGAAAAGACTCAGCCAATATGAAAAAGAGCCCCTAAATATACAGACACAAAACAGCCCGGTCTTGGCTTGAGCCAACATGCACACTCGCTAGATCGTTTTGTTGGCAAGCAAAGTGTGGAACACCTGCATCTCCTCCATTGACCATGGCATGGTACCACGAGTTGCCATTAATTGAGTCATGAATAAAACAAATTGCAGCCTCTATTGTAGCTTTGCTATTTAGCAATGGCGGGTTTGTGAAAGTCCCACGGCACACGTGCAATGCAGATCACAATTCTCTCTGACCAAACAGTGGTCTGCATTGTTCCCACGTCATCTTTGAGTACTGGCTCAGCTTGCTCACAACCTCAACAAAGGCGATACCCAAAATAGTACCAATTAGCAGGTTTTAAGCAACACCGTTGCCAAATGGAAAACCAAACAAAGTGAGTAGAGTGGTAGTGGCAGTGGAAAAGGGGCTTTTGACTGCAGTAAATAACTGAAAAACAAACAACGCCCCCATCACCCTGAACTGCTCTGTGTTTAGTGCCCAAACCACAAAAGCTAGCATGCTAACACCGCAAACTCAGAGGGTTGGCACATTGAACTAAATGGTATGCCTGCTGAACTTCAGCATGTTAACACTGTTGATGTGAGCTAACATGTTTCTTCATACAGTGTCACAGACTCGGGAGGATTGCTTGTAAACTGTTGCTCCCTAAAATATGCTGCGTGATTTAACACCTACTGCATGTAATTCTGTTATTTCCAAATGTGACCACCGGTACCGCAGGGTGGGTTATTTCCTTTTAGAGTTTGGATAGAACAACCACAGATCCACAAGTGACAAAAAGCAATGGACTGAGGCGAATGATTCCCCCAAGATTACAACGTTTAATTAAACAATTTTTAGAATATAACGGTAAAATAGAAAGCTATTTATTAAATCAACTCTTGAAGATCCTACAACTATAAAAAAAAATCAATCCAATGTGGCTTTAAAACATAAGCGGAGTGCTACTGGTGACTAGGCCTCATCTGTAGGCAGTAAAGGGGGATGGGGAGGGGGGGTAACGGACTCTGGGACAGAGCCCTCACCAGCTCCAAACTCTCACATCAAACAATACAAGATTATAACAAAAGCATGGAAATACTGGAAGGATGTGCAAAAACAAAAAGAAAATACCACCAACCACACAACTTGAGCAGGAGAGAGACCCAGTCACCAGACTCACCACCGTCTGGGCAGCCACGCTGCTGCCATCCCCAAGCACTCCTAAAAAGAAAAAGGAGAATCGAACTTAACGCAAACACAAGATTATGGAAATTAATATTCTTGAGGGGAAATAATAAACAGTGTAGTTAAAAAAAAAAAAAGGAAACTAACATCAACAAAAGTCATCCAACTAAACCATACTACAAAAATGAAGAAACACAAAACGGTAACAAAACAAAACAGAAGTGGCTTTCAATTCTAGTCTGAATGTTGTGCCTCCTCCATCTGGGCAGGCTCACACCTGGTTTGGACCTCCCAGAGGAGCTGGATCTGGGGTACAAACAAACAAGAGATAACCAATAGCAGCATAGCTTTACTTAAAGACTAAACCTAAAAAAAACACCTACCAGATCACTGTGGATCCTCAATGCAGCACTCTGGCACCAAAAGGGACAAGCAGGCTGCCAGCAGTTCATTCTGTGCAGCTTTTATACCCTGCCTAATAGGTGAACCAAGAGGTAGGAGGTGCCAAGGCCTGCCTGAACCTACAGTAGCTCAGGAGGGACATTTCCTCACTGGCTACACATCGGACTGGAAATAGAACAAATGTAGCTGTAAGAAAGAGCTGAGAATGCACAAACTTAAAACTACAGCACAGATACTAAACAGAAAAGGTTTGTGGTCTATTAAAAGGTGAGCAATCTCAGAATGAAGGGGGTTTAGGTCATAACAGAAATAGAGAGCCATTGTGCACCAGAGAGTGAAATTCAAAAAGTAGTGCAGAAAAGAATCAGAAAATGAGAAAGAGGTGTGCAAGAAAAAAGAAATGAAAAAGAGTGTCTTCTGGGACAGAGCTCTGTAAAGCTGCCTTTAAATTCATTAAAAACTGGCTCCTCATAAGGGAAAATGGTGGTGGTCTGAAAACAAGAAGGACCTTCTGAAACAGTCACACTGGGAACGTCATTGAAAGTTGGGGCATTTTTAGGCCACAAAGATATAAAAAAGATGCAAAATGCAGTAAAACATTAATGAGAGTTTCTGGGATCCAGTAGTGTCTGCTGGAAGGTTAACAGAAGTGCTCCAGGTGTTGGGAGATTTATGAGGCTTATGAAAGAAGAAGGTATTTGTTGAAATTGGGAGCAACTTTAACACTGAGGGAAGAGTCACTCACTTTTTACCAGTACATACCTTTAATGTGACAGAGCACTGGTGAATAAATGACTTACAATTGAAAAACACCAACTTTTTGACACATCTGAACAAAACTTAATGGCTCCTCAGTGTCTTCAGGTTAATCCAACTAAAAAAAAACATGCTGTGCAATAGACCTGGAAAGTGCGGATAGCTCAGCACCATATAGTTGTTTAAGAGGAGATTTGTATTTCTTTTGTGCACCAAATGCCACCAAAAGTCATGTTAAAGCCCATTTTCTCCTGAAAATGGGCAAAATTGAATATGCTTCGCAGCATTGGATTGGTACTTACCAAAGCATGACAGCGCCTGACAATTTGTACCTTGGCAGGGTGCACACTCTACCCTGTAGCATTTACAATGACAATGGAGGTAATCATTAGGGCATCAAAGTGCCTTGTTGATAGCAAGAGGCAGCGAAAAGGACACTTTTTTTCCCAGTCAGAAAAATATTCGACATTGGTTCAGATGTGCTGGAGAGGCCAATTATAAAGGGAGACAAATGGAGCTGATAATTTGACTGACTTGTGATTTAATTTTAAATTCATTAGACACTGTCTTCATTATGGTGGTTTTCTTTTTGAGAGGGTGGTAATTTTCCCTAATGTATGAGTAGAGGTAGCAATAGTAGGTTTTTTTTTTTTTTACAACGAGGTTAACAGCTGTCAAAAGAAAATCTAAACTGTGGACAGCAATTATGAGGTCCGGTAGCAGACTAGATAGGAGTGACAAATACAACAATTAGCACTGCATAGACAACCGTATCGCCAAGCAGGAATTATCTATACCTGTCAAAATGCCCTTTGCCATGAGAATGCAATGTTCTATGGGTAAATTAAGAAAGTAATCCAGGATGTAGAAGAAACTGAGGTCACTAAGAAATGGCAGAGACACAGCTGGGCTGCAGTGGTGTAACAATAGTTTTTAACTATTTCACAATGACTCTATTTCAGTGAAGGAAGGGTTGAAGCAAGTTAGGTGTGAAAGACCTATTGACTTATTATGGATACCTGCGATGAGTGAGATCTCAGTTGCTGCACACACAGTACAATTAGTTTTAAAAGTGATACACCAGAAAAAGACCCAGGATATAAATACACTGTATATGTAATATAATGTGATGTCGTGTAGGAGCCAGTACACAAGCCGCTATTGTCAGTCTTGTAAAAATGGAAGGCTCTTAATGTGGTGGTACAGCAACAGGAACGATTTCATTGACATTCACGTCCCAGCACAACTTATTTTTCTATTGCAACAAGTTTTAAGACGTGGATACTCATATTGAGTGGGGGTATAGGGGGGATCAGACACATTTGAAGTGGTTGGTGAACAGTGATGCTGAAATTGATAAAATGAAAGTCAGAACAGAGAAACTAAACGCTGCACAGCACAGATTCTGGCAAAAGCTTCAAAAGTACCAACTACTGCTGAGTATCATATTCAAATAAAACGGTTTCTCACTTGTTGCTTCTACATCCATAAACTTTTGGCCATGAGCAAACAGTTCAGTCTAACCTTGGTACAGAGTCAAACCACGCAGAAAAAAATGTTAAATATACTTATTTGTGTGTCGCCCCAAAGTGAGTAAAGGCCCGAGTGTGGCCAACCTTACAAGTAGTCTGGCTCAGCCACTGGTAGGAACAGATGTCTGCGTGAATGGGGTGTCGTGAACTTTAGTTCAGAAAATAAGAGTTGGCTAAACAGTGTTTAGCCTCCATTACTGCCATCTTGTTTCTTATTCAGTCACCAAATAAACTGGTACAGGTACCGTTAGGTAACTTAAACACTCGATTATGGCTATGGTGTGGTTGAGGTTAGGGTTAGACATGACAGAGCTCACTCCCGAGCCTTTAAATACAATCTCCACATCATCTCCACTACCTTTCACATCGCTACACATAAGACAGTAGTGGATATAAATCCTGTATCCTCCTGTATGGATGGAATTCATATCATTCACACAGTGTATTTGGCTGGTACACAATAGTAATGGGGACATGGTTACTGTGAATGCATAAAATCTTACAGGGAAATTCATACATATTTAAGTAAAACTAGAGTTGACAGTAATAAAGTGAAAAGATTTAACAGGGAGACTGAATCTGAAAAGATTCTCTTCTTGTGACAGTGAAGTAAAATTGTCTTTGTCTGCTAATCCACAGAGACTGCTGTTCTTCATGCTAACTAAGCAGTTCTTCTATTTATTTCAAAGTAACAGCTGCTGCTACCAGAGGCACAAAATACCTCACTTAAAGTGCAAAATAGTTTTTTTGGCTGAAAGAAAGAGGCCTGTTGTTCCATTGAAAAGTTCTTCTTCAAGTGTGTTTGTGCATGCTCTGACGTTTTTCAGTTTTCTGTGGATATGTGATAGAAGACAACTGAAACATCTCATACTAAAATTGTTACAGTGGAGTTTAACTTAGAAAAGCTTTATTACTCTTTCGTTCTTCACGTATCCGAGAAAAACCTCTGCTACAGGTCACACCATGGGATTTCTGTTTGAGGGTTTGATTAATCTGCAGACTTCGAGCAGGCCAGATACAATGCACCTAAGCAAGGAGCACCGAGAGAGCCTGACTGCAGATGGACAGCTCACCTGCAGTGTAGAGGAACTGAGAGGATATTGTCATCTGTGCTGATGCTTCTATGCAGCGAGGGAGCGCCAACAGGTGACAGGCCTTACTGGAGAGAGATGGCGGTCTTATCAGAACTTCAACAGACGACGGACGTGTTTCTTAATTTATTTTCACCAGATTTCCAGATCAAGACTGGCATTTCCATTAGGTGCTGTTGGTAGTATGCAAGAGATCGTGTGAGTCACAATGTGTGTGTGTGTGTGTGTGTGTGTGTGTGTGTGAGAATGTTCATTTTATGGTGATCTAGGTGTGTGTGAGGGTGGCGGTATGGCTGTTGTAATGTGTTATTCTTTAAATACCATTTTACTCCTCGTTAATAATTTTACACAGCATGCTGGCATTTGCTTTGCAGAGGAACATCTGTCTGGGATTCAACCCTGGATATGCTATTGTTCTGTATTTGGTGTCTCTGTGGTGTGTCTATGTATCTGGCTCTTTTAAAATACCTCAATCTCTCTGCTTCAGTGCCTTCACTTTTCTAATGTTCACTCCCTCTCCCTTGCTCCCTCCTCCTCTCCTTCCCTAATTACCTTTTCTTTACCATCATTTCCCTATTTAGCATATGAATTGGACCCAGAGCGTCGCTGTGTAGTTCACTTATTATATTTGCACGTGTATGGATGAAAGAGTAGGGCTCTTGTTATGAAATACACTGAGAAATGCATTATGATCAATTATAGCTGTGACTGCTACGTTGGTAAGTCGGTGAATATGTCTTTTGTTCATAGTGTAATGTATATGACTTTGAATCATAATATAACACACGAAGCTTGCTGGAAGGAAATCTAAATGCCTTCCTTTTCACCTCATCTTCTATCTTCTCATGTGTCTGTGGTCTCTCCTTTTATCTGTCTGTATCGTCTACATATCTGATGGTATTTAAACAAAAGATCAAAAGAAACAAACACTGTTCATATTGTTACAATTATTTTTTAATTTCTTATATATATATATATAGATATATACTCCGTACTAACTGGAGTGGGTATATGAAAGCTTTTTCCAGGCTGACATTACTAACAGTGTTACAGCATTACTAGTACAGTATCATTAACTGTTATAAACTCTTCTCACACAGCATTCTGGACACAGCACTCTGAAGCAAGATTTATGTATGCAGTATGAATAATTAGTCCAGTATCCCAACAAAGTGTGTAACACACCTGTCAGCCCACTAGAGGATACCGTGTCAGTGTGACGTTTTGCTTCACCTAGGCGTGAAAAGTAGACGCATGTATGACCGGGTTTGAGGATCGAAGAAAGACGTCATGACAGAGATCATGTATCATGACAGAGGTCATTGAGTAAGTTGCATAGCAGAAACACTGGTCGTTCAACCGGAAGGCCTGCGTTCGAGGCACTATAGATGTGTAACGTAAGTACATTATTGATAAAACTGAATATATTTAACTTACCTAATGTACGCTAGGTAACTTAGCCTATGTGATGTTACTTACTTAAAATTATTTATTTCAACCCAAACAGTGAACCCAATAAAGTAATTTTGTTGCCAATACCTAACAAAATTGCTATTGTGTCACATTTTACCAAAACTTCTAACTCTAGCAAAGTAATTTGGTGTTTAATAAAAACAAATTGCAACCATGTCACTTCACCACATGGTTTTTGGTGCCTAAACCACATGTATATCATTTTCAAGTGTACAAGAGGCAATAACGCGGTATCTTCTGACTGACAGGTGTATTATATGCTTTGAAATGGTATCTGGTTGGAATGACAGGAACTAAATTTATGGGGGAAATGAAATAATACATTCTGTAGCTTCTCTTTGGTGTTTTGGCTTCAGGCCACATGAGCCAGGATCTGAAATGTGACTAAAACACAGGAAATTATCTGAAAATGGACATATGTGCTGCTTTCTTAAATCAGTAAAGAGTTTAACCAGTCTGCCAGTATTTTTACACTCTCATTCTCACATGTTGCAGCTGTTAGATGCTGCGTGTTGCTTTGAAAAAATAAATAAATCACAAAACAAAATTCTGATCGACGGACACATTGTACTAACTTCAATTCAACCAGCTAACTGTATGGAGCACCTTTATAGCCTTAGATTCACATGTGGCTCATGAACTACATTTTAAATGGTGTCTTTATATTATATTGTTCAACCACTGTGGGGTAAACTCTTTAGGGAAAATCCAAACTGAACAGGCCTTTTGAAATTCATCATTAATGACAAGAGGTTGTTAAATGATGAAATGTTAAACAAAAAAGATGCAAATTCCTTCCTTTTACGGTTGTCGTGAGGCTGCGGTTAGACAGAAACCTTCATCCTGCCAGATGAAAAGAATATTGTACTGGCTTGCAGTAATGTAAGGGATTTATATGACATAGGAGTTTACACGGACTGACGGGATCAAGGCAGAGAGAGCGGGGAGAGTGGGGTTTTGAAGCTGAGATATCACACCGCATAGCCTCTCCAATGACACTGTTCTCACAGCATTTCTCATTCATTTCCTAATGAGCTTAATGGCATGCGAGCAGTCTCACCTATTTAACCCCTCCTCCCCCCTCCCACACACACGCACACTCACACACCCTCCCCGAGTCATTTTATTGGCATTTTAAAAACAAATCTTGTTCAAAATCTCATTCATCTGTCAACATCTAAAACACAGATGCATTCAACACACACAGCACACAGCAGCTTACTCATATAGTGCATAAAGCATGCGTGGATGTACAGCTGTCAGTTCAAAAGTGACCTTTGAATGATGGTCAACCGTGCAGCTCATATCTGCCTCTGTCAGTGCCTTTATCGTCCCCTCGTTCCACTCATAATCAATACTGTGTTTCATTTTCCATCTGATGAAATGATTGTTTTTGCAAAATGTCACCACACAAGACGAAAGCTTTGCCGTTTTTCTGATTACACCCAGGCTTGCTGAAAGAGGCTCTCCTCACCTTTAGGTTGTAAATAAGCAGTTGACCCGTCAGTTTAAGGACAAGTCTGGAAATACAGTGTGAATAACAAGATTTTGTCAGCGAAGAAACGGCGGATGTCAATCAATAAAATAAGCAGTGGGTGACAGCATTGTCATCATTAACTAACAGCACGCAGCTGATAAGGAAAATAAGACACACTTGACATCATCTTTTTGAGGCGCTCTCTTCTCACGTTCAGTTTTTGTTTATCAGTGACAATATTTTTGAATGTCACGATTAAAAACACACCACCTCACTTCAGAGGACTTTCGGCGATGAGACAAAAAAAAAACAAAAAAAACAACCAGTGAACGAGATCAGAGATGTGAAGCGGAGTGTTGAGGCGTAGTGGGGGTCCGGGATGATCACAGCCTCCACTGGGTCTCTGAGGGCCTGACTCAAGGGGAGATATAGATCACAGAGCTGAGGTTTCACCACACTTCACGTTGGAGTAAATTGTAGACTCCACTCACACCTCCAAATGGATCGACACTATCCCTCAACAAACACAACCCCCTCCCGCTCGCTTTTGATATATCTTTTTAAAGCATTGATATCACTCACTCGCCTCGGCAATTCATAACAAATCGGACTCGAGCACCTCAGCAGCACATGATGAAAAGACTGACAGTGAAAGTGGCCAAATATATGTGTCTTGTTAAATGTTATATGCCAGTCATTTACAGAGGAGAGTGGATTCTCCTGCCCCTTCCCTGCCTCCCTGATTCTATGACACCTCTCAAACTGTCAGGGGAGAGCGGTGTACTTTTGTACGTGTGTTCATGTGAGACAATCCATCCATCACATTTTCCCGCACTCTGATGTCGGCAATATGGCAGCCATCTTGCTGACATCCGTGCAATGGAGCTCTGGGAGGCAAGCCCGCATCTAGGACATAAACAAGCACGCCTGTTTGTTTTATAACTATTTCAAGCTGTTTTTCCAAACCTACCCCCTTCCCAGCATATCGCAGGAACCCTGATTAAAGCTTCTCGCTCCTCCAGGAACGATCCATCAGGGTTGTACACGAGCGATCAAAAACCTCAAAGCCGGCACTTGCTTGCTGCTTTGTCTTTCAATGAGGAGCAAGGTGGCACATCAAACGGCTGACAAATCTTGGGGAGAAAAAGGGAATACTTTATTCGCACTATAGCTGTCGATGGCAGGAAGGGAGCCTACTCAGATCCTGAACCCTAAACTCATTGTCACTTCCATTCAAGCCCTACAAGGGTGTTTAATGAGGAAACACGAGCAGAGGACAAGGTGACATCTGAAGTGTGTCACAACACAAGAGGTGACAATATTTACAATAGACCGAGATCTCAGGTCTTCCCACCTCACGTTCACACCCCATCAACCCTCCAGGTCATTTTTTTCTCATGATGGATTAGACTTAACTCTTTAAATCTTTTAACTTTAACATACCATAACCAGAAATGAAGCGCTTGTGCGCATGCCTGATCCGTAGGCTGATTTCAAGCCGTTGCAGTTTAAGTTTACTGAGAACTGTTGATGAAATCCATTCATACATTTACAGAAAACCAAAAACCTTAAACATGTTAACCTCCATTTTCCTTCTGTGGTGTCAGAAGTGTCAGTGGCAGATATCACCAAAATCAGCACATCTGCAGATAAACGGTCAGCATACTTACAGGGTTTGTAACGATCTAAACCTTCTTAGTTTATTACTTTTCAGTGTTGAGGAGTAATTAGTTAAATGTAACAGAGTACCTTAATTATCGCAATCACTTGCAGTTACTGAGAAAAAAAAATTGGTGTTGAATTAGTTATTATATGTCAGTAATTACAAAGGGGTTACATCTGAACACGTTCCTTTTTGATAAAAAAAATAAAAAAAAAAAGAAAAGGAAAAAAAAAGCTTGTGTACAATTTTATATTTGTTCTGCTGCTTTGGCTTCATTTATTTATTTATCTACGTCCAGACAGGCTCCATTCATCCGGCAGTACGAACTCCAATTCTGAGCTTTGTTTTTGATTAATTGTTTTGTTTGAATTTGCACCGGCTCTCGTCAGCCAATCAAATCAATGTTCATTGTTCAAAGCCGCCACACCAAGGTGGCTGGCAATGATGGGGAGACATTTAAAAAGAGTCATTCAGAAGTCAGTGTCTGAAACCTGCGAGCAAAATAAAACCCAGCCGTGTTGTTGGTTCTATCATTACTCAGGCTGGAGTCGACCTGTGTGTTTGACTTGGTTTGAGGTTCTGGGAACACATTTCCTTTATCGCAGTCATTTGTGATCTGCCAACCTGTGATTTTTTTTTTTTTAGGTGCCTGTGCTTTTAGTCAAAACATTTCAACCTTTATTCAAGTTAAATTGAAGATATTTCAATAAACATTTGACAGCAATCAGTGTTGAGTTCTGTTTTGGGGATTCGCACTGTGTAGTTTACATTTAGTTTTTACTTTTACTTTAGTTTGCACTTTTCAGCTTTATTGTCCAGTTTAGAACATTCCCAAAGTAACCAAATGTAATTAGTTACATTACTTATCACTTTTTTTTTTTAATCAGGGTAACTAGTAATCTGTGACCTATTGCATTTCAAAAGTAAACTTCCCAACACTGCTAGGTTTCAGTTCGACAAAGAATGTTTGAAAAACAGTTGATATCTACAAACCCTAACTACAACAAACAATATATTTTTTACATAACTGACTGCATACACAGGGAGAATGGAGCACAGTTCCAGTCACTGCTGGCTTCAAGCAGCTTTGACTCGCCATTCTGCTTCACCGGATTCAGATGCTAACACACTCTGCTCAGATATAAAGATGTGGGGAAGTTGTAAAAGTTTCCACTTGCTGTACCAAACTGACACTCAGCAGTGCTTGACTCCCAGTTCTCTGCAATATATTTCCAACGAGCCACTGCAGCTTTAATAAGGAAATTGATGTGTGGAAACAAATCACTGTACTTAGCGCCGAGTGTTGTGGCGACATCAAAACATGCCCTGATTCTTATTGGAGCTGAGTATGTAAATAACATAAGGCGTAAAGCTTCGGCAGACCGAGTCCAATTTTGTTACATTTCAACTCCGGCTCATAGAAGTACATCAGTAATCCAAAGTGCCTTTTAAGATGGCAAAACACATCAGCAGAAGCTCAAATCTCCTTTTACATCATCAGCCTGCCACTGACATCAGAAACCACGGCGCTTTCTTATCTTCCATTTACAGGAAAGAATAGTCTATTTAAATCTCAGTCTGTCCCATCCCCTTTAGACCAAACCTGTGTTACAATAACTGTATTAGGTTTCTTTCTGCTTTGACACCACATCTTCCTCCTACCCTCCTCTGCTCCTGCTCTCCGACAGCGCTGCCGAGAAAGAGGAAAAGGAACGTTTGGGCAGCAAGCTGCCAGGAGATAAAAGGTGCTTTTATCAGCCATTAGCCGAAGAGCAGACACGGCTTCCAACAAGCAGCATTCACAACCGAGCTACATATTATATCAAAAGAAGAGGAGTGTCCAAACGCGTGTGATTGAATGCGTATGCAGGTATGTCTGCAATGTTTGTGTACAACTGCCTCACTCTCTGATGTAATATTTGGATTTCAAAGGCAGGTGGAAACACAGGAGATGAGTGCGTGTCTGGGTATGACCATGTGCATGTCCATTTTTAGGTCTGTCTGGAGTGTGAAGTGTCTGCTGTCTCATCTCAGATTTGTTCATCTCGTTTTTTTTCAGGAGCTGTGATTGACACTCAGGTGGGGCGAGAAGGAGACAAGAGGGTGTTGGTGAGCCAGAGGTGATCTGTGTGTGAGTGTGCGAGAGAGGAAGTGCACACATGTGTAAAGGGGGATTTATGAGTCAGGGGGAAAAAAAAAAAAAAAATGAGAGCATGCCACGCTGACAATCTCCATCACAGAGACCTGATGTGAAGGGACAGGTCGTGACAGAACACAGGAGAAGCAGTTTCATCATCCGAAGGGCCAGATGGGAGAAAAAAAAAAAAAAAGAAAAACAAATCCACGGACACACAGTCACACGTAGGCTGGCAGTGATTTGCACTGATCTGCATGGAAGGACACAGGTAATCCTGCACTTTGACAACACACACACACACACACACACACACACACAAAAGGAAATTAGATTACATCAGTCAGTCAAAGGCAGCTTTCAGACTGAAGTCACCAGTAGAAATGGCAGCCTCAGAGCAATGTCACCTCTGTCGTCACGACAAGAGGGTTTCTTTCCTCTCCACAGGCAAACACATCCACATGACGCGCACGGCTGAGCAGGGAAGTTTGATTTCCCGTCGCGTATTTTCAATGAATGCAGTGAGGCCAGTAGCTGACAATGTCATCAAAATAAACATAGGTGATTGAGTCGTTAAAATAGGCCAGACTTTTCTGCTGAGAATATGATGTTAAAGGGTCAGTTACCACTCACCGTTAGAGGGATATGAGATATTATGTTTGAAAAATCGTAGTTTGTAGTGACACAAAAACTTTGATGCCAGAAATTCATGGGTGGAATTTGTGTTGTTGTGCCTGCAGGTGTCTGTCAGTCCATCTGTCTGGTCTTTTCTCGTGTGCACGATATTACAAGAACGCCTCGAAGGCAATTTCGTTAAACTTGGAACAAACATTCACTTGCCCTCAAGGACGATTACATTTTGGGGGTCAAAAGGTCAAGGTCACTGTCATCTCAAATCTATATCATTCTTGCGAACACGATATCTCAAGAATGTCTGAAGGGACTTTTTTTTTCTTCAAATTTAGCACATTCATTTGGACTCAAGAATGTACCGATTAGAATTTGGTGGTCAAAAGTCACAATGACCTCACAAAACAACATTTCTGGCCTTACGTCAAGAATTCATGAGCTGATAAGGACAAACCTTTACGCAAATGTCAAATAAGATAAATTGAGAAAGTGAAGACATTTTTATTCAAAAGGGCACTTCACTGTTACATCAAAATGTTCAGCACAAACAGTTTTCTGGCGATTGATCCATTATTTGGTCAGATACTGATTGGTAACACTAATCTCGTGTGTTCACCTTTAAACTGTGACGCTTGTACAGCTATTCAGTTCTGGTTGAAGACGTGTGTGAAACATCCACATTTTAAAAAGCGTAGCTCCTTTGCAGCAACATCTTTATTTGAAGCAATGTCTACTGTCAATCAACTTTATTTCCCACATGTGAACACATGTAAGGTTTCCTTCAAAGTCTTCACCAGATATATTGTTATACGAGTCGGCACAGATATGGATATAAACTGCAATTTGACTGGTTGGCAGAAGCATGCAACAGCAAGGATGTAATTCTAGTGGTTTCTAACTCACTGCCTCTATTCAAAATGTCACACAGGAAAAGACTAATCTGAGAGTTTATATACATTTCTTTATGCTATATCATTTGTCACTTTACTAAACTTAAGCCAGCAAAGCAGCTGCACTGGAACAATGCAGGTTAAATGTTTTTTTTTAGGGTATCCCAAATGTTGCTGTGTTAGGTGAGTAAAGCATTTATCACTCTTCTTCTCTGCCCAAATATCTGAACTAACAACTTTCGGACCCGTTTTCTTGACACATGGTGCAGCTGCACCCCCCCCCCCCCCGCCCGCCCCCCAAGCCTTATGTCGAGTATTTGAACTTTTGTTTTGAGTAAGAGAGAGAAAAAAAATTGAGAGAGGAAAAAAAAAAATTGAGAGAGGAAAAGCTCAAATTGGATGGCAATACTTCTATTTGTGCTATTACTCAAATATGCCAGTTAATTTGTCATCAAAAATTCTAAATTAATGTTTCAAAGCCTTGGCTTCAATGATGACAGGAAAATGTGTTTGCAGTAATTTGGAGACAATAAAAGCACATGCAATTAAAAATACCCATGTTTTGTATTACGAAATGGTTGTACTTCTGTGTCTGACAGATTTTTGGAAAGCAATCTTCACCATGTGGTTATTAATATCCACTGGTTGTTCTTGCTTTCTCGTTAGCAATGCCAGCTCAATAACTCGAGCTTATTAATCACACGGCCAAAAATAATGCACATCGCAAATGAGCCTTTCTAGTTTTGTATCTCTGGTAAATAGCTCCCATTGAGATTTGAAACATATGTGGTGCCTTTTTCACAAAAAAAGTGATAGTAAAAGATATAATTGATTGCAGAGTCTATGCAGGGAAACTAATTCCTGCTGCTGTGCCAACTGCTGTACTGTTAATTCAGTCACTTAAGCTGATATACCGGAGAAATTCGACGTTCTCCCAAGTAATATATATCTTTGTTAAATCTGCAAAGAGAATTACCCACGCCGTTATTGTACGAAGGCTTTTTCAGAAAACCCTTTTAATGTTCATTCTTTGATCAGCACACTGTAAGAAGAGTGTCTTGACATGCCCTCCGTACCTCTAATTATGATATGCTGATGTCCAAACATTAATAATAGTGAGTGGTTGTATGTGTGACAGTGAAAGGGGTTACTGGATAATGGATAGAGCAACAAATTAGCACTGTCCTGTCTATAAAACTGCATTAGCTAACTAATCTCTTGCTAGAAGTGGCGCCATCAGCAGCTCAACAACCAACTCTGACTCTCTTGACCATTGAAAGGTTTGTCTGAAATATCTGGTCTAAAGTTTTTTGAACCTTGAAGCCACTACAAAATTCCACTCATAATGCTTGTTAAAATCAGCGGGAGAAGAGTCCTGATATCAGCATAATGGTACATCAGATGCAACCACAGGCATAACATATTCAAATAGTTAACAACTAATGTTTACATTATTGTAAAATGAGTGCTTATGGAATAACTGTTGCCTGCAAGGAAATTAAATGAAATAAAACAATTTTGGACTTGGGCCACTTGGATGGTGGTTGTTAAGTCTGTCACAGCTTTGTGTACCACCAACGAGACGCATACAACAGTTTGGGAATCACTGCTCTAGATTTATGACTGATGATATTTAAACTACCGTAACTCCTTCTCCTTGCAGCCTATATAACTATAAATTTAATTGATTGGGTCTTTGCCAAATCATTTATGGATGATAAAAATAAAATGTATGCATTAATTCCCCTGTTGTGTCTCCCCCACACCGGATGACTTTTATCTTGGAAATAAATGGACACTGTCAGCACTGAATGCTGAGCCAGGGGCTCTACCATTAGGGGCCATGAGTGGAAACATTGAATCTTTTTAATTTCCTGGGATCGGTCCAACTTTCTCCAGTGTGTACTTTGCTTCTAGTACAGTGTCCACTCCCTGTCTCTTTGTATCAGTGAGACGAGAGCATCCCTCCCCTCTGTCGCCATCGTTCTTCATTTCCATCAGCTCTTTCCCCAAACTGTAAACACTCCCTCAACTCCCGTCTGTGTCTGTGATCTCTAACCCTGGTGGCCTATGGGAGCCGTAGTCCTACTGATGTGTCCGTGGCCCCAATCACCTCCCTGGTGCTTTCTGGCTGAGTGAAGGCAGTCTCGAAGGGCTTCCTCGGGTGATTGAGCGGTACCAAGCCCAGGTCATTCGCCGGGGGATCTCTCACTCACCAACACTCCAGTGGGAAAACTCTGACTGTTGGCCATTTATTCAGCACATGTATCAGCTCTATGTGGTGGCCAGCTGCAATGCAGAGAAAAGACAGAATGGGATAGTCAGGAATGTAAATTAATCATGAGCCAACTAAGCCCCAGACTGGTCACTTGTTGTCTCTAGCTTGTTAAGCACAAGTAGCCTCAAGCTTCTTCATAAGATCTAAGCAGTGGATGACACCCTTGTTATGAGTCACGGGGACAATAACACTTTGTCCATAGTAAAAACTTTAATTCAGATGTTATGATTAATGTCCCCTTTAAAGTTTCTTGCGAACACCAGATGGATGTTCAGCTAGCAACTTGGAAATGTCTGCTGTTGGTTTTAGTACAAAAGTTCCCAATGGCTGGTCTGCTGTGGCTTGATCACACATATGAGCCATTCTCTGGCGGTAACTCACAGCCTCTTCATATTCCTGAGTGGGAAAATCATCTCATGATCAGAGAAATTAGACTGATTTTTGTTGTTCACGAGTACATCCTGAGGGGGAATGACATACGTTTTGAAAAGCATGCACTGGACGGTGTTTTGATTTCAATTCTTTCTGTTGTCATTGAAATGAAGTACTTAGACATTTTCTTATTTTGTTTTTAACAAGAAGTTAAAATGTGTGATGTTTGGCCTGAATTCAGATTGATATCAAATAAACTTCGAAATTAAAAAAAAAAAAAGGTTCATCCTCAATGCGAATGAAACACTGAAAACAGCCTTTCAAATTTTAGATATTGAATTACTTGTTTGTCTGTGTTTTTTGTAATACCAGAAAAGATCCCTCTTGGTATCTTTCTAAAATCTCAGCCATCCTGCCACCAAACAAACCGAACCTCTCCACATGCTCCTCTTCAGCATCAGCCCCCTGGCAGTTCTCACCCGACCTCCGTCACTGCACCGGTGCAATTACACCTCCGCCACAAACTGAGGTTAGAGAGAGTTCAGTGCTCTCAAGCTTGGCTCCCAGGTCCCTAAAGGACATTGATTCCTCTGACCTATGTGTGACTGCTGCTCCTCCGACCAAGGTTCACCAAGCGACTCGCAGCACGCTTCAGTGAGCAGCTAATTTCCCATGGCTCAGTACACCAGGCTATTAGTGCTGAGGCTAAAAACTAGCTGCCACAAGCTGCTGCATTGGTGAGATCTATAACCAGGCTGGCGAGAGACCAAAAGAGCTTTAACATGCTGAACGCTTCCATTGACTACTCATGCATGTAGTTGTCTCCTCCTAAACCTGTGTTTCCTCTAATAGGGCCATTTCACCAGGAATATTTTTCTCATGAGCCAGCTGTGCTCACAAGCATGCAGCTGCCGGAGTGATATCTGTATTTTCTACAGTTCTTTGTTACACTTAGTGACAGCTCAACACAGTCGGTGTGGACAATACGTCATTTTTTTTTCATTGTCCTGATACGGAACCGATTCAGTGGTCACTCAACAGGGATTGTAATCCTCGTGGAGATGGGAAGAATACGATCACCAGTCACACCTCAGATGTCCGTCTTAGAGTTGACGAACGGTGGATTTCTGGACACACATATGCATATTTGTATAGTGAATATGTATAGTGTTGTATGTCATTACTTAAATGACTATAGTTTTGTTCATGCTCTTGGCATTATCTTGCAATAATGGCAACAAATAGATAAAGCCTCAAAAAATGGAGTTCAAATGGCAAAGGTCTTTACTGGAATCTCGGTTCAGCGCACAGTAGATCAGGCAGAGGCAGGCACACAGTTTGACAGGGGGCAGACAAAGACCAGATTAAAACAAACTGAAAGACTCAAGGAAACGATGGAACACTAAGCAAAATCTATAAGATGAACTGGCAAAGAGGGCAGAGGGTACAGAGGCTAAATACACAAAGGGAAGGGAGAAAATGACGCACGGGACGAGACAATCAGGGCGGGGCAACAATTTAAATGATGGGAAAACACAGAAAGGCAAGAAATTAAGAGTATGAAAGGACAGGAGAAGGTTGGTAACACAGTAAAACCGGACATATTAAGTGTACAACGTAAGGAACAAAAGGTTGTGACAACACAACACATCGTTAATGCTAAATTCATGAACCAATACAGATATTTAAACTTAAATAGTTTTTATATTATACGTAAAAAAAAAAGTATGACTGCTGGAAGACCAATGTTGTCAGTGTTTACTCAAGGGTTGCTTTGGAGAAATGTTTTATTTGCAGTTGTGGATGTTTGGTGCTGAGCTGCACGTCTGTAAAAAGTGAAGAAGGTATAAAGAAATATGTGTTAACAATTATAAAGAAAGAAAAAAAAAAAACCTGTATCATTGTATGTTATGTTGCCAGTTCTCAATGATCAAACTGGCATGATTGGTTGCCCCACATTCTGACAAAATCAGCAAAATATATCACACACGTTACACGTAGTTAACACAATTTATGCTAATACGTTCATTATCAGGCTAATTCATGCATTATTTAGCATATTTTAAAATACTTATCTTCACAACACCTTTGGTGGTAGATTGAATTTATTCTCTGCCTGTTAAAAAGAAAATTCCCCACTTTTCACGTGGATGTCCGATCAGCGTTGATGGACTATGTTGTTAAATGAAGCAATACATTCTCCGTGCCTCTGGGAAGCAGCTGCAAAAGCTCTTCCAGCATCTGTCATATTTGACATGTACAGTGACGTAGTTGGTGGCCAGAAGAACTACAGCCTGTTGGAACAGTCTTGAACAGAACCTTGTCCTCTTCACCCATACCACATCTGGCTTTTTTTTTCCAACATTAAAAAATGGCATCCCAAAATGGGAGTACAGAGGATGTTGTGGACAGGGATACATTTCATAGTGTTTTAGCCGAGCTATACGCAGCCACTCAGCCGAAAACGTGCTCGGAGAAGAGGCTGAGACTCTGAGGTGCTGATGATTGGTACTCCAATCAGTGATTAAAGAGGAGATCCTGTATTGTCTTTGATGCGACGTGGTTTGCAATGGCCTTAATCATAAATGTATTAACGGCACTGCTAACTTCTACCAGTGGCCATTCATGGCACTGCAACGGACAAAAATCGTAAGATTTATCCCTTAGTACCGGTGGTTCTTAATGATGACCCCCCCCCCCGGGCAGTGATACTAGACACAACCAAGAACAACAAAACACCCTGAATGCAATGTGGTGCAGGGACATTAAACAGTACTGTAATTGATTTTCGGTGGTAAACTTTGTTTTCTTTCAAACCCTCCACAAGTTCAGCTTGGCGCAGCAGCCTAATAGTTGGAACTTCGAGTTGGAGTAAAGAATGGCCCTGTCTGCACACGTTATTATATCACCATCTGCAGCAGTATATATATATATATATTTTTTTTACTTACGAATCTAATTATTGTGAGAACTATTGCAGTGCAGTGCATTTATTGGTGTTTAGGGTTGGTGGTCAGGGTGGTGAAACGAACACTAGGAGTCCCCAAAGTCAGCAATCTTTAAAATAATTCCAAATATAAGCAACATGACTGTTTGCCAACATCAGCTCGTCCTCCACAAGAACGAAGCATACCTGCTCTTTATCAAATCATAATATTACAATAGCAAAGGTTTTGTATATAAAATCACTTTTTCCTGGATAAAGTCTTGAACTGAATCCTCTGTGATATTCATGAAGCCCATGCAGCTACTGTCTACGCCTCAGAGGTGTGACACAGTGGGGGCAAACACTGCCTCCAAGCAAATAACCTATAAGCAATCACCATGAAAACATTGACCCTGACCAGACCCCCCCACCCGAAGGCTGGGGACCCAACTGCACGGTCAGCAGCTGTTCAACCTAGACTCCGGTCTGGACTCGGTGTCCCTCCCAGCCCATCCAGTTACGAGGCATGTTGCCAGCGGCCAGAGTGAATCTCATATATATAACAGCCGCTATCAGTCGTCCCATAGGGGTGGCTTGTACTCAGTTAGGGCAGAGATAGTCGCAACAGTGAGCTCAGTTTTCCGCCACTCTCTGCTACATAGTGTGGCAGAATAATCACACCAATAATACTCTGGCTCCTTTTCAGCACAGGAGCTCTGAGGAAGGAAATTAAAGAAACAACGAGGAATGAGGCTCCGGATCTCACGTCATTTTTTTTTTCAAAACCACACACGCCGCCAAGAGAGGATGTCCAAGGCAATAAGGCTCCCAGCCTGCTGAGGGAATTGGTTTGCCAAAAATATTTGTTGTTTTCAATAATGTGGCTGTTTGTATTGCACGGAGAGGAGAGGAAGAGGAAGAGGAAGAGAGGAGAGGATTAGGGAGAGGAGAGGAGAGGAGAGGAGAGGAGAGGAGAGGGAGGAGAGGAGAGGAGAGGGAGCAGAGGGAGAGAGGAGGCAGAGGGAGAGAGGAGAGGAAGAGAGGAGAGGAGAGGAGAGGAGGAGAGGGAGGAAGAGGAAGAGGGAGAGAGGAGAGGAGAGGAGAGGAGAGGAGAGGAGAGGAGAGGAGAGGAGAGGAGAGGAGAGGCAGAGGGAGAGAGGAGAGGCAGAGGGAGAGAGGAGAGGAAGAGGAGAGGAGGAGAGGAGAGGAGAGGAGAGGAGAGGAAGAGGAAGAGGCAGAGGGAGAGAGGAGAGGAGAGGAGAGGAGAGGAGAGGAGAGGAGAGGAGAGGAGAGGAGAGGAGAGGAGAGGAGAGGAGAGGAGAGGAGAGGAGAGGAGAGGAGAGGAGGAGAAAATGATGGTTCCCATATAATCTCTTGTAGTGACCTAATTTCACCATAGATGCCTTATTCGCTTACCCAGGGGAAATAATGAGGAAACGGTATGATTAGCACGATTAGTCTGTCTGTAATCCTGCTGTGTGTGTTAGCACACACTACATATGTGCCGTTTCTCTCTGTCCCATTTCTATGGCTGATACCACAATCACTGCCTGTATTTAAACTCTGGCACGATGGCTTCGCGCTGTGGGTTTACGGTTCCCACCGGACCCACTTAAAGAAAGCAAGACCCCCTGTGACTCAATTGCTTGCACACGCTCTCCTCATTCTGGTTCCGACAGGCTCACTTGCCCTTTTGCTAATCCCCCTGGAAAGGTGCCTGGCCCTTGGGAGGGCAGCCCAAAGAGCAGTCCCTGTCCTCAGAGCTTTGAACAGATGCCCTGAGGGTCTTTCCTGGCCTCAGCAACACCACCTCCAATCCTCCATGATCCCCGGGATGAGCCAGGAAAACGCTGCTCCGAGGAAATCTTCTGCCCACGTGTGAGCCAACGGCAGCGAGTCGCGCAGGCAACCGCTGAGCGTCAGCGGTTTCACAGAGGCAGGGCGGAGGGTGGCAGGCAGGAGTTTGGACCCACGCACACTGGTCAAAATAAAAATGGACACACGTACACGGAGGCACAAATATAACCAGCTCCCTCACAGTACAGTAACTTTCACTTACTTAAGGCTAACATTTGGCGTGGGGATGTTGTGGTTCACTGCAAGTGGTGTCGCTCAGAGACTGAAGTGTGTGCTTGTGTGTTTGTGCGCTTGTTTGCGAGTAAGTAAAGAATCCCTTTCATCTCGCCTCTACTACCAATCTTGGAGGCCCATACCACCACCACCACCACCACCACCACCACCCACTCTCCAGTCTCCTCTCTTCCACTTACAGCGGCTGCCTTGAAAGCCCCATCGCTCTTCAGGTGACTGTTCGTTCTAATGTGACGACGGAGCGAGTGGTACAGCCATACCTCTTTATTTGTAGGAGGCACAGTGAGGGGGGGGGAGGGGGGAGTGCAGCAATACATAGTAAAAAGGACAATAAGGGGCAATAGAGTCATTAATAATGTAATAATGATATAAATCATGCCCGCTTTTCCTTGTTTGTTTGTTTTTTTTCCCCCGTTGACAGCATGTTACATAAAAGAGAACTGAACATTTAGCACAACCTGTGCGAACCATAATGTATCAACAGATAAATAAATGCTACCAATAAGGCTGCAAATATTTGAGTGATTATTTGTTTTGTTTTTTTCTAATCACTTACTAATTCAAAAAAAAGTAGCATGAAATGATTATCATAGAGCCCAAAGCCCACTTAGTGTGGAACAAATTAACGATGCAAAAAAAAACCCCTGCTGAGTCATTGTTGGGTCATCTGTTGGGAAAGTTGCATTGAAACCCCTACACTTGGTTTACAAAACCATCCCGCCAAGACGATTAGATGTCCCATTGTCTTTGGATATGGATCAGTCAGGTTGAAGGAGCTGCAGCAGCAAAACACGAGTTGGCGTGAGGAAGGTTACCGCTTCCATTACACTTAAAGGAATATGACAGGATGAGGTTGCGAATGAGTCAGTCACTGTCAGCATCGTGCCAATCAGCCAATACAAGTGGGACGTCAGTGGCTGAACGAACACGCTTTGTTTTCACAAAGCCGCTTTGGCCGAGAATTTGCTGTTTCGAAGAAGAGGAGGCCAGACCGGACGACAAACGTCCCTCCTTCGTGACCTTGACATCGTTGTTTCTTTTTAGCGGCGTTTTTGACTTCTGGACTGCTTAAATAGAAGTCTCGCACGTCATCCGGTGTGTGTGTGTGTGTGTGTGTGTGTGTGTGTGTGTGTGTGAAGCTGTTCCTTAAAATACATTCGTCATCTCGTACCGTGTCTGCACAGGAGGCGTACCATGAGCAGCACATTAGCCGAGCAGCTGCAGCTGCTTCAGTCCTCCGTGCGTGTCTGCGAGCTCAAGCTCCTCTCCTCTTTGTCGTTTGGACAGTTGCAAAGAGTGGCATTTTGTATAAAAGTGACAAGCAAATGGAACATGGGGGTGGATCTGAATAACACACGCGGCACAACATGGAGAGAGGAGTCATTATCACTTCTAATTAGCATAATAAGTAGTTATGCAAACCTGTTATGGGGAACCTTGTCAAAGAGAGGTTAGCTCTTTAACTATAGAGGGAGTCAGACATCAATTTACACACACACACACACACACACACACACACACACACACACACACACACACACACACACACACACACACACACTGCATTTAGTTGTAGTTGACTTTGCCTCAAGTGGTTGCGGTTGGCTCAGTCAACAATCAACACAAACTCTCCTCGTCACTCTCTCAACTTTTCAACTAAAATAATTCAGATTATTTGGTTGGCAGGCTTTTGCTCAAGTTTGGGACATTATTTAGAGCACTATATAATATTTCCTGCTTTGTATAAGAGACACATTTTATGAAACACAAAGTTTACCGACTAAATATTATGATAAAGCCTGTGTGGTAAATGTTTGGACCGGCTTGCCAACTTGCTTTGTGCCCTTTTAAAAATAAACTAAACAGTGACTGCCGGCGAGTCGCGGTTTTCAAACAGGGACGTGACACATGTGACACCAAATTAAAGGACGTGAATCTATAAAACCTCACATGGAGCGTAGCTGTGATAGTTTGAACCCGTTTTCCGTTCCTTATTTTAGGTTTGATGTTTCCCGTTTTATTTTGAAAGTCTCTTGTCCTCTTGTGTCTGCTCCCTGGCCTTCACGTGTGGTCCCTTTTAAAAAAAAATATATATTTTATGACGAAGTAGTATTTCCCAATTGTACACGTACTACACGCAACAGTATAAACGTTGTAAGGGTAGCTGCAGTACATATTAAAAGTAAAAAGAAAAAGTATGTGATTCAGAAAGCATCTTTTGTCTCTCTCTCGGTGTCCCCGTGTTACCCGTGCGTCTGTTTTCGGACCCATTTACATCCGTGGATATTCTTCTGTGAACACGTTTTATTGGTATCCGTTAAGTTTAGTTTTAGGTTTTGTTGAACCTTTTGCTTTTTTTTTTTAGATCAGCCCCAACCACGCTGCCTTTTTTTGTTGTTTTTTTGTCCCAATTTTTTTATGTTCAATAAAACCTTTAACTTTATACCCTTTTCTAATGCGTTTGCGTCCTCTCCACTCCCAGAACACAACAATAGGACACTCGCCCTGCTTTCCCGAATCACATACTATTTCTTTTTTACTTTTAGCACGTACTGCAGGCAAAATTCACTTCTCATAATTATAACATTATAATCACACACACACACTCATGCTGCCTTTAGAACAGACTTCTCGTGTCTCCCGGCTAACTGTGGTCTTGTCTCCCTTATGGTGGAATAACAGGGTCTGAATTATAGCCAGACTGGGGGAGGCGAGGGGGGGGGGGGAAGAGCAATGCAAACATGCACCTGTTTATTCCCGTTAAAGCCACAGAGCATGAAATGCACCCCGCTCCCTCATGACGCTCCAGTAAAACCTCTGTCTTTATGGGGCTTATTAGACAACGCGGAGAAAAAAAACAAAAAACATTTTGATCTTTACTTCAACAACAAAAGAAAGGAAGGCGCCTGTTTGACATCGGCTTTGTAGAAATGACAATGGCGACATCATTTTGTTCTCACTGGAGCAATAAATCACCAGGAAACAAGGATTGTAAGACATGGTATGCACTGTGTGTGTGTGTGTATATATATATATATATATATATATATATATTTTTTTTTTTTTTTTTTTTACATCATATATTTTGAAATTGCAGAGGTTCATGAGAAACTCATGGCTACTAAAAGTGTCTTTGGCCACTGTGTGATGCTTGTTCCTAAAGAAAATGGCTCACCCGTGGCTCACAATTTTCTGAGAGCAGGGAATTTTTTTTATGTATTTCATTTTGATGTCCGTCAGTGTGAGGAGAAGAACATGATGATGACACAAAAGATCGGAAAAATTGTTCCGAGAGATAAAAGGTAGTTGGTTTGATCAGCAGTTGGGTTCATTCTGGAAGAAGCATTTTCACAAAGAAAAACTAGAAAATGGCATCCAAGCTGGGAGATTCATTCGCCAGACTGAGGAGCAAAACTCTTTGTCGATGAGCACAACATTATTTGCGTGTAAAAAAAAAACACAAAAAAACCTCACAAAAAAACCAGGATGTAGGCGTACTTGTTTCGTGGTCAACAATTAAGACAACATTTCACGATCGTGTGGAAAGCCTCAAATATTGAAAGGGCAGGTTAAAGTTGCAAACACATACAAACTGAAACATGTCCGGCTGTGAAGCGAAACAAACATCAACCTCGATCAAAACGACGGGAGGAGGAAAGCGGAGGAAAAACGCATCTCGCGAGCCGCGGCACCACCTCGTCTGTCCAACGGGGCGGCGCCTCCGTTACAGTTTGGGCGTCTGCGGCTGCCAATGGAGCTGGCACGCTGCCATTTATTGATGATTTCACTGCTGACAGAAGCAGCGGTATGAACGGTAAACCGGAGCATTCTGTGTGTTCACTGCCGAACGGATTAAAAAGTCATTTCAGCATCCAGCGGGACAACGGTCCTACGCGAGGCGGCCAAAAGGGCATTTTGTTTTGGGCGGGGAAGAGCCTCGACTGGCCGAGTCAACCCCCCCACCCCCAGATCTCAACCCGAGTGAGCTGAAGATCGGAAGCAGGAAGTGAGCGTCTGCTGGCGTTCTGGGTCCCAAGACTTCAGTCAGCCTTTTTGTCTGCAAATGCGTTTCCGCTAAACATTACATTTTGTGATTTTGTTTAGCTTCATGCGTCTCTCACTTTGGGCGCTGTGTTAAAAGGGCCATGTCTCCGACACAGTTGTCTCTGCATTGATGTAAACCTACTTAAATCAAAGCAGAGAGCACTTTAATGTAGTGTCCATTATTTTATTTCAAATTGAATGCTCCCGAAGCACGAAGGTGCAAATGCTGTTTTGTTTTTTTCTTTTTTTCTTTTACTTGTGTGTGAAATGGAAAACCTGTTGTTACAGACATAACTGTGAATACTGAGTGGTAAATCTGCCCACTTTATCACTTTAAACTACATGAATGTCATGCTGGAGTGGAAAACTCGACAGGCATGGAAACAGTAACTGAGGGAATGGTGCTCATCAAACTTCGCTAATGTGACTGCAAATTAGATCTCGGATTCTTTTGTAAAGGGGAGAAAACCTTCGTGGAAACAAGTAGCGTGTAAATATGAGTCACATCGTGGCAACATTCAAGACTACCTCCGAGTCATCGTTAATGTCAATTAAAAATGTGTCCTCTGTATGTTGTGTGTGTCAAGTGTCGAGTTCTGCTTTGCAAAAACATTTCACTCAGGGTAAAAAAAGAAAGAAAAAAAAAAGTCATTTTTTTCCAGCCAAAAACTTAGTTGAAGAGACAGCAAAGAGGAGGAGGAGGAGAAGAAGAAGAGCGGGAGCTCCCTGAAGCTCACATACGAACACCGAGAGGCCAAGAGTGTGAAGATGTCTCGCCTCCGGAGTTCAGACACCAGCCTCGTGTCCTACCCACGACAGCCGCAAAAGAAGAGAGCAGCGCTGACTATTCTCCGACGTATGCATGCTCTAAATATATTTTTACATCCACTCCAGTTGAAAGGAAAGGCCCATTACACTTAATTGGAATTTTCAACCCCCTACTGTTTCCCGCAGCCATTTTCTTCTCTTTTCTAAGAGAATCGACAGGAAAAAAAAAGAAAAAAAAGATGTTGCAGGAACAAAAATGACCAAGGGTTGTTTTTGAGCATCCTACTTTCCTTGCCTTGTGGAAAAAGCATTTTCTGCTATTCCAAAAGTAAATACTTTTTTTTTGTTTTGTTTTGTTTTTTTGTTAGGAGCCTTGTTGTTGAGGTTTTTCAGACCTGTCCAAGAATATCCTTAAAGTAGGGAGATGCGTACAAAAGCTTTCTTAAAACACACCTATTGCACTGTCACCGCTGTGGATGTTGTATTATTTATTTTCTGAGCGTCAGAACTGGTGTGGAAAATGAGAGGGGAAAAACTGAATTAAACATCATTTTAGGGAGAGACTAATGGTGTGTTTGCCGACGTGGATGTTGAAGTTTCCCCCAGATTTTGTGTTAGCATTTTTTTTTTACTCCACCTGTGACTGTCAGACACACTGTACCTGTAAGCACACTGGCTGCTCTCTAACTTTCTAAATTCCATTTCATGACACATTGACAGATAAAAACTTACCAGCATTGCTTCCTTATATCTCCCTCCCCTGCCTCCGTCTCTCCACTTCTTTCTGTGCCTCAAACCAGCTGCAATAACACGGTTCAAAACGGAACAGTAGAACTGCTGTAGCAAGTCACCGGGCATTGCGGGTCAAAGCGGCATTGATCAGTGATCGGCTCACAGTGGGAAGGAGTGCACTATATGGCTTTCTTTAAATGGAGCTTTTAAACTACTCGAGTTATTAAAGAGCATCCCAAGTGATTTGATATTCAGGTCTCATGAACATCCTCTTTTAAACACTTCTTCACTTATAGCCACCGCATTATGGGAAATGTCATTCAAGCTGTAATTGACACATTAATAGATGTTGGGAGAAAATTTGTGAAGCATCATATATGAATTATATGCAGTAATACATGCACCACTGTATGTCATGGCTTGGTCTGTTTGCTTTTTCCAAGTGCTGGAACGTGGTGCTGTTGTTTCAGGACCACGGACAGCGCTGTTGCTTGTCCACCGTCACAATTTCTTTATGAGATTTCAACCTCGCGGCTCGCCGTACGTGATGCGATTTAAAACAAAACAACAACAACAACAAAAGTTAAAACTGTTACAATTAAGGTAGCTTGTCAGCTAAGTAGTGTTCCAAGTTTCATTTATGCCATCACATTGTTTGCTTAGACAAAAAGCAGCTCCAGAATAAAGATGAAAAACTGCAGGGATAGGCATAGAAGGATGATAACAAACTGATTTACGATATACATTTTTGTTCCCCCCCCCCTCCCATCATTTTCAACTGCCCCCTCAGTCTCCCTCTCTTTCTCTACATGGCTGCTCTACTACCTACCACACCGACCTCACCTGCTCCCACTTCACCAGTCAAGCCACAGCTGCTGTTACCAGCCGGTAAACACACCCCTCGTCAGTCTTTCCCGGTTGTTGGACTGTAAAGTCGGAGTCCTCGTTTCCAGTCGACAGCATGGAAAGTCTTCATTCTCTGGCTAAGTCCATCCATCGGTCGATTCCCCCTCTGTTCTAGTTCCTTGTTTGTATTTTTTTGTTTTTTGTTTTCTTCAAACCCTGCATGGATTTTTTTTTTTTTTTTTTTTTTTGGATTCATTTTTCATTTCATTCAGTGTTCACTTGTCTGGGCCTGCCTCTGGCTGATATTTCTGGTGAGTAAAGTTCTTTTGAAGGCCTCATCCGTTGCGTCTCGTGTTGTACATTTGCGGTCCTGCTTTTCATGAACTGTGACGCCGTATAAGTGATTACTATACATACACAGAGACATTTGTGATCTCGTGCAAATGAAAACTGAGAAAATGAGTGGGGGGGGGGGGATCTGCTTTCTTTTCCTGTCATGAGGTTCCTGAAGTTCAGGTTGTCTCCAAAAATGGACTTGTGGAAGCATATAATGTAATTTAGGCCTGGCAAAAGTAAATCTACCTTAACTGATGGTTTTAAAAGAAGAGACATCTCGGGCAAATGAGATATATCTTTTGGGTGCATGCGCAGTTCTCACGTTGTTATAGTCGTAAATAATTGAGTGTTTGGTTAACTGGAAAATGAAACTTGTTGTCAAGCATCTCGACATATTACACATCTCATACTCCGGGACCTTTATAATTATTTGAAAGAGTTTTCTCCTCTTATTAAGGAGAAGGGCAAATCAAATGTTTTCTTCATGCACTTGTGCTTGAAGTATGGCTAAATATTTGAAAAGTATATTAACTACAGACGGCTGCAGATGAAATAGCTGTAATTATATCTCTTTAATTTTGTGATCACAAAGTATAATTTCACAACAGTAAATATTTGCTTCAATGGTGTTCTTTTGATTATGATGATTTTGAAAGTATTACCGTTTTCATTATTGAAGGTTTTTTTTTTAACAGCTACCCACTTCTACATCCAACCCCCCAACCCATCTCCCTTCTCCTTTGGTATCCTCAGATGGACTGTCATGTGTATTACATGCTTTGGTGTAAAACCAAGCTGGTTAGAGATTAAGGGTAGTGTAATGCAGTTTAAATGGAGGGTATTGTGGAGGATAGCCCATCAGATGTTGTACAAGAGACTAAATCATATTAACTATTCTATTTATTTTTCTTTTTTTTTCCCCTGACCAGCACTGTTGGTGAAAGAATACAATGTGCATCCATGCATCCATTTTTCTGAGTCAAAATGGAGCCACCGTCAACACATCAGCTACACTCATGCATGAAGTATATCCACACACTGTCACACCCGTCCGCCATCATAGATGGGTTTTCATAAGGTACAACGGCAAAACCGTGCAAATTAGAGGTTCCCTCATCGATCTAGTCTTTGATCCAGGCCAGTTCTGCTGGAGGTAGTGGGAGTCATTTGGGGGAAGAAGAGAGTCATTTCCCTCCTGGAAAGTCACACGGAGCACTGAGCGTTCCCTTATTTAATGGTTCAATAGCGATACCTACTCCCCCCTGTTTGAGAGCATTGTTTCCCTATGGTTATTGCACCATCAGTTACCCCTGCGGATGCCTGGCTGACATAAATGCATACTTCCCATGCCAGCCAAGCAAATTAAACTGAATTGAAGGTGGAGAGAGAAAGAATGGGAGATTAAGTGAGAGATGGCCCGCAGAGAGAAAGAAAGAACAGAGGAGAGGGAGAGGAAGATTGAGCGAGAGATTGAAGGAATGACTTGCAATCAGGAATAAAGGGGGCCATCTCAGTTTCTCTTTGAAACCACACACACACACACACACACACACACACACACACACACACACACACACACACACACACACACACACACACACATTCAAGTTTGCCTCACTGTATTTTTAAGGCTTATTTGTCATTTATCTATGCTAAGTATACGTCCTACTTTCACTGTGTATGCATGAAGCCAGGCCTGACTCTCATTTACGCATAATGACATTTCCACACTGAACCAACAAAAAATCAAGGCGAAGTGTGGCCCAGCTTATGCGGGAGCCAATAATTGCTTGCAACATTATCACTGCACTTTGCTTGCTCATACACTATCATCCACCAATTTCCATGAAGCATAATGTGCTGCTTGTTGTGAACAATAGTGACTCCTACTGATTGCAGCGGGAGCTTTCATGGAGAAGTGTGGTGGGAAGTTTGGGTGAAATGGAAACGCATACAGAGACAAGGCGGTGCGCATGATGGCACATTTAGCTGCTGAAGAGACATTTCCTCAAGGATTCAGTAGGGACGAAGAAGAGTGAACAGTGGGTGTGATATGGATGTCAAATAAGTCGTGAATTCACGTGGTATTCACGTCCATATAGACTCTTCTCATGTACACAGTGAACACGACCCCATTTAAACGCAGTATTAGTAGGGAGGAGGAAGAGTGAGAAGTGGCTGTAACATGGATGTCAAACAACACGTGTGTCATATCAGTCACGGTTCATGAGGAGAGGACCGAAATGCATGACACAAAAGGCCAAATGCTGAACAAAAGATGAGCTTTACTGATTAAACTAATGGCTTTACTACAAACAAAGGGGACAACAAAACACAAGGAGCCAAATCCAAAACCAGAAAGAGACATTTAGGGGACTTTCCTCATTTACCGTCTATCCGAGCGCTAAATAGGAAGATTAACGCACATTTCATCCGTGTGTTCCATATATATGTGGCTGCATGAGGTGTAGCCTAGTTTAGAACCAAGTTTGTGGCAGACAGAAACAAATAAACTGTCCAAAAATGACCAACTCTTGCAATACACTTGATCAATGAGCAAATTTGCCAAACATGTTGCAATGTTCCTTTAACCTGCTCCAATCTTAACCAAGCCTGTGTGACATTAGCTCTTCAGGATATTTGAATAATTTCAAGTAGCCTGGTGAGGATTAACAAAAATGGCACAACCTCGAAGCAGTTATGCCAGCACTGCTTCTGGAAAGAAAAGAACTAAAAAGGAGGCAGCGTAAGAATGTACACGCACACAGCAGCACCAAGTACATTTGCTACCTCGCAGGAGGGACAGAGGGAAGCTCTGATTTTCTCGGTCTTGATAGTGCAGCACAAAAGCGGCATTGTTCACCAGTGGCTGGCTCTCTCCATCTCAGGGGGATAAAAGATAGAGGGAATAATTGCTTACCCTCACACCATGTGTAAAGTGTTTCTCCTTTCGGCAGCCAGGCATGATGATAGCAATGGCGGTACTTCCCCGACTCCTGTTCCCGTCTCACGTGTTGAATCTGCCATCTGCGAATGTGCTGATGTTGTCACTGCTGTAGCACACGCACGCACACCATGTCCAAAGGGCTCTGTAGGGTAAATATGTTTGGAGCCGTCACAGCTGATCATCTAATCATGACCGGGCCTTTGGGGAGCAAAGCCCGCCTGCTTTCCCCCCCCCCTCGCCGTAGATGCTGATCATACAATTCTCCCACATCGCCCTTCAACACCACAGATTCATATCCAAGAGACGGTTTAGATTGGCATAAAGGCCGACCCGAGTGAAGTGCTGCTTGGGCAGTTTTCCTTTTTAAGAGGATAATTGATGCATTTCCATCGCTGCTTGATTTCTTTCTTCTGCTTCAGACGAATCGAGGAGATAGTTAAAGTTTGCTTGTGATTACGTATTGAATTCTCGAGCTTTACTCAAACCAAATCAAAATCTCAACCAAATATTCTGCCGACACAGTTGTTTGGTCTACTGTCTGCCCGTTTCTGTTACGCCCCTGAAAACGGGGAGAAATAACCACAAGAGTGATGCGGTGACGTTTCCTCAATGAACGCATGTACTGGCATGAATTACACACATTTACAACACACACTTTAACAGAGCAATCAACATTTTCACATACATAAATTTTGTATATAATATATATATAGATATATACTGTATTGTATATACTGTGCACTTTATATCTTATATTTTTTTACTGCTATTTTATTGCTTTTCTATTATTCTATTATTATCTTATTGCTTCTGTATGCTGCTGTAGCGAAACAAATTTCCCCTCGGGGATTAATAAAGTAACTACCTACCTACCTGCTTTATCTCGACAGGTGAATTCACAAAATGGCTGCGTCACTCGGTGACGTCACGAGCCGAACCAATCTAACACGCTAATTAGCGCTAACTTCACACAGTGCGGATACACTTTACACTGCTCGACAAAACTCCCGTCGTATTAACTTGCTCAAACACGACATACACATTCTCCCGTCACCTCTGGGACTCATCGGGAAATCATTACAAACACTGCGCTGTAAAACAACATGAACGTACCTGAAAACGGGGAGAAACAATCGCAAGAGTGATGTTTCCTCAATGGAGGCATTTACTGGATTGAGGAGAACACCGCGAATTCCCCGGGGTTTGCAGGCGAAGACAAAAGCAATCGATCTCGGGATAGCTGATCAGGCTACTTAGCGGATGATTGATACAACAATAATGAATGAATTTTGAACCACAAAAATAGATTAGATAAACAATGAATAAATCACTCGATATTTCAACCTGTTTATGAATATGAATGGACTCTTTTTTAAAATGATAACAGATCATCAATATTTATACTTGTCACATTTCCAATCAGCAGCGTTGCTTTTTCTGTAAAACAATAACTTTCTGCATCAGTTGAGGTAATAAGCGAGGTAAATAACAAAAAAAGTTCCTGGGAAGAAGAATGATCATGCACAGCAGGAGAACCAGTACTGATGGCCGTAAACTTTTATGTCCAACACTTTGTGTTTTAGATGTTATTAATTAGTTTGCCAAAACCATTTGCTTTTTTTTTTTTTTACTTGTTCCTCTTTAACTGCAGTGTTCCTCTTCTCACTTTGAACCCACTGTGTTCTGTTCTTTCATGAAACCATGAAAATACATTATCATTACTGATTAAGAATTCAATGAAAAATGCCTCCTAATGTGCTACTCTGATGTGCAGAGCAATGCTGAATTTATTCCCATTTCTCATATTTACTGAATGCATAAAACATAAAGTATTTTCTTCTTTAGTGATGTGTCTCCAAGGGGTAGCACAATGGTTCTGGGTTTGGATCTGCAGGTTCTCTGGGACCTTTCCTTGTGAAGTTTTCCTTTTCTACCAGTGTTTTTGCCCAGATTCAGGAAATGCGTGTTACTGTAGGTTGAATGGTGACTCTAATAAACCATTGGTATAAATATATGCATGAACATTTGTCTGTCTTTGTGCGATGTCTCTCCCAAACAGTCAGTTCCTATTATTACCTGCTCCAGCTCCTAACTCATGTTCTTGTTTCCTGCACCTTTGTAGTTTTCATATCCTGTTTTATTTTGGTTACCCACTGTTGTCTCTCATTTCAGGTCTCTTCACTTCCTGTCCACGTGTCCTCCTGCCTCTGTGATTGTCTGCCCCGCCCTGTGTTCAGTTATCACCCCTACCCTCCCGTGTATGTCATCTGCATGCTCCCCACCTTCTGTGCCAGTTTGTTGTCTTCCTCTGTGCTCTTCATACCAGTCGGTTTCCCAGTGATTCAGTCGTTTGTCCTACGCGTATCTGTGACGTCTGCCTGTTCCTGTTTTTTTGTCTCTGCCTTGTCCCTTAATACCTCAGCATTGCCTGTACTTTGGTACGTGATCATTTTTTATTAAAGGTTTTGTCAAACTTTTTCTATGTGTACTGTGTTCAGGCTATTGCAGCTATAAGTGGTGCATGGTCTGCAAATTTAAACATGTTGATATCCATAACCCAATTACTACTAAAAACAATTTGGTTTCCCTTTGTCACAGCACGACACGTGTTTTCTGATCTGTTTAAAGTTTGGGAAGGTTACAAACAGAATTAGTTTATAATTAGAAAAATGTAATTTCCATTTTCATAAGAATAGAATAATATTACCCTGTTGACTGTTGAAGTGTGGGAAAGGTTGTGGTCCTGGTTAAAAGACACCAACGTTGGTTGTTGGTATTTGAGCCGAAAACAAAACAGCAGTATCTATATCTGACATCTTGTTGACCCATCTATCTACAACAAAACACTCCATATGTGGATACTGTAGCTTTATAAAAATATCAAACTATTTCCTCATTTTGCTCAAGAGACATTGTTCCTATAGCCACTGACAAACATTTAGAAACAGCTAATGCTGCCATTTGCTTCAGGAAATCGATCTCCAAATTCGCATCAAAGAGTAGCAACAATAGGTTTGTAACTGAAATATTGAACCCCTCGTGATTTCCGCATGCAAACCTCTTCTCCATCATCTGTTGACTATTAATCAACATCATTCCTTCGCAGTGGAGACAGATCCATTTTTCTAACCAGTGACGTGTTTCAGCAGTGAACTCACGTGCCTTGACTTGTTAGTTAATGACCTGAATGGAGGCTTTCAGGTTTACATCACTACAGCAATGCTTTCACTTTACAATAAGTACACACTGGTCAGTAAACATATGTTTCCTGAATCCTGTCCTGTTGATCATTACTGTATCCTGTAGGAGGATAGTAAGTATTTCATGTTCATATACACCAGGTTAGAACTTGATGTGACCACTTAAGCTGCTTGACTGCCTTAGAGCTTCAATCTGTGATTCATTTTCACTGGCAATTTAACATATTCTTGCTTGTGGTTATTACTGCCTCTTTTCACACACGAATGGCAATGACCAGGAGGTGACATCGTTGCTCTTGAGTTTTTTTTTTTCTTTTCTAACTCCAAGCATATTGTTTTTGTTGTAACCTCAACAATGTTCTTTTGTCCTAACCCCAGTCGTACTTTTTGTCACAAACCCCAACCATGTGTTTTTCCTAAAAGTTTCATTTCCCTTTAAATCACATGGCTGTATCCATGCAATAAGTTTAATTTGTGTCCACTACATGGAAACGTGGAACTGTCACGCCTATAGAGGCCAAAGCCTGGCTATTTCACGTTTTGCTGTTGTGGACCGGCGTGTCTGTTTCATGTTTTGCCATGATACTTGGTTGAATTGTGAGTAGTCATGTGTTGTCGTCGCTGTCCACACGAGAGTGTCCAGAGAAAATATTAATCTTCATTTTACAACAGAATGCAAATGCATGATTTAAATCGGTGGTTTTTAAATTCACAGAGTTCAGCTTTCTTTGTATAGAGAACCAGAAAAATGTCTGACTCATGACTCATGTTGACATATTTCAAAATAAAAGACCTTTTTAGACAACATGATAACAGATGATGGTATTTACTGAAAATCCCTGAATCTCACTGTCCCAATAATAAACAGGTACACCACTTTACTTCACATTATCTATCCATTACTGTTACTCTATATAATAATATATCAAGCAAAGTAGGTGTCTTTACATATGAAGTCAGTACTAAAGTTTCAGTTGACATAAATTACATATGCATTTCTATAAAACTGGTCTTATACATAGCTGCTGGAGACTGACATTTGATTGAATTTGCTCAGAGTTGTATTTATCCATAAAAGTGTTACAATTTCTGTCATCTTGAAGTAGTTATTTCAAGCCAAGAAAAAGTGCACCCAACTTTTTTGTGTGTACAACAATCACAGTCACATTAAAAGCAAACAAATGTACTTGTGTGCGAACAACTCTCCCTCTGTGCTCTGTGCCAAGTTATTATTTGTGATTTTGATGGAAATGTGATAATGCGCTAACAACAAACAAGGGAGACAACTTCTTTGGTGTGTCGCCTTTTTTATGTTTATTTTTCATGTCTGATTACACGGCACACTTGATTTGTCTCATTTCAGGGATGAGCAGGGCCGTGATGGTGGCACTGCGATTCAGGGGCTCGGTACCATCAATTCAATTCAATTAGTTTTAATTAGCGCAATGGAGAGAAAGAGGAAAAAACAACAACCTCACAGGATCCTTCAACAATGAAATGAATTACTCATGAGTGAAAGCTTATCAAATCAGCCAGCTTTATATGTATAGAATATTAAATCAAAGGGCTGGAAGACATATGACTGGAATGAGTTATACTGATATTTAAAAGGCATGAAATCTCTATTGGATTCAAATCAGATCATGATAACAGGCTGGTGGTTATTTGATGCTATTTGGTGCGTTATACACTCGGTTGACATCTGTCTGCTATGAGATGTTTTCATTTATTTTTAGAGGTTGCCTTTGAATAGAAGACCCGACAACACTGACTCACGTTTGATTGATGGTTACCTCTAACAATGACCGCAGAGACCGGCAGTTTTGTGAACGGCAGGGCTCTCACAAATGTCATATCCATAAAAACACTGTCTGATGATAACTCCCATACATGTATCAGAAGACTGTGAGGATTTGTGAGAAAGGCATCGTTGTGAACAAACCTTGTATAGTCTGCAGGCAATGGATGCTGACCTTTTTGGCTGATGAACCCTTGTGTCTACTTGTAACTTCATATCTCTGCATACAGGAATAGTGTATGAGCAGTGTCACTCACCTCAGATGTTACATTTGACACATTTTAATCTTTAAACTTGAAAAAAAAAACTACCAAAAAATAATAATTTAAAAACATCAGAAGAAAAAAACCCAACATGACGCAGTCTACGTATCTAAGTTGTTTTCCATCTTTCCTTTACCATCAATCATCTTGTGACTCCATAGATGTATGTGCAATCCCTACTATCAGGTTAGAAACCACTATTATATGTGAAAAATATAGATAAGCTCCATGCATCCCAACAGACACTCTTCTGAGCATGGACAGGACAACAACAAAAAATCTGGTTATGGAGGTCTTTCCTGATAAAGAATGGTTATTTATTCCAATTAATAGCTATCATAAAACTTTTTTTTTTTTTTTGTCACACTTATCTGATTAGTTGTCACTGGTCTTTTATTAAAAACAGCATTTCATTACATTAGGGAGAGGTTGTTAAGGAAAAGTTAGAAGACTACAAACCAGCTTCTCCCCCACCTTCAGCCAAGACAAATGTGTTTCCTCAACACCATCTAAAGGCTTATCTGGTTGGGGACCAGATAAGCTTGATTCAGGGAGAATTGTCCAGAAATGACGAATCCAAATGCTGCAACCTGCTATAACATTCTTGGCATAGAATAAATAGCAGCCATCCCTCTTCCCATTTTTGTTACAATATAATTTAAATGGTGGTGGAAGTATTGATTTCTCAGGCCTATCACATTTTAACTTGTAATGAATATCACAAGCTCAAACATGACTACTGATCCCCTATTCACTGATCTCTTCTGTCTACTATATTAATACAGGTGTAACTTAAAGAACTTTATTGACACAACTTTCTGCTGTGAAAATCCGCCTCCCCTCTATTTGACTGCTTTAAACCTGATATTATGGTTTTAAAAATTATCTCTGAGAGGTGCCAATACCCTTTTGACAGGCCTTCCCTCGCACCATGCTGCTCAATAAGCCTGTGATTGATGCCACCCCTTGAGGTTCATTGACTGGGACTGGGATTTCTGTGTCGACACACCACTTGTCTCTGATGTGGACAGACCTTTAAGGCAGAACATGCTGATGGCTAAGACTGATGAATAGACTTTAAAAGTACTCCAAAGACACAATATTGACTTACGTGTCAATTGCGTATATGTGTTCAATGGTTCACTGATTGATCACCTGCTACGATATAAACTAGCCATTTATTTAGACAGTTTAGAAATATGTATATTCCTATGGACATGCAATAAGTGGTGGATTTGTTGTTGAATTTGTGTTTTGTTCCCATGAAAGTCTATGCTGCTCTGACCAAGGAGGAAATAAATCCTGTAAATGAGCCTAACAGGCTGAAATGAAGACTTTTGCTGTGACAATTTGCTGACATGATGTAGGAAATGATGAGCAGACCCAGTTGTTCTTCCACTGAAGCAAGACAGAGCAACAGACCACAGTGAGGCCATGGATGGCTACTAATGAGGAACTTTGTCAGCCCAGTATCTGAAGGAAATGGAAAAGAAAGTGAGAGCAGAGAGAAATGCAGTTTCAGCTTCAAATGGTCTTTCTGACTCAAATGACCCCCTTCTCTGCCCACATAAAAATGGTCCCGCTTGTACAGGTGACACCTGGGTTTTGCCAGGAGTAATGGCAATGTGCCAGTCTTCAGGGTAACACACAGTGGTGCAGCAGAGAGAAAATGGCTTGGCCAGTCAAAACTGATTCCACATGTTGACTAAAAAAAAAAAGAAAAAAGAAAAAAAATGCTACAACAGTGTTTTTTAAATCCAGCATGTATCAGAGTCCCGCTTTTTTCATTTAAGATATTGATCGGGGGGCTGATTTACGCTCAGGATGCAAACTAAATGCAATTAACTAACTGGAAGAATTATAAGTAGGCAGTGCTCTGCTGACTTGTCAAAATATTTGAATTCAGTTGGCACACAAACAGAAGCTATAAATCTGTGGATATATTCAGATTATTTCAGCAAATTATTCAAGTTCCACTTGAACAAACAACTGTGCCTCTCAACGCTACCATACCCTTGAATACGTCTGACATCTGACTGGGTGGAAGTTTACTAGAAATTTGAAAATAATATATTTATAACAGCAACAGTATAATGTATGTACAACTGGAATATTAATACTTTCGTGGACTAACACAGACTATGGTATATATTCCCTATCAACTCCATCTTCAGTACCACAGAAACACCTAAATTGTTTATGAGAATACAGCATGAGGTCAATATTCTTATTACAGTTTATTCTACACGTTCAAGAGTTTGCAGACATTGCATATACTTAAATGTTAGGTCCTCTCCTCTTTATAATATTGTTTACACCAATTTGAATATCATAAATCTTTATGAGGAATATTTATCTGTACAACCAAGACAATAAACCGTAAAACTATCTGTGCAAAGAAAATATGATTCCTTTAATGTTGTTTTTTCCCCTTTTATGATAATGATCAAATGGAGCTTGTGGACCCTCTGTTTTGTTTACATAATTGCCTCTAAAAATGTTTGAGGGAGTGGGCAGTCATTAGCAAATAATAGCAGCAATGCACTTGGTAGTTGTATCTTAAACAAATAAGTGGGTGACTCATTATTTTTCCATTTTGACTCAGATTATATATTTACAATGGGAAACAACTAATGAGAGCTTGGCTGTCATCTTTGAGGAACACTGAAGGAATCTGTGACCATCCTTCACAACCTGCATACTGTAAATTTGTCTTTATGGGATACAATATTGTGTTGTTGTTGTTTTTATTATTTTTAGGACAATACTATTGTTTTTTCTCATTGAGTTCATATTTTTATTTTATTTGATCACTTTGACATGTTCGTCTTGTTCTCTGCATTGAGTTTGATATTTCCTCATGTTTTCATCCTCTTTGACCACCCTATCCCTTCTAAAATCTCCACCGCCCTGTAGGTGTAACTACATGGGCAGAGAGAAGTATCTTGAACACTATACCCTCTACAGCACCTCCCCGTTTCCCTCGCCCAGGGTGAAGTAGCCTTCTCCAGCCGGAGCGAGGCGTGTCTCCGTGGGCGGCCTCTTCAGTGCGGTGCCGCTGCCACTGCTGCTGATGCCGCTGTGTCTCCTCTTCCAGTGGATGCAGGTGGAGGTGCGTCAAAGGACCCAGAAGCATTCGCACGAAATAGGGTGGCAGAACCTTCACAATAAAAGTCCCGGCGGTAACATATCTGCGTGGGAGTTTTAGTTTGAAAAGAAGAATGTGAAGTGGAATTTCCTGCCTTGTGGCTGGCTTGACAGCAGGGATGCAGGTGGAGCGACTCGGCCAGGACCGATCACATCTGTCTTGAAGGAGAGAGGGGGGGAAGGAATCCTGCGTTCTGGTCTGCTCAACGCTCTGGATAAAAAACAAAACAAAAAAACAAAACAAGCACAGAAGCGTAAACTTCATCCAGGCTATACGCAGGGATATTTACAAACCTCCTCAAGTCTGGAGAATTATATCGAAGGGATTGCCGCAAAATACAAGTAAGGACTTTTTTCTTCTTTGCTGTGGAGACTGGACGCTTCTGTGTGTGTGTGTGTGTGTGTATGTGTTTTTCTGCCTGTGATGCTCTCAGAGGCTTTTCCAAATGGTGACAGGTGATGTCGGGGAAAAATAAAAGACACACTAAGATAGTCCAATAACGCTTGCTTTGTTCGGTTGAGAGGGAGCCAGCAGCAAATGATGCGTAATGGGTCAATATTTTGAGGAGATTTGGGAAGCGAGTGGATTTTTGGTCTGCTGTTTGTTTTCTGCGGCTCTGGGAGCAGACACGTTGAATTCTTTTTTTTTTTTTAGGGGGTGGATGATGGACATGTATGTTTTGGAGCCACCCGTGACAGCGGTGGCAGAGTGTGGGAATTCAGAAGAAAAAAAAAATCGCACTGTGCTCGGTGTAAGAGAAAGTCAGGGTTCGTGCTTCGGCGAGCTGGAGATGTGTTTGGCTACGCAATGCCCAGACTACTTGTGAGGAGATATTCTTACAGGTTCCGACACTCGTTAAAGCCGGGGTATTGTTTTCATTTACCAGCTCCGCATGGAATAGAATAAACACCTGGCTTGTAGCGAGTGGGACACGCTGTATAATCTATTTACAATGCATGTAGCCTAATTTTTACATAAACAGCCTACTTGTACTCTTCTCCTTCACTCCAAATACCTAGAATGGAAATTTGCTGGAATTTCACTCACTCGGGAGTCGATTGCTGGTTTTGGCACCATCAGCTGGGGGTATTTTTTTTAAATTTATTTATCCATCATTATTCATCTTTCGTTTCATTAAAATCTTTTGGACACGGACAATTAGGCCACCGCAGGCTACACTTTCTTGAATAAACAGCTGCATTATATTTATATGTGCTGGGGGGGGGGGGGGCAATTCTGACACACTTCTGCGTAAAAGCAAAGTGTTTCCCCAAGTAAACGCGATCGGCACGATGTTTTCCAAATGCACTCTGAAAGTACGTAGACGTTGCGCCGAGTCTGCTGCGACTGTATGCGACTCCTGCGCCACCGTGTCGCCAAACGCCCACTGGGGTGCGTAACGGTGTCTCTACAGAAAATCCCCCCTAACCAACGGTTAATTCACAAGCACTACTAACCGGCAAATCCTTGATTATGAGATACCAGTCGGGTTGCGGTTAGTTGTGCTGCTAATATTTGAACTGAGCTCAGGCTATCTAGTTGAGAGGTGCAGAGGCAGAGACGCATGGGAAGGATCAGTGGGAAAACGGGAAGCAGATACCACATGAGGAGAGTCTCTGTAAGACGCCAGTGGGGAATCTGACCTGTTCAGTTTTTATAACGGAGATGGGTGAACTTTTCAGCATTGAGCATTGTCTTGATATTCATGGAAATGGTTGCGTGTTGATCACGTGTCCAAAATCAATTCTCAGACTTGTTGCAGTGTTGTGACATCAAGGTATAGGACAATTGCTATTCAATTTTTATGACCTTGTAAAATGTCAGTGACAAAGAAGTTGCTGGCATTGTGCTCACTGTGATCAAAGTAATGAAAGTTTGCTGACTGATTGATCTGAATTCTGCTTCAAGATCTTTGATGAATACTGTGAGCATGGTGATGCAATGGTTAGCACTGTGCTCTTGACAGCAATGTGGGACTCTATTTGAGGGGTTTACATGTTCTCCCCGTGCCTGTGTGGGCTTCCTGCCACAGCCCAAAGACAAGGTAAATTGGTGATTGTAAAGTGGCCGGAGATGTGACCCTGCACAGGATAATGCAGGTATAGATAATGATGGATGGAAGGATGACTGGCTAAAGCACACAGGAGATGGCGTCGCTTATTTAGCCACCTGTCTTCTTCAATGCAAATGAAGCCCAGTGCCAGAGATCAACTAAGGTGGTATGGCTCATTTACTTTCTGAGTCCAGAAATGGGCAGACGTATAAAGGCCACATGGACTACATACCAACACTTGACCACTGAGTCAAAAATATATATTTTTTTTGTCTTTTCCAGTCGGCGACTTCGTCATCATACAACCAAAGAATGACAACACAAGTGTATAACTTCCCAAACACAATTTTGCATTTTCTTCCAAATTCACAAAAAAGAATCCACCATCAGCTCAGGCTAACGACTCTAGCTTTGGGAATACCTGAATAACTTCTCCCTTTATTACAATCCACACTGAGCAGACACACAAATGGGCCCACATATAGTGTAGTTCCACTTTTGTTCTCCCAGCTTTCAGTGCACTTCATGAAGGGTGCTTTGTGGGTTGAGATGACTTATAATAATTGCAAATTCCTCCACAATTTGAATAATTTTCCCAGACCTTTTCAACATTTGTTATTCAGTGAGTGCAAAAAGTGGATTTGAGGTCCTGTGCTTCTCTTTTATTTCCGCTCATCTGTCTGACATGAGGTTGCACACAACTTTCCTGAATACAAATCTCCAGCTTTTCAACTCAAATGCCATCATTCGGGGTCAACACGCAATCGCCATGCCATTTGTGCGCCACAGAAATATCACCTTTTCCAATGTATAATGTGACTTGTTGTAATGAGTCCCCATATGTGTTTGTTTATGTAGGAGGAATCTGCAGACCCAGTTTTATTGGAGTTATTGTGCGAGAATAAATTTGAAGAAGATATTCCCTCTCATGTTGGGTATATTTAGCCCAAATGCAGCCCCTCGAAGCATCTGTCAGATCGGAGGCATCAGTCAGAAGTTCCATCCATTCGCAGGTCAGTGTTGTGAGCAGCTGTCATTTTTCCTCTGACAGAGAGCCGAGGCACTGTCTTCTATCTCACCTCTATCAAAACACGGGCACTCACACGCCCCCCTCCGCCCTGCCCTGCCCCCTCCAGTTTACCACCGAATAGAGACTGAGAGAGCGAAAATTGGAAGAGAACAGAATCAGAATGGGTAATCTCCCTGTAATCCCTCGCAGGGCGGCAAAGGGAGCAATCTGCCTCATTAACTCACTTCTTCTGCCTCTTGCCGCCGGGCCCTCATCCATCTTCCCGTACGTTTGTCCACCGGCTGCCTCCTGAGCCGGAGAGAAGATAGGTTAAAGGAGTTTAGGGGGAGTTATAAAGTAGGCAGACACTTTCACCTCTGTAAGTAAAAAAAAGTGGGGAGGCAAATGCAATAAGAAAAATGTAAGATTTCCACTGACTCCTCCTCATGCCCTCCATTTTACCCGTGTGGGCCATGATCAGGGAGGACGTGCCCGGGCTGCTTTCTGTCCCGCCCATAATCTTTAATCCTCAGAGTGGAGGTAAGAAGAGTCCGTGATGCAAAGAAGCACTGAAGCTCCTCTTCTTGTCTAGTTGAGTGATTGCCTGAATGGATTTGTGAGAGAAAGCGAGGTGGCAGCACACAGAGAGGAGAAGAGGGAGGAGAGGATACAGTATGGCCTATTGATCCTATTAAGTTACGCCCTTCCCTCCTGTGTGGCCTTGCCAGTAGGATATCTGTGTCTAGATTGAGACTAATATTAGTCAGTCTGGCAGGACATTTATTATTGAGCATGTCAAACTTAATGCATCTCTTGTCGTGGTGTCGGATGCAGAGGAAAAGGCATAAAATTGTCATGTGATGGCACCAACTGAGTTCAAAGCTCTGTTTGGTTTTTAACAACTTGCCTTTGGTTCTTTCTAAATGAGAGAGAGTTGAGAGACTTGGGTGTTAACATATCCTGGATCTGTGCCACGTACACGACTGTATTCCACAAAGACTGGGTCATGAATTCATTCAACAGAGCTTGCAAGCACATTTGAATCTTGGCTTCTTTTTTTTTTTTTTTTCTCTCGAATTGTTGAAAGTAATGTAATCTCACTCCCCTTTTTCCATATCTAAGTAACCCCCAAGAAGCAGGCACTGTAAATTAATTAATGAAGATGTTCTTTGTAGCCTCCAGTGAGCACTTGATTTGAAATATTTGCATTACCATATTGCTCGCCTTTTAACATGCTCAAGCAAGCTCCTTGGCGCTGCAGTTTAACTGGAATTTATGAAAAGAGAATAAGGGAGTACCAATAATAGACAAATAAAACAAGACACTTCTTGTCTTTTCAATGTTTTGGCCTCATCTCAAATGTCACCTCCCTTAGGTGTCACCTCAGCCCAGACCTGAAAGAACTCTCGGCCTGAGAGTTTCTCAGGACCAATTTATGTTTGAGGTGTGGGACATGACTCTTTAGCACCTGCCACTGAGCCGGTTAACCTAATTTACTCAAGCACAAAGGCAGCTGCTGCTTCTCAGCGTTTAAAAATATCACACCTACCTCGCCCATTTGGAAGGGCACGTTCTGGACAAAACAAGCTGATGTAACCTCACTGATGATGATGACGATGTATAATTTCCACCTGCAACCTGAAGACAGTGCTTTCTCTCAGATTCCGTAGTAAACAATGGTGGCCTTTTGCACTGCGGAGCCTGCCAGACGAAACTTTTCTGAGCGTCATTCAGCTTCGTTTCATGATGTATGAACAGCAAGACTGTCTCCATCTTTTAATTATGCCCGTCCATACTAGGGTATGCTAACATGTGGTTAGCTGTAAAAAGGATCCTATTTCAAAGTGGAGCAGGTTGCATAACAGGGATATGGGACACAAAAAAAAGCCCCACATAAGAGTTTTATGCTCATAATTGAAGAGTGGGTGTTAGTAACTAATCCTTATGCTGTGGGATATCACTCATCCACACTATTTCTAGTTTTGCATAATCATGCAATTTGTTTGCATAACACTTGCATATCTAACCTCACAATAGCATTTACTTCCAAAGACAAGTGCTGGACATTACCATCAGTTATTTAATCACTATTAAGATCGAGCCTTATGTTATAAAATGCAAGTTAATCCATGAAACTTCTCTTTCTCTTAATGAATGTTTAATTCATATCCTGTGGCCATTAATACTTTTCACAAGACTGTTTTTTTTTCTCAATAACAAACATGCAGGGAGAATAGACAGTAATGAAAGCTCAGAATCATCACTTACAAATATAAATGTGCTTGTGTTCCAGCACATTGATTTGCATTTGAGTTGCAAATGAGCTGTTGAGGAACACACAGCCAGGTAAGCTTCCTCAGACGTCTTTCTTCCAAAGATTTTCTGTTTGTGTTTTTTTGTTTGTTTTGAACTCCCCCTCCCACTTCCTTTGGGGAATCTCGCCAGAGCAACTTGAAAAACTGTAAGTGCTGCTGTGAGTAAAGTAGCCTTTAGAGAGTTGTTGTGCTCAATCAGAGTTTATTCTACTTCAGAAATCCATAAGGCTCTTGTCCGTGCTGTCATAAATGAATATACTGTGCTGTCAGACAACCACCCCTGCAGCCAAATCTATACAAGATATCGAAACTTGAGTTCATGCTAAAAAAAAAATCCTGAGTTTATAACTTAACCTCTCGCACCATTCTGAGATATAGCTAGTTTTCTAGTCCCAGAATGCACCTGTTCCTTACGCTCTATTCAACATCTGAAATTAGGTCTGGATTGTCCCCACCTGTGGGATGAGTGAACTGAGCGACGGGGGGCACTCAGGGGCTGATGGGGGTCATGATATTGAGATACTGTCTGCTTGCTGAGGGCACGGCCGCACTCAGCCCCCAGCGCGATAGCACTCTCCCCACCAGGCAATGGAGAGGCATGACTATTCTGAAATCCACAATAGCCACTTCACTGCAGAGAGGCAGAGGCTTCGGCAGGGCACAATGGGTCCTTTTAGAGAGGTGGTTCTGCTACTGCTGGGGCTTGCTTTGGGTTTGTGCAGCCAGTGTACCGTCATCAGCCATCTCTTGTCACCGATACGATGGCACTCTGTTTGCAGACGGCCACGGGGCAGAATGTGGGAATAGCCACCATTTATCCCATAGAACTCTCACATCGAGCACTCTCAGCAGCCAAGGACGTAGGTTGAGCAGGCAGGGTCAAACAATTACCCAGCACTATTCTCTCAGTTGTAATGGGCCAGGAATAGAGAAGCACCATTGAGTGATGACTGCTAACACCATTTTGTGATTCAAAGGAGAAACACAGAGATGAAATAGGCACTCAAGTTCAATCACATTCAGCTTTATTGTATTTTTATAGTTCTAATGTATCTTGCTTTCAAGCACTAACTGTATTTAGTTCACATTTTCTTTGTGTTTTGACTGATAGCTAAGGTGTTTCATTTTTCTTTGCACAATGTCTGCTATTCTAAACTTTTACTTTTAGTAGCTTTGCGAGTGTTGATGCAGATTTTTCTGTTGTTCCCATTTTCCTATTTGTCAGCAGCAAATGAGGCCTGTGTCACATTTGTGCCAGTCTGCCACATTGGCTGCCTGCTTTTCCCAGTTTGAAGGAGAAAAGCAGAGACGTGAAGGCTAAATGTGTCAGAATAATGGTGAGAGGAAAAGGAGGGGAGGAGGGAGAATGAGCTGGGAGTAGAAAAGAGGGAGAGCAGACTCAAAAGCCATCAACTCCTCCCTCCATCTCAGTCCAGCTGTTTCAGTCCAGCCATCCATTTAGATAGCTTTGGTGAGACTTGCAGACTAATTGCTCTGATGCAGTGCAAGCTTTTTTTTTCTTTTTTTTTCGCACCTTTCCAGGACATTTTTAGCTGTTTGGTGTGTTTCTGTTGAGTATGTTTTTCTCCTATGCTTCTGTTTGATAATGAATCAGGGAACCATTGAAAAAAAAAATTAATTGTTCTTATTTATAAGCCAATGTAAGATTCCCATTCCTCACTAGTTAGATTTTAGACCGTAGAATTAATTAATATGAATTCAAGTTATGTCATTGCCAATTTGATCAACAGATATAACAGAATAATGATGCAGTGTGATTTTAATAATTTTGCAATTTCCCAAAAAGAAATCCTCTTCCACAGCGAAAAGTAATTGCTTTAGCTGTGATGATTTGTTTAGCATGAGCAGTAATACCAATCCAGGCGCATATTATATACAAAATAAAGGATACAAAAGAACTGTGCTACTTACAAAAAGTAAAACTTTATCAGCAGAAAAACAAGCTGTGCATTCCAATATCCCTGCTACCATACCATTTAGTATGCCAGAAAAATATTTAGTATGTCCTTATTAAATGGCAACCAACGTCACCCATTGGTTTGCGAACGGCCTCGAGTTTGGATTTTGGCCGGCGCCATCTTGCTAGTTCTGGGGGTTTGGAGCCAGAAGTGACCATATTTGGATGAGCCGGTGGGGAGCGAGCGGTGGAGCGGTGGATCTGACTCGATCTGATTGGAAACCTGGCAATACTACGTCCCGCCCACTGATAGTCATAACCTGACTGCACCACAGGCCTGTCAATCAAACAGACATGCCCCCAAAAACTTTAAGTGTAGCGCTCCTTCCAAATCACATCCTTTTCGCTTTTACTTCAAATACCGGGCTACAGATCACGACAGATATAAACACGAGGGTCAAAGTTCAAGGCGCATTTTTGTGGCAAAGTAGCATATCTCAATTCTACGCAAACTGCATCCAACAGTACATGCTTTGTAATGGTAGCTGCAATACATACTGAAAGTAAAAAAAAGTATGCAATTATGATGTCACTGCTGTGCAGACTGAATATTTGACAGGTCCAGGACCATAAAGCGCTGTGCAAATCAGCACTGACGTCACACATGCTGAGCAGTAGAGTGTCTGTTGCTGTTGTACAACCTAAAATATCATTATAAATTATACATTTTGATTGTTAATTGTATTTTGAAGCACCCTTGATTTAGTTTCAACTGCCAAGATATCAACCACAAATGTCCAAAGCTGCAGCCTCTCAAATCATGGCCCGGAAATGAAATATGCCCAGATCTGATTGTTGTGGGATCAGAGCCACTTTTCCCATCAATGGTGCTAATTGTGGGGGTTTAGCACTCACCAGGTTTCCAAGTCTCTCTCTCTCTCTCTCTCTCTCTCTCTCTCTCTCTCTCTCTCACTGTCTCTGTCCCTCTTTTCTCTCTCTGTCTCTCTCCCATTTCCAACTGGAGCAGTCCAGGATTCATCAGTGTTTTCCCTCTCTTCCAAGCTGGTGTAACACACATTTGGCCTGCATTGTTTGGGGACTAGCATGTATGGTGACATGTGCCTCCCACTCCCCAGCGAGTCCCTGGAATAACTCTGTGATTTGACATGGCCCCTGGTGTACAGCAACCCGTAGAGTGTGGGAGACAGGAAGTGTGCATGTGTGTCACAGATGGTATTAGCAGCAGAGATACTTGTGCCTGTTTTGACAGAGCAGATCCTTGGGAACGGAGCCGGGATTTCCACCTCTCTTGAGGCACATCAGCCCGTCACCCTTTTTCAGTTTTCTGAAACGGAATACATGTTAAATTTCTTGATATTTCTGGAGCTAAGTTTTGCAGTTAGTGGCAGACACAACAATCTGGATTTCGATAATGGGGTAGGTTCACCAGCAATTATTAACACAAATATTTCAATTTTGAGGTCCTAAATTGCCATCAATCCACAACAGTTTCTTCCAGTTTAAGTGGGACAGCACACAGACAAACTGAAATATAAACAAGAAGTTCAATGCTTCAGCTTATTTGATTTTACCTTTACCGAACAAATGCTGCATCAGAAATACACTTGGATAATAATGCTAAATTTACAGTAAATAAAAAGAGAGCAGGCAGACAGAGAATCAAAGAAAGATACTAACAGAGAAAATGAGACAAACATGGAGAAGACAGAGGCAAAAAGAAAAGACAAATAGAGACAGATCAGATGAACCCAAAAGACCTGTTAGGTTTTCCAAAACACATATGCTGTTTTTGAAAAGTCAGCCCCTCCAAAGCCCTATCAAACTTCTTCAGAGCCTTATCGATCCAAAGCTAACTCTCTTGCCAAGGCATTCCCTCCAAGGATGCTGCTATCTGCAAACCGTGCACTTTGCTCCAGTTACCCACTATTCACTCGCTCCGCCATCAGCCCTGAATCTATAAGACTTAGTCACATCTGTGTGGCCGGGAGCAAGTCAGCGAGTAGAGAGTGCGAGTGTATTGTTCTCTCCTTTAACATTAACATCTCCATCTCCTTCCTCGGTTATTAGTCGTTTTGGTTTCTTAGGGGGGGGAAAGAAGCAAGGACTGAGGTTCCTGCATTTTCACAGTAAAGCTTTCACAGATTTGTAACATCATCCCTTTGTAAATCATCATTATTAATGGTATAAAGTGGCAATGGGCTACTGTTGATGATGTCTGAATACATTAAGAAGGATGTGAAATTGGAGATTCCTGCTGGGACATGCTGTGAGTTTCAATAGTCTAGTGATGTACGTAACATGTCATTTCTAAAGAAACTGGACTTCTGGCTGCTGGAAAGCTGACATTGAGCTGCATTGCCGAATGGATGGTTGGGAGGTAAACAGCGCTGCTTGAAAGGCTGGAAGCTGGACTGTATTCTTTTATATATATCTGAGAGCTGGACAGCATTGCTTGACAAATGGCTGGGCACTAAACTGCATTGCTGGCTTAACTTGTAATGCTGAAGGCAAGAGTTGGAATAATAGGGCAAGGATAAAGGAGGCTAGATATAGTGAAAACAAAAAGATGGTAAATGAGTGTGTTATTTTAGGACTTGTCATGTGTGAATCAGGCTGTTAAGAATCAACCACCTGCAGTTAACTCCCAAGTGACTCCTGGTTCAGACTGGTCACATAATTGAGATTAACATGTGAGATAGGACTCAATAACAGACCTTTGCGCAGCACTTACACTCTTGTTACAAAATGGGAGAATCATTCTGCAACAGTCATCATTCCTTATCTTACATTTATTCAGAAACTGACTTTTGAATTGTGGAAAAACAAGTAAATAAATCAAACATGTCATACAAGCAGCTGTGATTTCAAAGCTTGAAATTTAAAGCAGTTTGAACCCAGTAAGCTGTGTATTCATCCAATTAGTTGTATAAAGTATATTTACTAATATCAATGTATGAGAAAACTGCACATTACTTGAAAAGAAAATGTCCAGCTCAAGGCTCGAACCTTGCCAAGCCACATTGGTTAAAGATGCTGAACAAAGCCTGACTTGACAATTTTATGCCTCTGTAAAAAAAACAACTACACTCATGCAAACATGTGACCATCTAAAATACATTCACAGTTTTCTATATATCATCCATCTAGTCATTTTTGTTCAGACTTCCTCTATCCACTTCCTGCAGCCAAAAGCTTAGTGTTGGCTCTGAGTATTTCAGTGACCTTCTTTGATGTCATTAAGTGCTTGTGGCACATTCCACAGAGCATTGCCACCTCCTGCCTCTCCAGTTTAGCAGTGCAGCTGAACCGGAAACAATGGATGCAAGATGCGCTGTGGAAGAGGTCACCGGGACTCCTGACCATTGAGGAAGGACATGCTTTGTGCACACGGTCCACTGGCACACTTCAGTACCACATATTTGTCAGACGGCTCACAGCACGGCCACTGTGCTGAGAGCGGCTGACCATTCAGCACCACGGACAGCTCTCTGCCCACATGCTTTGTTTCATCTCTCCCACACTGCTGCCTGTCTCACAAGGCCAGACTATCTGGTTAGTCAGCTAACCTTGAATTTAACACTGACTTTGTTGTTGCATAAATATGTCTGTATTCCAACTGCAGTAAATTATCCCGGTACCCTTTGCTGAGTAAGATAGCTCACGCTTTCAATAAAAGGTTATAACACAATTTTTGTTGAAAACCTGAGTCAATGCTTTTCACATTTTAAAGTTGCTCTCTTGCTGTAAAACATAATGTCTAACAAATAGGAGGTAGAACTTGGTTGAGCTTGGATATCAATAATGAATTAAATTTAGACTATTAATTGTGCTACAAAACTCCCAACATCGATTGGTCCAGTGTAAACTGTTGCACTCATATTTCATCATTGTGGCTCGGGAGAACATGAAACCAACTTTTTAAATAGACATGTTTTTACAGAATCAATATACAGTGCAGTATTAATGGAGAGTAAAGTGTGTCTTCTGTGTTCTAATAATGCTGTGCTTCTAAAGTTTTTGATTTATGCATTTACACCATCTGCACTTGTCTTCCAGCAGTACTTAGCTTATGCAATAAAAGCAGGGCTTTATTGTCACTGCCATAATATTCTGTATTGCACACGCTGAAACAATAGTTTTGTATTCATTCAATATTGTTATTTTATCATATGCCAGTATTTTCATATTCTAGTTTTGGAATTGGATTTTCTGCATGAACACCAAACACACAGCTAGCATTCCAAGCTACCGACCCATATTACAGAAACACACCTTAAGACATTTTATGCGGTTTTGATTTGTGGAATTTAAATTTTAAATTTGCAGTGTTTTATTGATTGAACAGTGGGTAACTGTGCAAAGTGCATGGCTTGCAGATAGCAGCATTCTTGGAGAAAATGGCTTGGAACAAAAATGTGCTTACGATTGATACCACTCTGAAGAAATTTGATAGGGCTTTGGAGGGGCTAACTTTTCATCTTACTTCCTACCCAGCCAATAAAGCCCAGGGCTGGCCTGGGACAGAAATTTGGCCCAGGCGGCCCATCACTATTGGTCAGACACCATCCTCCAACACACCATCCATGTATCCCACTTAAGGACCCATACCAACTGTAGCCTACTATACCTCAAAATTAGTAGCTAAGTAGAAAGTGCCCTGTGGCCTGTCTATTTAGACACCTTAATCTCAAACTGTTTGACTCTGAACCATGGCATCCGACAGGAGAAACAGAGGACAGAGGGGAAGGGAATGGGTCTCGTCACAGATCTGACCAATGGGCCGCTGTTCCTACTTTTTGGGCTGGTCGTTGCACCTCAATTCTTTTATGAACAAATTTTTTTTTTTTTTTTTACCTCTCCAGCCATTGTTGAATCAGACCTGGCGCACCCTGTTTGGTTTTGTCAGAGGTTTCTCCCTGTTAAAAGGGAGTTTTTCCTTCCCACTTTCACTGCTGGTTTATTTTTGAAATAAAAAGCACCATTCCTATTATTACAGATAATACTTAAAGTTGAGTTGTTAGGGATTATATTTTCTGGAATCAGAGGGTAGCTCTTTTTGGTCAGTCTAGCTCATTCTCTGCATGGGCATTAATATCCAGTCAGCGTTCTCATTCATAGCTGCAGGTAAACTGTTATCAAAGGTATAAGTAAACAGTGTCACAGGGAGCTTACTCAATGCATGGAAACATATCTGGTGCAGAGAGGAGAGTCGTGCTTTTGATTCAGTCCCTTGGACAGTTCCTCTCGTCAGCCCACTCTGCCTGCATTCTCCCATTGCTCCTCAAAACCAGCCAATTGTGTCTGAGGGTGTAAGAGGGTTTCAGCACCTTGGATAGCTCCAGCAGCTGGACTGCTGCTCACTGTCCCTGTCATTTTTTTTTTTTACCACAGAGGAGCTGTTTTTTTTTTTCAGAACCTTGTTCCATGAACTTTCTAGGACAGTCCTTACAGTTTGTGCGTATGAATATGCATGTGGAGTGTACCTGTGTACTCTCAGTTCGTTGTTGGTAGATCTCCCTGGACAGCTCCCCACAGAAGGACTGCTGCTCTGGCTTTTTATGATGGATGAGAGGCGTGTATGTGTGTCTGTGTGTGTGCGCGCGAGTGTGTGGAACTGCGCACATTTGAACTGTGGTCCAATATTCTTCTCCTTCTCCTTATCCACCTTTCTATCTCTTGCTCGCCTTCAAAATGAGTCTGGACTGGCCTTGTTTATGTTTACCATCCTGACAGGGCTGATATTTTTACTCACTGCTGTTGCAGAAATTGATGGCAGGTCTCAGGAAGTAAACAGCCATGAAACAGCCAAGTTAGGCCCGTTTCTAAATACAATACAATGGTTGTTTGTGTGTCTGTGCGTGGGAGAGTGTATGTCTTGGCTGGTGGTCACTTAAGCTGCTGCTTTTATTCATTATGTACTTGTATGAAGCCAGTCAGAAGGACCTGCAGTCCTTGTGGGAAAAAGCTTCGATGATTATGTCTGATTTATAGTCCTCAATCGTCCTTGTGATGACTAGGCAAGACTTTCCCCTCTATCCTGCACCACATTTCTCTTTTCCTCCTTACCTCAGTCTTGCGTTGCATCTGGTGTTGCTTTATTTATTTTAATCAAGCCAGACTTTAGACTGGCATAATCGAGGCTTAGGGCAAGAACTGCTGACTGGATCCCTTTGATGTTTGGGCTGCTGGTTGTGCGTCAGGTCATGGTGGAAATGTAGTGATGAGGTCATGGAGTGTTAAGCCCAAGCCTCTTAGCGCACTTAAGGTAGCTGCAGAATATCTATGTAAGCTCTTTTGAAGTGCATATATTTTGTCTGATGGCATGTGCAACGTCAGACATTTTTCGGTGAAGGAAATACTGTAGTGATTTATGGAGTATCATAACACAGCAGTTGTGCTCAATGTGCAATAAGAGTGCAGTAACGTGGTATGTCCCTGTGTGTGTAATTGTGCAAGAATGCATCCGAGTAGATTCGATTACATCAAATTAGTAAATGCTGTCTTAAGTATTCATTATGCATGCTTAAATACATTTTGCACAAAAACACAGCATGCAATGCCATTTAAGCAAGACAGATCGCATCTTTTGAACTGCCTACATGTGCTTCGAGAGGAAGTTTTACATGCATATGAATATATGCAAATGCATGTCAATACACGGTGTGTGTATATACATTTTCTGCATGTTTTGCACCCCTGTCCCCGGGCACCACCTGTGACCTAAGGAGGGGTAAAGTCAGTTGATGCTGATGTGGCTGCTGATGCCTTGCCCATCCCTGCAGATGGTCCTGATAGGCCATGACACAGCACAGGGACAGCTGCTGAGTGTCACAGTGACAGAGAGAGAAAGAGAGGTGAGAAGGTGTAAGGGAGGCAAAGGCGGGGGACCGTTTCAGGAGGAATTTATTGTTGGTGTAGCGCACAGTCTTTCTTCTTACCTCTTCTTCTATCTGTTTTCTTCTAGCTAAGGGTTTTGTGAACATTCAAATCCTGAAGGGAAAATAGACCAATTAAACTGATCATTATACAAGTCTAGCCTTGAAGCTGCAAAAAGAAGAGCAACTCATAATTCATGAACCTATTGACTGATCATTTTCTCTCTTTCAGGCGTGTTTTGCAGGTTTGGTGCAATTAAAATGTAGTATATCTATGCGTACTGATTCTTAAATAAACAAATGTATTCATATGATATAAAATATATATTTGACCACATGCTATAGTTTGCTTCAGTGACCTTATCGCTGCGTGTCAAGCAACATTTAGATACACCCACGATGTTCAGCCACACAGTGAAGAGCAAAGTGCAGTCAGTCAGTAGCACAGATAGCTTGTGGTCAATATTAGCTTGTTCTTGGATGCTACGTCAGAGGGGACGATTTTAGAAAGTGCAGGAATTAGGTAAAGGTGAAAGAGAAGTGATAGCGATAAAAAAAAGAAATGAGGAGAGAATGGGGCAAGTTGATGGAAATGACTAATGGAGGAGAAGGAGGAGGAGAGATGATTTGGCAAGAAGGAGGACAGAATGGAAAGGGAGGAATAAAGGGAGAGGAAGATGTCCCTTTTTCAACCTAGCACATTAAGAGTCTGCCAGAAAAAAGAGACAGACCGAGACAGAGAAGAAATGAGGTTTGGTGAGGGTTGCAGAGTGCAACCTGTGGTTTGACATTGGCTAACCTTGGCTGTCAGTCAGTTGGAGGAGGGGTTATCTGTCTCCCCCTGCTCCACTCCCTGCTGCTTTAATGAATTTACTAAAGCCTCGGGAATGGCTAATGCACTTGTTTGTGGAGGTAGGGAAAGAGGTGGCTATAAAATTCACCAGCAGCAGTTGTGCCCTGGGGGAACCAAATAGTCCTGCAAGCTGGGGCTCGTGCAATTTGGTAATCATTTTGTAGGCATGAATTCAAATCACAACCTTAAATATACCATCCCCTGAGGTATAACCTATCCTATATAACGTATTATACACTGCACAAGGGATTTGTCTAATATTGAGGCAAATATTCTATGATTTCTGAAAAAAAATTAAAAAAAATAATCGAGCACCAAATCCTGAAATGATACTCTGAATCCCACATGTCGAGGTTGAGGTTTTCTTTTGCTCTCAGTCTGCCTGCCTCCTCGGTTGGACAATCACTACCAAACCATCCGATCCCTCATTCATATGCTCCATTGACTGTGCTCTGTCACTGTGTGACACCCAACGGGGCAACCCCTGATCTCAGGGGGAAGTCTCCGCAGAGGCACGGGATGGTGAGCTGCAGGGTGCGAGGGCAGTTGGGCTGTTGTGGAGAGCAATGGGGAGGAAGGAGGAGAATCCAGCTATCATGCATTCCTATTCGAGGAGAAAATATAGGTCAGAGGGCCAGTCGGGGGACATATGGGGAAGGACACAAAGCACCAAGCCAGGGGACAGAATATGGCAGCAAAAGTAGACATGTACCACTCATAATTGTGTTCATGCCAAGGATGATTGGCAAAGACAGACAGAATAAAGGAAGAGAGAGAGAGAAAAAAAGGGACTAAATCGTGAGACAGTGACCTTTACCTCCTGTGTAGTGTTAAATGCTAAACATGTTACTGCTTACTGCAGAGCACGGCTTTCTCAACCCTTTGGGCCATTTTCTTGCCTCTGACTCCTGAGACAGGAGGGGTGGGCAGAGCACTTGGTTTAAAGCAGGCTGTAGGCTGCTTAGCTGCCTGAAACTGCTAAGAGAGCCACCTCGCTTCCTTTCAGTCCCTGGTTAGTGCAGCTCAGTTGGCATTTTCTGATTTCATTCCGTTTCCTTCCAGCGTGTTTATTTTGAAATAGGCTACAATACAGAATGCACAGGTTCAGGATGTGTGATGAAATCGACAGGAAGGCAACGTTGAGTTGTGAAATATATTGACATATTTCTCTCAGTCATATATTACTGTATTCAGTAGGCTACTGTAGCCCTGCTGAGAATGACATACAAAAAAAAAAAACGGTTATCTTTTTAGGTACCATGAACATCCTCTGCAACTTCTATTTCAATCCAGCAATGAGTCTTTTTATTATTTTTTTTAATATGAAATAGTAATAATTTAACCTGAACATAACACTAAACCCTAATTTTTTTTTTAAAACAACCTGGGATTTAGAATGATCATTTCCATCAGTTATCATTGTGAACGTAGCTTTCCCCTCCCAATAGTGTTACATTCCAATCTTCACCTGACGCCAGCAGACAGCGGTCACGCGGTTAATTTGGACATTTGGACAGTGGTGAGCACGGGAGACAAATGAATAAGTAACGACAGAGGAGGCTGCAGCGAGGAGTTTTAAAATGCTGTACAGTCTAAGAGTATTAGCGCGAAATGTTCGGTGTCAGAGCAGCTCGGAGTTTGGGAACTGCGAGCTCCACCGTTTTGAGCGGGAGTGGGAGCTACCATGGCGTTTGTGGTGAATAAATTACAAACAAACCTATGTGTATTTGTATTTCCCGTGTAATAAGGATAATTAGTTCACCACTTGGAAGGTGTTGCTAATTAGAGCTCTACGCAGGCTGCTTTGATGTCAATTACGTGACTTCACCAAACTACGTCCGCGTAATAAAGAAAATGATGAATATCTTGATTTGCATTCATAAATAGCGTATTACCAGCTAAATTGGCAAAAGTCAATAAAGTCCATGTTTATATTGAAGAAGTGGTCAAATCAGGCAAAATGAGTAGAAATACTACGCGGCTGTATGGTGTTTTTGAATTTGCGGGTTTTAAGCTGTCAGGTGGTGGTTGTGGTTCATTTAGCTGTTTGCAGTAAGTGTAAAAGGCAATATCCTCTATTGCACATTAATACTTATTATCTACTAACCTGCAATAGGTTTTTGGTTCAGTATTTATTTTCTAGGAATAGGAGTTGGTGTCTCTGACTTTTCGATGTCTCTTTTAAAGAGGAAACTCTTAAACTCTCTTTGTGTTTCATGGTTCTTTCACTGCGTTACAGTAACTCCAGCAGTATCAGTGTGGGTTTTGTAACTTTGTCATTTAGTAGACACTTATTACTGTACTCCTTGCTAAACATTTTGGACTCAATGTGTTTTTGTGATCGCGGAAAGCCGTGGCGAACAATAATGGACATCTTCAAAATTTTCTGCATATGTGCTGCGTGTGTATGTATTTCAGTTGTAGGTTTAAGGCGAGCTCTGAGCAAGATGGTCTCTGGTTTGTTATCCTGGCACACGTTTCAGATTTTTGTACAAATTCACAAATCTCAAAACACATTTACACTTTCACTCTTTGCAAATTCAAATATACATTCTTAGGTTTCTTTACACATTCACTACGCATACAGATTTGAGATCATTTCTCCACAGACATTTGCACAGGTAAATGTGACATATGACTATATCTTTAGAGATCAAATCTATGAACAGTTTAGAATAAGAGAAATACAGTGAGATACCTTTTCCACAAGGGCTTGGTTTTAGGATTTTGCCTTGAAACCATCTATAAGTTCTACAGAGAAGCAATATATGATCAAACAACAGCATCCTTTTTGTAGGGAGGTGTGGAAAGTCTCAAATAATGGTTCTGAACAAAGTAAGGGATGAAGAGCGAGCTGTTTCTCAGGGTAAATTAAGTTTCAAATGAAAGGTGAGAGTGCATATGGAGTTAACTTAAAAGATAGAGCAGGATTTTCAGTGCCTCAAACCAAGTGGCTCATCAGTGATGTCACGGCAGGACAAGCGACATCTTGAATAAAACATGCCCAACGTTGCCAAATTAAAAGGTCAATCACCACTGGATATACGCTACATTGGTTTCCTCTGCAAACTCGGCATCATCTTACTCAGGTGTGTGTTTGTGCTGCTGTACGCCTGTGCCTCAGTCTGCACTACTTAAATGCTCCCAGGGGATTCGGTGTGTTGTTGTGTCCAGTCGTAGATGTTCTCCTACTTGTATCTGTGTGACTAAAGGCGGATGTGTTTGTGTGTCGTGATGAACACATACAGTCGAAGGGAGTATTCCTGGATCCTAGCCCGCAGGCAGGAAACATGATCTTTTCTTGTTTACAGGGAAGGGTTGTCTCACTGTGGAGGCTCCTTTTCGCAGAGCTGTTGCCCATTGATATGTGAAGGCTTTATAATTGAATTAGTGCAGGCCTTATAGCCCAATGTTGGAGGCACACTGACTTTCATCGCAGCACTGCTGTCTCATGACTTGTAACAGGAAGTCGGGAAAAATTGCAAGTGGAAGTGTATGTACTTCTTCGGGACGGGGTAGACATGTTTGTTTATGTGGGAATATTTACGTATGTTTGGACTTTTGAGATAAATATTGATCCATATTCTTCTCCCACCAGGCTCACCCTTGTCCCACATGTAGTGTGTGTGTGTGTGTGTGTGTGTGTGTGTGTGTGTGTGTGTGTGTGTGTGTGTGTGTGTGTGTGTGTGTGTGTGTGTGTGTGTGTGTGTGTGTGTGTGTGTGTGTGTGTGAGATGGTTATGGCTCACTACTAGATTTACTTCAGTGCTCAGGATGTGACGATGACTGCTTAATCATTAGGCTGTGTGGAACATGTGGAAATATTTAATGGCTGATGGACATGTCCATCAATCAGACATCTGAGGGCACTTAGGGAGCCTGAAACTTGGTGTGGTTTATTCAGCAGAGTGTAGCTTTGTGTTTGACAAGACACTGTCGCTGTGTTGAAATGCCACTATGGAAGCACTATGTCACTTGTCTTTTGTTTATTTTTAATTAAATGTGAGTTTTTGTGATTTGCAAAACGTTGCATTCTGTTTTTATTTACATTTTACACATCGTCCCAACTTTTTTGGAAACATGGTGGTATTACTGATTCATTGTTGTTTTGGTACGTGCAAGATTTTTTTCTGTCTTTCTTTCTGGGAGCCAACCCATCTCTGTTTATCTGTCGGCCCCCTCCACCCTCTGTTCCCACCCAGACGTGTGCATATTTACACACCACACGCACTTTTGTGTTGACACTTAATGACATAATGCACATAATGCATTTCCTCGCCCCTTATCCCAGCCTTAAACATCACAACATAAGGCGTCAACCTCATTCTGTCCTTAACCCTAATGCTGCGAAGTCTGACCTAAAATATGTATCGTCGTTTTATTTTAACATCCTGGCAGTTTTACAGTATTTCATGATGTTGGGTTTTTAATGTCATCACGTGCATATTACATAAATACACTTAAATAAAGGCTCTGTGTGAGTTATTATTTTCTATCGTATTTTGCAACATACACAGATACTGCTGTACTTTTTTTTTTTGGGATGTTTCTGTCCAGCCTTTTTCTTGGCACTACCTTATGTACACCTGAGAGACGTGATTAGTTAAAGCTGGAGCACAGTGACTATTTGCTACCTACACAAAACACACCTCAAATCCAGTGTTTTTAAATATTGCTTTGATCTCATATTTCTTAACTGTCTGTGGAATCATGTCATTGCATAGTTGTATTGTTATTGGCTTATGATGTTGCTGCACTGCTTGCTTTTTCTGTTGTACGTGGTGCTTGGAGAAAATTCCTCTTCAAGCATCGTCTGACCCTTTGGCTTCACTGTTTTACTGGCACTACACTACGACAGTAATGGCGTAAATTCTCGGTATTCCAAAACGTTTTCTGCTGAGGTAATGAAGGAAGTTGCTGGTGTTACCCCCACCGACAACAACAGTGGCTTGCTAGGCTTGACAATATACAGTGTTTAGGCCTTCGACGGGCATAGCTCCCATATTTGGTACAAGTTGCTCTGGAGCATCTCTGGTCTTCTGGTGCATCACCCCTCCACAGAGCACTCAATAGTGCTCTGCACTGTGAAATTACAGTATTCACCTGGATGTAATTACAGTTCTATGAGTACGTATAATTCAATGGCTAATGTAAAGTTACAGCAAATGTTTCATAACTGCACTGGTATGGTCCAATATAAAAACAAATATTCTTAATGGGATTAAAAACCCAGCACTATATAACCCTAAAACCAAGAATTAAAGTCCAGTTCCTGACATTGCTCTAACTCCTAAAAACTCATCCATGTTCATCAAAATTCCAAAACAGAAGAATTTTGAAAGAAAAACTCCCCTTAAACTTAATTGTGGCATAGAAGCAATTATGAACAATATTTTATATGGACATACGGTCGGGTTAAAAACTTGATTTGTATTGGAGGGGGTCTTATACCCTTAAACAGTCCACTGAATGTGTGTCAAAATGTGCTGACCAGCTACACTGTCCTCACACTTTCTCTAAACGTTCTCACTCCCAAGGTCAGTCACACTGTTCCTTACACACACACACACACACACACACACACACACACACACACACACACACACACACACACACACACACACACACACACACACACACACACACACACACACACACACACACACACACACACACACACACACACACACACACACACACACACACACACAGGGCATTGCAGTTGCCCACAGGTGCTGGCTGCAGCTGAAAACGCTGGGGCACAATCATTTATTTCAATCGGCCTTCTGTCAGTTTAGCATAGTTTAGCATAGCCACTTGAGGATTGAAGAAAAATGTATGCAGAATTTCCATTACTCAGAGATATCAGCTAAACAGCACTTTGCTTTCCCTGATCAACTGTGTTTGCTGCATTACATCAACATGAGATAATATCCCACAGCCCATCTATCAAATTCCCTGACAGTTCTTTTTAGCTGCATTCTCTGTTCTTGTAGGCATCGCCACTGTTCTGCTGGATTTGTCAGCGAATCTGTGCATTTGCATGTTTCAGGTTTTGCATTTCCTACTGGCTGCTTTCACCGTGAGTGTTTTTTGCATTCCAACCTAGCGGCAGATCATACAAAATACGCTTAAGATATATTTCTGTCTCGCACAATGCGGCCGCACTAATACGTTCACTTGTAATGGCCTACAATCGGTTCGGTAGACTGGTTTGAAACGGTCTTACTGTGGAGGATGTCAGCATGTATAATGAGGATTAAATCATCATTGGGAGCATTTCCGAGCACAGTGTCGAGGCACCGCTGTGGTTTGGATTTTACTGCACACACGCTTGCACACTGAGACCAAGCATTTAAGGCCCCATGGCATAGCAGACAAATGCATGTGTAAGATGTCATTGTGCATAATTTAGCAGATTACTATCAAGTGCTAGTTCATTCAAATGGAGTGGATCTGCATCAGTGGGCTAATCTAACCAATGGATTGAAAATTGTAGTGTGTTATGTGAGCTATATGCAATGTTTCCCTGAGGATCTTTTTCAGCAGTGGTGCTGTTGTGCGCAAGCAGGGCCTATGTTGCTAGAACCTGTATTTGCACATATTGGCGGTGGAATAACTTAAAACTACGTGACTCTTAGCTTTAAACACCAGAATGACTCTGTGTGTTTGTCAGATTTAATGTAATTTGATTAAATGAGTGTAGGTACAGTATTGTCGATGTCATCTCTGACTTCACCTGGTTCACTGTTTCCACTGTGGACGCTGATGTTTGCTGTCAAACACTGACATGGAGAGGAGAGGCTGCAGTGCCTCTAGCTCCAGTCAGTTGCTCCAAGTGGAGACGGCGTGCGTGGTTTGCGCTGGTCGTGATTGTTGTGCGAAATGTAAAATTTCTGCAGTGAACAGACCGGCCCAATAGACTTATTGAAAAGTGTTAAGTGTGCTAAAGCGTTTGAATCGATGGGCATTTTGCATGATTTCTGAACACGTGAATTAATAACCTTGCTATCTTTCTGAAATTTTGCATGATAATGGAGATTGAGTCACATGAAATTTATTGGGATTTTAGTTTTCTTCGTCACCCCACTACATCACAGTGGTTGTGAAAAGCTGTGATACTACACACGCTGAGCCTTCGAGGACCATTTTAATGACAAAAAACTAATTTGGTTGGTATTAACAAATGAGAAATTGTGATACTTTGCTGGAGAGGAAAGAGTGAAGAAGAGGAGGAGGGGGAAGTGGAGAGGAAATGCACAGGAAGGGAGAAATTTTTTTTTGGTGAGACTGATTGTCAGAGGATCCATGTAAAGTAGAACTTAAATTCACTGTGGTGACTCTGATTTCCACAAAAGCTTTGTGTTAGCAAGTCCTGCAGGAAAGACGGGCAGAGAAAATTGCTATCATTTGATATTCAAATCAAATTTAAATAAAAAGCTTGGGCTTTCCAGTCCCTCTGGCTTTCTCGCAACAACTGGCCTCTCTATCTATTCCTCTCCTATTCTTATTTTCCTCTAGTTTTTCTGAATGTTTTGTCTCTCCTCTCCCACCGAGCAAGTTTTTTTTTACCATTGTATTATTTCAGGAGAAATACAGCTTGAGGGGTATTTTGACTCTTACTGCCAGTGTCTGCGTTTAATTGTGATGCATCCGGGCAGTGGCCGCTGCTGAAATGTTTAGCAGCGTCCAGTGTTTCCCATACATACAGTATACTACACTTGGGCGGCCCGCCCAGATATATTTGGCGACACATTTTTAATTTTCATTTATAAAATCTGTCCGAAGAACGATGCGAAATCTGCGTCGGTAGCGAGCGTAGGGGGACAGCTGTCTGTCCCCGCTGCAGCGGACACTCGGACACAGAGACCCGCCTGCTCCACAGGCAGCGGCAGGGAGGATAAACGTACAAAAGCGCGGTTACGATGCCGACAATCGTTTGCATGCAAAACGAGTAATCTGTCGAGACATCCAGAAAGTCCACCGTGTACGGGCTCAGAGACAAAAGTTACCGACAAGCTTGACGTTCATGTCAGTGCTCCAGTATGAAATCAGCCTGCAGCTACACACAGTCAACTAAAGTATACCAACACGAGTTAACAAGTAAGACTAACCATTAAGTAGCTGATAGTTATTGGGTGCGGATCATTAGTGATGAGGGGAGGTGGGCTGCAGGTAAACTACTGCACAGTAGAAATACCGTCAAAGAAAAAGTCCTGTTTTAAATAATGCTGCTGCAGTTTACTACTCAAGAATGTTAATTTACATAAAGTACATGATGTGTTTTTTTTCTCCTAAAAATCCCAGAAGAACCAAATCGAGTCTGATTGGAGTTTTGGATCAATAGGAAGAATCATTAACAGCTTAACAATAGCCATGCCTGTTCCTCACTTACTGTGTATACCGGAAACTTAGGAAGCAATTTAAATAATTTCAGCCCAAAAAAATCACGATGAAAACATTTTGGAAAATTGTTTCAGCTTTATGTATTTATTATGTATTTATTTGATCTTTTATCTTTTCAAATTATGAAGAGTCGTATCGATAAGATTATCAATAAGTATTTGTACGATAAATACCCCCCCCCCCAGCCCTCCAGCTACCAACCAAATCCTGTCTAGCCAGTTTTGTTTCCTCGTTTGTCTTTTCAGTTGAGCTCAATCCAAGTTACCTTGTGTTGCTGCCATCACTGTCGTATGACTATTGCCAGACTATTTAAATACAACTGAATAAAATTAAAATAAATTGCTCGTATTAATAAACATCTGTTCCATTTGTATGACTGTGTGCACAAATGTGTGTGGGAGTGTTAATGTTTGAGCGCTCGGATGTGCTGCAGTCGTTTTACAGTCATTCAGTATATCGTACATTTGTCTGTTTGAATTTTATTTTTTAATTTAATACAACTTTTAGAACATTGATGTTCAAATAACGGGCACAAGCTAAACAAGCAGTTAGCACAGGCTGTCCTTCCTCTCTGAGTTGTGTCACCCACAGTTTGGCACTGTATGGCTTGGCAAATGACTGATCTGTTTATATGATCTGCAGCGAGTCATTATGGCTGCCTGCCGCTTAGGCGACATGTCCCTCCCTATGTGGCATTCCCGAGGACATTCATCAACTGCCTAATGGCCAAAAACGGGGGCCAGGCCACACTCTTCTCAAGACTTGTGGGTTTGGCCAACATGTTTCAGTCTGCAGATGGTCAGAAGATGGAACTCCTGTTAGAATACAATAAATCCTATTTGTGTCCTTGGCGTGCACCTATCACTAGCCATGTGATTGTTGAAATGAGGAAACCTTTCACATCATTTCTGCTAATTGTCATGTTTTAACGTCATTTAGGATATTTAATTACTATTAAATGCCACAATAATTAATACGGGCATACCGTGTTAGTTTAGGATACAGCCTTTGAAGGGATTTCTCAAAAAACAATAACAGGAACACGTGAAATGACAGCTGTTAAGTGCAGGTGCAGCAACGGGCTAGCTTTAACCTGTCAAACACACTGAAGGAGAGATATTTTGGTTTTGGAAATTTGTAGACAACCACGGGCCAGCATGCAAGGCATTTCAGATGACAGGAAACATCTCAAACATGTCTAAGCACCTTAAAGAGAGTAGATAATACAATATCTAAAATTGAAAGGCTACCGTTAACATATTATCGAGAATTGTGTCGATTCAGTGGCACATGTACCAACTAACAAATTTCTGGTATTGTGCCATCACTGGCTGCAAGACGGATGCCAGCATTTATGTGGACAGTGGAAGGGATTCATCAGTTCCCTCTGAGTGTAACATGTCAATATCATCTCACACCTTGGTAGCCCTCTGTCCATTCCCTGTGATAGAATTTGTGTGATCGAATTACAACAGTGTTTTCAAACCACAACCATGGTATAGGGAGTTTTAAAATAGCTGATATCACCAGATCTGCACAATGCTTGACACTGAGCCTGAATATGAGTGGCAGTTCAATTTTAATCAGCCCTCATCAGCAGCCATCATCTAGGTAAACAGTGCACAGGGACGGGATAATTAATCATCAGTCCCTTGTTCTCAATTAGCCGACTGTTGGAGAAGTGGAAGGGAATATTCCAATCACCAAGCTGCTATAAAGGCAGCATGTTGATGACACATCATAGTTAAAGACTTCCTCCATCCCAGGATCTAATAGGCAACATCTTGTTAGCAGTCCCTCAGTGTATAGTTTAGATGGGCTGAGAGCGGGAATCTGGCAAAGAGAAAGGGAATACAAAGAGAGAGATAGCAGAAGAGATAGAATATTTGCATTGTATCAATTCATGTTTTTTTTTCTCAGCGCCCATGCGACATGCCTCTTGTATATTAAGTATGTGCGTGGGTGTGCACTCAAGTTGCTTTTCTATCTGAGGCAAAAAAGGATGAATCAATACGGTCCGACTGCCGTGAGCAAGTGATTGCACTGCATCAGCATTTTCAGCCTGGAAACAGTGGCACAACTTGCTAAAATGAGTCAGTCAATGAATTGATCAATCGGTGGTGATAAGCCTGAGCCATTTAACTTAGGTAACCTTTCAATCAGTTTAATGAGCTGTACGTCTCAGTGCAGCGACTGAGGTAATGTAAGGCAGAATAGTACATGATGATGTCATTTGATTTACCAGAAAACAAAATATTTGGCATACTTACAACATTCAGTCAAATATGATCTTAAATCATCCCTTCCATACTCAGTTGGCGTTATCCTTGAACTCATTTGCGGAAGTGGGAGAACATAATAACTGTCCCATGTCAGACAGGGAGGGACAGACACCGTGAGAGGGCGTAAGGGCAGGAGGCAACAAAAGAGAGGAAACATGAAAGTGGGAGAGAGAAAGTCAGTTTCAATGTAAAGATAAAGAGTGAGAGAGAGCAAAGAAAGAAATGGGCTTCTGAAGCAGGCTGGTGTACATCAGCTGTCAGATTAGTGCAAGAGGAGCGATGGTAAACCGAGATGAGACAGCTGAACTTTTCACTGCCTATCCCCCAGTTCCCTTTGGTGGCACCACGGCCACTTTTTCAAAAGGCATTAGTTGTCACTCAGCGTGAACTTGGGCATCACCGCTCTCTCACTGTCTGTTCTCAGTGCCATTCCCCTATGATGCTGGTTAGCTGTGAGGTGGCAGCAGCACAACAAAAAATGATGGCAGGATTTCCACCAGCTCAGTTATCTCGTATACCTTTCTGCTCCTTGTATGATCTTCCTATGGGACTCCTCAGGTTACTCTGGCACTTGGTTAGCAGTGTAGCAGATGGAGGATTCCTCTCTCTGAGGACGATAAGATCATCATATTCATATATCACCGCTGCTAATGTACAGTGTTGCAGAGTTGCACTGAGCCAACTTTTTTGTATTATTTAGAATTGTTCTTGTTCAGAAAGGTGAAGGTCTTTTCAATTATATTGGCTGCTCGGGAACATCATTCATCCTCAGTCATACTCCTTCTGCTACTGTTATTAAAGAGACACTCTGCACTACAGGTGCTACTTGCGGAGATGACCTTGATTCTCTCAGTGTGAAACTCTACTGGAATTCAAGTTTAGAATACACAACTCAGGCTAAACTCTGGTTAGGCTAAACCATAACAAAACTAGCATTTGTTCTTAACTCATCCACATCAGTTTGGTAATAGCACAACGAGCTGCATATTTCTGTGTAAACCATATATGTGGATATAGAGGGAGGAACCAGTTGACTGTTTGGGGAGCCATTGGAGACGTCAGGTTTCGATTCTGCTGGTTCAACTCGTGTTTAATAAATTGCTGCTTCTGTCTCCCTAGCAGATTTTGTTGCACTTTGGTTGCACAAGCGTTGCTGTCATCAAGTCGAGTACGATGCAGCATCACATCTCTTTCACAATGGCTGTGTCCTCCGCTCTGTCAGTATGTGTGTGTGTAAATCAGTCCCGACGTTGTGTAAACGGGCATGACAGGGAGAGAAAAGCAGAAGGGAGCAAAAATCTCCTCCAAACCAGGTTTTAACTGGTGTTCCCAGTCGACAACACACTCTGCATTATTGGACCTAACTGTCAGTGAAATGCCATTAATGGAACAATAATTTGATTTTCTTATTAGCCACCCACATATAGTTCATCCCAAGTCTTAATTAACTGATAATAGTCAGCTGTTGCAGAGTGGTCACTTAAACGAGAATGCAAATACAGTTTGATCCTTTGACAAAAACAAGCTTTAAATGTGTGAAAAGTAATGATTGATTTTCAAAGTACAGTAAGAGATTAGACAGTATCAGATTATGAGAAGTCACTTCAAGAAATCAAAAATAAATATAAATAAATAGGAAAAAGATTAAAAAGTAATTCTCATATACTGTTGAACAGATCTAACTAAAGTGTCTAATTGAATGCTAAATCAAACGCTTGAGTTGCATTCATTTGTCATGTTGAATTTGGTTAAAGGTATGTTGTATGTTGGATTTCCTTGTTTATTTTCAATTTACTAAACTATCCTTAAAAGACTCTAATATACAAGAACAACACAGCTGTTACATTGAGGAGCTTTTCCAACATGAGCATCAGCTTTGCAAGTCTAATTGATAATATAGAAGGCAAGAAGAAGGATGATGAGTTAATGAATTGATTTTTACAAGGATACAGCCGAAATACAGCAATTTTGTGAAATCCAGAAAGCTTAGAGCTCCTTCTGAAGTGTAGGAGGAGAACACACAATGCAATGGACTGTACCACAGAACAGTGAGTCCCACATTTGTTATACAGTTGGTCTCTCGTGGTTAAAATAATTCTGGCCACAGTGGAAATGGTGGCTTAAAGAAGTAAAAGGGATTGAGACCGGAGAGACCATATCTCATTCATAATTCCACTATTTGATGATTATGATTGGCAAAATGATGATGGCATTCTAATTTTGCTGGATCTAAGCTTAACTTGAAACGGCGTGAAAACACAATTGATGGATGGAAATAGAATAATGAATACATTTTATGAATGTATTAATGTGAAGCAGGAGGTCTACTTGAATGCTGATGAAAAGTGACATGATTCCAGATCTGCTCTGGCCTAAAACGAAAATGCCAATTCCCTGATTTTAGTCTGACCCAATGTTGAATTTTCCAAACACATGCATCTCCATCATCACCACTGTAGCAACACAAAGATATGTGCAAACTGTTCTGTACATTAGTATCAGTTACAGCTGATATAGTAAACTGATTAATGCTATAGGGCTATGTCTACAGTAATTCACAGACCTGTGTTCATCTATATTTATCTGCAATCTGAGAAAATCACAACCTGTTTTTCCAATTTCCAAACCTACATGTTTGCCAGACTCTGTATTTTGTGCCATACATAAACTGCAGAATAATTATACCAAAAAAATTAGAAATAGTCATATGTTCAAGAAAATGGTAATTTTGTAAATATGTAATACATTTTTAATTTTCCAATACAACATATGTATTTAGTCAGGAGATACTTATGGCCACAATTGGATTTACACTGTTTTAGCAGTTGACACCACACTGCAAGCACAGATTAGTCCTCTATAGAGCAAACATTGTAGTTGACAATGTTAAACACTGAAAATGCCGTAGTGTGTTTGATATGTGAGCTGTCTGCCTGCCTTTTTCACCTCCCAGCTAATAGTTATAACATTTATTCAAACAAAATCCTCCTCTTTTTTTCTCTCTTCCTTTTAACCTTGGAGCTTTGAGTTGGGCTTTTTGTCTGTTTGGAAGGCTGACAGCCTGAGCTGTTGTTGTCAGAGGCTTTGCTCTCAAATACCAGTCTAAGGTTTCATTCAATCAGTCATTCTCCCTGTGTCTCAGCATGCTCTGTATCGATGTTGGTTTGGAGCCTTTCTCCCACAGTGAAACGCTAAAGTTGAAGTAGCCTTAGGGCAGAATAAGCAGCTATCCAGCTGTGGATTGATAGGGGAGAAAGACACATGTGCACATAACACACACACACACACACACACACACACACACACACACACACACACACACACACACACACACACACACACACACACACACACACACACACACACACACACACACACACACACACACACACACACACACACAAGTGAATCTGCAGGCCTTCTATTGATCCAATCATCGTATTGCTGACTCCAATGTAGTGCGCTCATGTCAAAAGGGCTGTGGAACGCCACTTGACTTCATGGGGTCCGTTCAGTCGGACTGGCCGCAGCCGGGGGAATAAACCCCAATTGAACTACTGTAAGTAATAGTTTTAATATAGTTTGTTGGCAAGACAGTGTCTCGCCATATTGGTAATAATGCGAAGTAGTAATATACTCGAAGGGTCAGTTTACCCACTTTACAACAAAACATTTTCCCACATACCCACATATGAATAAAGTTTCAGTTTTTATTGAGGAGGTTTGTCAGAAACGTTTATCTGGAGTTTGCACAATTCACCAAATATACAAGCAATGTGTCGTCATAGAAAAAATGTCTGAGAGATTTACAGTAATCAACAGTGCACTGCCAACAGTTTTTAGTGAAATATTTTTTTTCTAGAAAAGCAAAGTACAAAACATCAGTAAGAAAACATGTATATATGTTGTACTTTGAAGGATTTATTTGCGTGTAAAGCTTTATATTTCATAACGGCAACATGGGTAACATTTCTTCCTGCGCTTCATAGTCAGAATGCTCAGCGAGAGCTTGTGATAGGGAAACATGCACCACTGTGGGAAGTCATAAACGGCCAGTGGTTCATTACCAGACTAATGGACAAAGAGAAAAATCCTATAACCTAGTGAGAGGGGGGCTTTGTCTTTACGAGCTCTGTTCTCCCTCCACTGACCAACACTCTCCTGGACACGCCGACAGTGCCAGGAACTCTTCACTGTTTGTCCCATTTCTACCAACATGCTACTTCCCATAGACAATGGTTTGAATTGCATAGATGTTTTTAGGCCTTTATTGGCTCTCTTAGACAGACAGAGGCAGTCAAATGGGAACAAACACATACAGCGGGTAAAATAAGTATTGAACGCGTCACCATTTTTCTCAGTAAATATATTTCCAAAGGTGCTATTGACATGAAATTTCCACCCGATGTTGGTAATAACCCATGTAATCCATACATACAAAGAAACCAAAACAAATACGTTCAGAAATTAAGTTGTGTGTAATAATGTGAAATGACACAGGGAAAAAGTATTGAACACGCTTACTGATATTTATTTAATACTTTGTACAAAAGCCTTTGTTGGTAATGACAGCTTCAAGACGCCTCCTGTATGGAGAAATGAGTCGTATGGCGAAATTATGGCCTCCGGATTATGGCCCCAACATTCAGAAGTTTAGAAATGCGTCTGTAACCAATGCCATCAGTGTGTTTTGCAACAATACGGTTGCGAAGGTCTTGAGCGAGCTCTTTGCTTTTACTCATCTTGAGATGTTTCTTGTGTGACACCTTGGTAATGAGACACCTTTTTTTATAGGCCATCAGTTAGGACTGAACCAGCTGATATTAATTTGCACTGACAAGGGGCCCAGATTGCTTTCTAATTACTGATAGATTTCAGCTGTTGTCTTGGCTTTCCATGCCTTTTTGCACCTCCCTTTCTTCATGTGTTCAATACTTTTCCCCTGTGTCATTTCACATTATTACACATAACTTAATTTCTGAACTTATTTGTTTTGGTTTCTGTGTATGTATGGATTACATGGGTTGTTACCAACACCTGGTGAAAATGTCATGTCATGTCAATAGCACCTTTGGAAATAAATTTACTGAGAAAAATGGTGATGTGTTCAATACTTATTTTAGCCGCTGTACCTCAAATTGGACTTGCGCAGACACACCACATGTGGCATTAGTGACTGCGAGTGTAATGGATCCTCCTCAAGTTTCACCTAGTGTACACATGAACATGAGCAGTGACAGTGCTGAGCAGAGACAAGGTTAAGAGACAGAAAGGGAGAGTGAAAGCTGCAGACGGAGAGAAAGATAAGAACTTGTAAGTACTCCTCTTTCTATTATCCAGCTAAAGGAGTCTTGGTTATCACTTTTGCACATGCTCTATTGGGGCAAGGGCAATAAAGAAAGAAAGACAGAAAGAGAGAGAGAGAGAGAGAGAGAGAGAGAGAGAGAGAGAGAGAGATTTTCAGTGTATTCATTTGATGATGTTGTTGTACCACCAACATGCAGGTGATGTGAATGGCATTGCATTTATTTTGAAGCAGGACAGATAGTATTAAATCTGATCACTGTGTCTGGATGTTTATTTTAGGAGGGACAATTCAGTATTCAGCGAGGGAATGGTGTAATTCTGCATTGTTTCTGACACAACAGTTCAAAAGTGAACTGGCAAAAATGAAGTGCTTTCATGCACTTGTCTGTAGTTTTCATATCTCCCTTCCAATTCTTCTGTCTTCTCTCCTCTCCTTTCTGACCGATGGTCTCTTGCTTTTCATCCAGGCGCTGCAAATAGGGATCATCTCGGGACATTACCTATGCAGGCCAGGGTAACAGGGCCCTCGGATGCTGCTTTGCTCTGCTAGGGGATCTTTGACCGGAGGCTCAGGTTACAAAGCAGACATCTTCCCTAGTACCCCCAACTCCCAAAATATTGCCTCATCTACTTACCTATCATTCTCCTCCAGTGAGGAAAGATTTGCATGAATAAATTCACAGCGTTATTGGCCATATAATTATATGTTTTTTTTAAGGTGGGTGTCAAAAATACAAGAAGATACAGAAATCCACCTTAAGATTGTAGAATGTTGTGGTATACTATTTAAAAACCTAGTTTGGGAACTATTAAAGCATCTAATCAATGGCTCGGTTTATGACAATTTGAATAGAGAATGGAGCTTAAATTGGAAAAATATTCTCAATAAGTCTAGCAAGTGGTTATTCCTCCTTAAGGAGTCGATGTAGAGTAGCTCTATTTAATGAAAGTCAGACTACCCACATAATCAAATGTTAGCAGGTAATTAGCACACACATATTTATCATTAGTGACTGCAGCCAAAGCATAAGGAAGAGGTAGGTTTTAAAAATCCATACAAATCTTTTTTTAACATGTGCTGGGCACCTTTTTTTTCTACATAGCAGAACCAGCAAAAATAAATAATTTTTCACTTTGAGGAATACGCAGCGAGTTTGGATGAAAATAGATGCGAACACTGCTCAGGGGAACTTTGCTGTGTCACAAACTGCTGCATGTGTGCAATTTAAATGAGGAGATTTTGGGATGCCCAGTGTTGAAAATTAGCTCTCAGTCACTAAATACATTAACACCTTGTTGGGAACATTCATATTTAGATAATTACACCAATTTTGCTAGCTTAGTGCTTTCCCCATCTCACAGTCATTTATACAGTGGAGTCTCACAGTATATATATATATATATATATATATAGTTTGGCCTTATGACAACATTGCTGAAGAAAGCTGCTTTCTTTTATTCTATTCCTTCTTTTTCACTTTATGGTTTGGAGAAGGTGAAGTTGTGATTCAAGAGTGAAATTAAAAGCCGATTAAACTTAAAACAATGGTGAAAGATTGAAAACGGATTGGATATATTGCTAATAATTAAACGAAGTATCAAACTCAAAATTCACTCTTGGTTGAATAATAAATGGAGCATTAAACGGAGTGATTAACTTGACGGACATTAGCCATTAACTAGGCCTCTATTTTAATGTGTACTTGATTTTAATTCTTTCTTTTTTTTTTTTTTTAGATATTTGTTTATTCATTATTCCGGATGTAGAGCACTTTGATTTGTTCTGTCGTGACTTTTGCCTATTTGTGATACTACGGTGGTGTTGAAGAGCGGGGGTTTCTTCCCTCAGAAATAATCTTTATCTGAGTAGAGACACTGGCTGCAGAGAGCACATTAACTTGACATCAGCCAAGATTCATTTTGACTTGTCATCGAGTTACACATGTAATTAACGTTTGTGACAGCTGAGATGATCTGCCACTGGCAAAGTATGTAAGTTTAATCAGCAAAAGTAGCGGTCAGAAATGAGAAGCCACTACCTGCATGTTATACTGATTTTGCCTATAAGAGTTGGGGAGATATACGGTGGTAACACACAAGTATCCCACCCTGCTGGGGGGATACTACATCTTTACTGAGGTTACAGCGTGGTAAGGCTGTATCTACTCCATTTCAATGTCCATGCTATGTGCAAAAAACAAAACAAAAAAGAAAACAACTAAAGTATACATGAACATTAATTTTAAGTTCATCACACCACAGAATACGTTGTCAACTACCCATCCAAATTTGAATGAAAAAAACCTGACGAGTATGTTAAATTAGGCTTTAAAATCATGAGAAAAACAGCAGTCTTCTCTGCTCTGAAACGGTGGGGGCGTGTCGCCTGAAAGTGTTGAAACTCCGCCCAGTCGCGGGACTCTGTCAAGTAGCCACGCCCCGGACAATGGACGCCAAGACGAGGAGTGTAATAGCACTCGATCAGCCTGACGTGTTTGAGCCACCAGAACCAGAATCAAGTTCTGAGCAGGCCGACCTGAAAACCAACGTCATTCTTCTCAGTCTGCAACAGAATGGTATTTTATTTTCTCTCATTTATTCAAGTTAGCAACAACAGTACTGACTAGCATAACATAGCTAAATCCAGTTAGGATATCAATAAACAGAATGTATTTTAACATATTTCCATATTGTTTTAATTGTCTCCATGGCCACAGATCAACTCTGCAGCCTTCTTTCATATTTCAATATATATCATTGTTATACGACCCTGTTTTGTCAATTTTTAAATAAGTGAACCCTGAACTTTCTTTTTACTTCTGTTTGCCATTTCACGAAAGGTGAAAGAACCCCGCTGTTATAATAATTATTTAGACTACGATCAAATTTAACACATGCTCTATTGTTAGTTTCATTCAACTACACCTACCTGCAGGTCTTCTGAGTGCTGTATGTGTGAATTACTGAATATTTCTTCGCATCGTAGCAGCGGAGTAACAAAATGCTGCCATCCAATTACGTACCTTTACTGACTAGTTGTTCATGATAAATATTTGATAAATGAATTAGTTAACAGTATATTTAGTCCTGCACATGTACAGGTGCACCTGTGGGGATTGCAGGACGACGGCCACAGAGGAAGACGATGTCTGCTGCAAAGAGATTAATGTTCAAGATCAAAATAAGAATTAAGAATGTCTAAAGGCCTAGTTGTTTTAGTCCATACTACTTTTTGACAGCTGGCCTTTTTTCTTTGTTTACAGGAGTGAGTGATGCACAAATTAGACATGCATATATGTAACATTGGCAAGAACAGTATTAAAACTTTACAATCAAATATGTATCTCTGAAATAATGTGCATCTTTTGTCGATCAATATTACATAATTCAGCTTTAGGAATGATACAATCCATTCCAGTCAACATTTGGAAACCCTTGGATGGAGCACATTGGAAAGCATTCCGGTTTTTTACCTCCAGCCTTTATTCTCTGTTTCCACTTGGCACACACCACCGATTTAATAGATTAATGGCTAATTTCCTCCACATAGACAGCTTAGTTTCATGACAGTATTGGCTGATGAAATTTCTTATTGAATACGTATTCAGCATCGAGCTGTAAACCCCTCTATACGTCAAGGCTCACCACAAACTGTAAGGTATTGTATTCAAACCGGAGTTGGTGACTATGTAAGTCACTCAATCCATCAAACCAAGACAAATAAGATGAGTAATGGAGCTGCAGTTTTTCGATATGCATGAATTAGGACTTTAGTGACTATTACTTCTGGAACTTCTGTATGTTCACCCGTTACAGGATCATTTTGTTATGACAATTGTGTATAACTATCTTTTTGAGGAATCAAAGAATGACTTTTCAGACATGAACCAGATGTATTGTTTATCCGTTATGAGATGTTGCTGTGAGTCATGGCCAAGGATGACAGTTTTTGTGTTCATCCCCAACAATGCAGGAACATAATGGCAGCTAAATACAGCTCCGAGATCTTCTAGAATACGTGCTTACAGATTACAAAAACAAATCCTTTGTGGAAAAAAAACCTTCCTAAATTATTCATGCTTCTTCATGGGCATGTTTTCATCATCACGTTTTACCTTGCCACTATCATATCCGTTGGAGTGTGACAATGATTTGGGCCCACCAAACACACTGCAAGGGGAGAGACAATGATGGAAAAAGAGTAAAACAAAACACAGAAAACACCCCAGAAACAAAGGACAGTTACATTCCCAGGACAACTGCAAAGCAACTCGATGCCTTCTTTTGCTCCTGTGGACTGATTGTAAAACAGCTCTAGCTTTTTGAGCAGTTGACATCAGTGTCATTGTCCTTTTCTTGTGTATTTGCAGAAATTTAGGGGTTTTTCACAGACAGGATGAGATTTCGGGGAATGCATTTGTTTCATATTGTCTCCAGTAACTTTTGATAACAAAAATGTTGCATGAAACTGCAGCTGCCATTGACAATGATGCTGTCAGAAGTGCTTTTGGCTTGTGGTTGCTTGCTACGGAAACAGAAAATGCACTCTTCAATATAATTATTTAAAGAAAAAACTCTCACTGTTTTCAGTTTTTTTAAAGAGAGTTAAAGTTAAACTCTGAATGGAAGATGTGAAGATTGCTGTTGCTACAACGTGGCATAAAGTGTAAGCAGGGGTGTGTATGGTTTTGTGTGCTGGCAACAGTGACTGTATATCTGTCAGTGAAGGTCCCTTTAGTACCCTGTATCTATAGTAACACTGTGTAGACAGTTTGATGTGAGTACGGGACTTCAAAAGACAGACTGTGGCCATTCATGTTTTCATCCCTCGCACTTTTATCCACACTTGCTTTGGGAGCCATGTTGTGCAGCCTTGGAACTGTCATTACTCCACGCATTTGGATGCAGGCAGTCATTTTTCTGAATATTTACCTTTTCTGGCAATATACAGGACTGTTTGTTTGGATCTGGTATATTTTTCTCATGCTGAAGTGTTAGAAATAAAGGAAAACAAATCACAGTGCTTTACGGGGTAAAAAAAAGTAATGGTATATAAATACATATACAGCAGCCACTTCTAATTGTGGTGTTCCACAATATTAGTTTTAGTTTGTTGTTCTTCCTCTTGACATAGTGCGGGCAGAATGCCAGAAATACATTTCTAAAATGTAGTCCGGTACAATACCACCTTTAACTATAACCTTGATAATGAATTTATAATTGCATTTTCAAATTGCCATTAATGTCACCAATTATTGTGAGCTAAGACCAATATGACTGTAAAGTTGTACCGAGCCACTGAGTGTGTAAAAAGGACACACTCTATAGACACCCCTGTAAAATAGATGAGAAACAGTCCAATAGGTACAGATATTAGAGAAGTGTGTTTCAGGCTAATCCTTCAGTTTCAGTCATTAGGGGCCATGGCAGACATTGTTTGTAGCCTGACTTGCTTCAGAAACCAGCCAAAAGACAATGGGATCACTGTTGGTGTTTAAAAAAAAAAAAAAAATCTAGAGCAAGCACAAATAACCCAAAACAGAGAGCTCTTGCTCGAAGATGCGTAGTAGAGCTCTTGCTCTAAGAACCATAGTAGTATAAATCGATAGCCTAAAGCTGTCTGTTAAAAGACCTTGTTGGGAATCAAACTTGACTCTCTCAGAGCTTGCTTCTTAAAGTATGGAAATACAGGATATTGTTTAACCATTGCTGTGAATTATTTTTTCTGAGTGAAGTCTTTGACAAGTATATTTTACAAAAGTTGCATACATCTTATGGCCACTGCGTTAATATTCACAAAAATTAGATTTTATACCTTTGCAATGGAATTGACAGAACTGATTTCACTCAGTAGATCCCAATTGTCACTCATCCCAAGGAGTGGAAGAGATGAAGGGATGGTGGAGAGAAGATGGAGGAAAAGAAGATGGTTAAGGCCCCTCCATAATTCATTTCCATCTGCCAATATGAAGGGTCTTCATTTCACTTGAAATAATACATGAAATGTCTGCCACAGAGCCACCTGTGTCAATTTTTAATCGTCACTTCTTTTCCAGTGGCTACGCCAAATCAATCATTGTCCCAAAGTCAAAAGTTGGAACTTTTTTTTTTTTTTTTTCATTGCCGTCCCTTATTTCATCTGGTCGAAGTTATTCACAGATTTCAAACTTGGATGGGTTTTTTTTTCAAATGGTGTTCAAGGTTTACTTTGAAGGGGCGTACAGGGACACATTCTTCACAGTGGCATGGAATTCTTAGCCTCGAACATGACATTTGTCCCTTTTTATTTATTTATTTTTCTCTTTCTACTCTTGTTGAAATATGTATCATGTTGCCAGAGATCCCCAAGTGCCTTTTCCTGTTGGGGACTAAGACAGTGCCTTGCACTTTTTTTTTGTTATATGCCAAATCTAATTCCCTTTCCTCTCCAGTAGTGTATTAATACATGCACGACAGAATTAGTTACACTCAACTGTCCACACAGTCTCTGTGCAGACTAAGTCTTTAAAGTAGGTGGGATTAGCTTGCTTTCACGTTTGTTTGTGTCTTTTTATTGTGCATCTCTGTGTGGCCTGCATAAAGTTGCTATAGTACCTTGCCCTGCAGTTCCTGTCTTGCATGTTTGTTAGGCTGTGGGCCTCTCAGTTGGTCACCCCACACCAGCTCTGACAGGTGTTGCCTGCATCATCTCACTTCTCTCTTCAGAAAATCACACAACGTGCACATTAATCACATAGGGCAGTTTTATATTTTTTTCAAACTCAAAATGATATAACTAAAAAGATATGATGGTAAATTCGGTTAAGGGGAGTCATAATGGCCTCTTCTTTGTTGGTTGTCATCTGTTGGAGCCAAATGATCTGTTGGTTCATTAGTCTCTGCCCAGCAAGGCAGTCTTATCAAGTGCTTCCCTCAACACAATTAAAGCAAGAAAAAAAATGTTTTTTTTTTTTATCCTGGATGCAACACTCGTGCTTTATGGTTATTCCAAATCTATAGAATCATCATTCCTACATCCCATAATAATGTTAGATAGTGGTATATACATAGAGGACTGTTAAGGTTTTAGGCACTAAAAGTAATTTGTGGATGCTTTCAAAAATAATGACATTTTTTTGATTCATCATTTAGTTTCATACATAGGGCAGTAAGAAGAAAAGAAAAATCCTGAATCAAATCAGCATTTTGTGTGTCCACTGTTTGCTTTTAAAATAGCACCAACTGTCCTAAGTGCACCTGCTCACAGTTTTGATTGATACTTGGTGGGAAAGGTGTTCCAAGCCTTTTGGAGAACTTGCCACAGTTTGTAGTTAGGTTAAGTTAGTCTCAACTGCTTCTGTATATTCATGTATTCCTAGACTGACTCAGGACTCTATGGGGGAGGGCTTACTATATATGGCAGGATTTCTTGTTCTTCTTGTCTCCGAAAATAGTTATTTATGGCTCTGGCTGGCTGTTTTGGGTCACTGTCATGCTTTAGAATTAATTTGGGACTGATCAGATGCCTCCATGATGGTACTAGATGATGGATAGGAATATTAATTGCCTAAAACCTAACAAGTCCATATCAGCACAATGCCAGGGAATTGTAAAAAACTGCTTAGTGGGGTCTCTTCATCCATCTCTGTCTCTGCACGTGTTTTAAGGCTAGTTCACTGTGGCCTCATTTCTATTATTCTATTTGTTCTATGGGTGAAATGAGGAAATGCTACAGTAGGATTGACCATGACAGAGCACTGCAATAATTAAAACGAAGCTCCTTTGGGTTTTACAGAGCAGAGACTTTGTTATACCACATGGGTGTCCGTTTCAGAAAAGAAGTGTTGAGGCGACCGACTGTGAGCGAGGTCTTTGGCTTACATATTTCAGGGTCTCCAGCCGCTACTACTTAAGCCTTGACACCTCAGGCCAACCTGATTAGGCCACCTCTGCCGTGTTTTCATCCACTTCCTCTTTATTAGCTAATAGGCTTAGCTCTCTCTCAGGGGGCCCCAGACATATTGGATCAGCACACCAACCTGTGCTCTGTATATCTCTGTCTCATTTTCTATCCCCACCTTGTTCGCTTGCTTTCTCTGCCTCATTAACTGTCTCATTCAAAATCTCACTTTTTTCTTTGTTGATGTGGCTGCATCTGTAAATGCCCTTGTAACTATGAACACATTATATATGCGTACACATGCGCACATTATATTCATTCAACTTAAATTGAATGAATTATTCATGTTGTTTCTCTTCTGCGTTTAGGGACTCATCTTCCGCTGTATTTGTCTGCTTTCCCATGAGGCACAAACACACGCACTCAGATGCAGGGCAAGTTTTACAACTGCTTGGCTGATGCTGGGTGTGGAGTCATAAAAGCAGACATCATCCCTGACTTATCACTGGCAATATACACATAATAACTCCGCTGGGATTATGCATCATACTGTAATTGACCCTTCCTCATCTGCAAAATTGAGCCCATCATTTCCATGTGTGGCAAGTCTTTAGGCTGGATGACGAATGGAATTAATATGAGGACTACCTTGATGCTGCCAAATTGCAGCTGTCTTGAAGTTAATTGTAACACAAAAGAGGGGTAAAATATGATAAGTAGATTATTATTAATTTTATTTATGTTATATCAGTTTAATTATTTATTTTAATGCATGGGTTTATATAATTAAATCACCTGTTAGTGTGCAAGGTTTCAAAGTTAAAGTCTGTAAACTCTGAGCCTCTTAGTCACTGAAACTTAAAAGTAGTATATGAAAAAAATAATTGTCCAACTGTTAGTTGAAACTTGAAATGAAAACTTAGAGATAACAGTTCATTACATTTCCAGGCTAATTAGAATGCATTGTCTGTGTACTTTAAGCAGAAAGTCCACAGAAACTTGAACATTGAAATAAAAAGAACAGAAAGACTCACACATTATAATCCTACTAATAAACCGTCTCGAGATCAAGTCCATCTCCGGAAGGACCCCGTGGTGGTACTTGAGGCAATGGAAGAGGCTGTTTGTGGTTTAAGGACATTGGAAACACTTGGTGGTAGAACAGCAAAAACCAGCATGACAGTTTAAAAGAGAAGACAGCCTGTGAACTTTAAAACACAGATTACATGGCGTGGAAGATTGGTACTCCTCCACAAACATGACATTAACATAAAGTGACAAACCTATTTTCTTTTCTTTTTTTTACATTTTAAGGGTTATCTTGCAGTTAAATTAAGGCAATCATCAAAGCAGACAGTTTTTAATTATTTGCACTGCTCACTGGTTCAGACCCTGCTAAGCATTTGCTGGAAGAAAAAATAAACTAAACTAAATGCTTTCACATGTTTTCACATTATTTCAGTGAATAAAAAAATATATATTTTAGGGCTTTATATTTCCTAACTCGCATCTTACCAAACTAAATAGTTTGAGCATATGGAGTAGTGTTAGCAAACAGCTGTGTAATAAACATACTGTTACCTTTTTCTGAGACTGGTAGTCAGCATACTCTGTGACATGAGGACCAATAATGTTCCAAACACTCGGTTTGTGATGAATGATCATATGAGGGAATAGTTGATTAGTTCAGAGCGATTTTCTAATAAATTTGATTTAATTTAGATTTAGACTTTATTAATCCCACAGTGGGGAAATATAGTTGTCACAGCACCATATAAAGACAAAAAAAGGTGCACACAATATGAAAACATTTACAAATACGTATGCATAAAATAAGATAGATTAAAAAAATATATATATATATATTTTCAAAAAAAAATAAGAGGAATGAATAAATACGCAGACTATATACACAAAAAACAAATAAAAATACAAATACAAGTAAATAATATCTAAATGTAGCTTGGGATGAATGGAAAAGTGTCAGGCGCTATGAAATGAAATGAACAGTGCAACGTTATTTTATGGTGGTGTTGAACAGTCTGACAGCCGTCGGAACAAACGACCTGCGGTAGCGCTCTTTCCTGCACTGAGGGAATGGTATTTTTGCTTGAAATGCCTATCATGTTACAGGGCCAGGAGGAAATGATATGACTGAGAAGGCCTAACTGTACATACGGTCGTACTGGCAGTGTCTTGTGGCCATAATTAAGCCAATGGATGCGAGTGCGCTTTCCACAGTGAGGAACCATCATGGCTTCTGGGGGAGCCATATTAGACCTATTAGCATGAAGTTCAGATTTGCTAACCCACAATATTTAGATATTATATATTTATTTTGGCTTAGATTGGCTTGGATAGGTTTTGCTTGTGTGCTCACATTTGTCAGATTACTACTCTAAACAATGAAAATCCAAGGGGTTAGTGAATGCTTTTAGCTTGTTGAAAACACATCCGAGTAATTGTTTAGTCATGCTTAGTCATCCTTGTTTTGTGTCTGATCAAATACATGTGGACCAGTTCACCTGTTTCCTGCACTGAAATTGATTCTTTAAACGTCAGTTGTTCTCAGCTCAAACATAACTATATTTCAAGCATTGAGACTGTGCAAAATAATATTTTTATATTTGATTATGTTGCTGCTTTGTGCGAATATTACTATATTACATCATGGAGAATCCCATCAGTCCACCACCAAATTCCTCTCCAGAATGTGATCATTTTTTATTCATACAAGAGATTTGCTCTTGGTCCTAATAAATGATCTGACTTATCTGTTGAGTATTGCTTGAGTTTTGTTGGAAGCCGTCCTCATGTTATCCCTGGTGGGCTGGATAAAGCTCTGAAATACTGTTGGCTTGTGTTATCATTGGTGTCCCATAGACTTTAGCGGTTACCATGAGAAAAAACCCATTGATTCACAGATGAGATTAGCCAAGGATTGTGGTGCTCATGAGGAGAGTGACATGCTGTGCATGTGCAAAATTGTATTGAGCACCACAGAGGGGTTTGAGAGAAGAGCAGGAGATAGGTTGTATCCAAGTCAGAATACATTTAGTTATAGAAGTTTCTGGGTTTCCGTTTACATTTTGGGTTTGTTTGCACTGGGTACATGTTTTAAAAGGCAGCATATGCCCACATACGGACTCCTAGTCGTTCTGTCCTTGTGTTTGGCAACATTTTCATTTCAGCAGCTCAAGCAGTCTCCCTCTAGCCCTTTCCTGTTTCCTGCTATCGGGCCACGCAGCTGGGGCTGGGGTTGTGACAGAGCCCCCTTTGGCTATAAGGCCTAACGTGCAAGTGAAGAACAAATTAAACCAAGGGTGGTGAGCTGATAGTATACTATTATTCTGATAGTGTCAGAGAGAAATGCTGATGCCTTTCCAACTACACCCACATCCCGTTTCTAGCCAAGTGAAGCGTTTCTACGCTTCCTCCCTGAGGAATTACCTGTGTACTGTTTACTCCACAGACTCAGACCTGCATGTGGGTCAGACTTTGTATCAAGAAGATATTGTAGACAATATGTAACAATGTGTTGAGTTTATTTTAAGACATGTACATGTATTCCACATATTGTAGACCTATTTACAGCCATACAGAAGATGTTTTTTTTTTTTTTTTCCACTGGGAACATGCAAGTTGTACATAGCAAACTTGAATGTGTTTATGATTTTTTTTTGTTTGTTTGTTTATTTATTATAAAATAATGTGCTTAGCTTTAAAAAAAAAAAAAAAAAGTAAAATTTTCTAACGCTCAGTGAGTAACCATGGCATACCACATGAATAGTAGACAGTAGTTTTGCACCCCGACATTGAGCAAATAAAACACTGCGAGTTAAAACAAATTACTTAATTGCCCGTATTTCAGCCACATGTTGCATGTGTACTACAATTCTAAAGTGCAGCTTTTGGCTAAAATATAATGTCAAACAATAGGAAACATCTTAAGGAAACGTGATGTAGGTTCGATGTTTCTGAAAACAAAGCACTTCTGTCAAACATCTGGTTTTGGCTCACCGCCACCACACAAAATAACTTTACTAGGACAGCCATATATTCATGACACTTGCAGATTGTGCAGTATAAAGACAGATTGATGCAGTGAAAATGATAAAAATGCAACTCTTGGGTCTTTCTTCGAGCACCATACTGACAGTCCCAATTGGTGTATGGCTGCTGTTATAACCTCCTCATCTTGACTCCTCAAAATATTCTTGATACAAAATCTGTTTCTCATTTCCAGCGGACATCCTTTGAGTAGCATGTAAAGAATAAGCCGACAGAAATGTTTGTCATGTCACTGGTAAATTGTGTGTCTGAAAAGGAAGACAACCACATGTACTGGCAGGGACAGATACATGTTTGGTTTATGTAAGGTTTGGATTTAAGAAAACACCAGGGAGGACCAACAAATTAAGTATTTATGGTTTCAGGGTACGATGGTAAAAGGTCAGAGAAGTGCCTTATTACACAGGGTAATTTTATGGATGCATTCAGAAACAGTGGTAAGAGTTGACCTCCTCATGCTATTACAAGTACTGAGCATCCAGATATAGATCCTGAATTGAGCGCTATGTTTTCAGGTCTGACCTCCAATATCTAGCACAGTGTGGTAGTTAATTAAGGCTAACAAAGGTGAGTTAGTATGTTTGGGCCACACTTAAGTAGTTTGTTTCATCAGGGTTCTTCCCACAGATGTGTAGACTTCAGAGTTCAGATAAAGAGTGAGAGATGGAGTAGTAAAGGAGAGGGAGGGAGAGAGAGAGAGAGCTCACTGGGAGAATGTGTCAAGAGAGCTCTGGTCTGCCCTCCTTCTGAGAGATGTTGATCATAGAGTGCGTGGCTGTTGTGGGATCAAAGGCTTTGTCAGTCAAAGCCCCTTGACTCTGTCTCTGCAGAGCCGACTACAGGTACTCAGGGAGGCATAGACGTGGAATAATTCATGACCAGAGAGGCTAACCCTCAGATGCTCTCCCTGCCCAGAATGAGAGAGCGCATCTAGGGTCACAGGTCTCAGAGCCTCCCGTTATCAGCCCCTAGGCATTCAGTTGAGAACAGCTGCTGTGTTTGGCTTCTGTTCCTCCTCTGTATTATCTGTTATAACACATACTGCACAGTACTGTGTTTGGCACGGACACAATCGTGCTGTGAAGTGTTTGTGTGGCACAAATGGCATGTTTTGCATGTATATGGGTGGGCAGGTGGGTGGATGCTTGGCATGAGATGTTTTGTTTTTCCGTGTGCGTGTGTGTATGTGTGTGTGTGTGTGTGTGTGTGTGTGTGTGTGTGTGTGTGTGTGTGTGTGTGTGTGTGTGTGTGTGTGTGTGTGTGTGTGTGTGTGTGTGTGTGTGTGTGTGTATAAATAATTTTAGCTTTTTTACCCGTGGATGAACTAATGCCTGAGTAAACCAAACAGTGAAATCCCATTTGCCTCAGACCTAAGTTTCAAACGACACATAGTTTGAGCTTGCTAGACGAATCTGAATACTATGAAGCCACCTTCTTTCAGTTGCATTGCACAAGAACGCAATGATGAGAAACACTATATATGTCCATTTACTCAAATTCTATTTAGAATTATTTTTTATTATCGCATTTCATTTATCATTAAAACACCACTACAATTTTGTAAGTTAAAGTATCTGTTCCCTATTTGAGGGAAGTTCTGACACGATTTGGATCAACTATACTCAGATTTGGGAAATGCAGGGCTGCATGACAAATTTTTGAGATTTGGGATATGTGTTCGTTAGCACCTGTGCAAGCCTCTGTAAGCTTCAGTTACCCATAACACCCTTCTTTGTGAAAGTCTGTGAACATAGTCTGTGTGAACGTGTCTGCATATATCTTCAAAGAGGCATAATTCTGCTATCACTGGTCCGTGTACACAGGATGTGTTCAAGCACAGCGTTGCTTTGGAGGTCATCCATGTTTTGTTGTTGCACGGCGCCCAATTTGGGCATATTGGCATATGATCAGAATAGGAATACAACCATTTGATTCGTTTGTGCCTGTTTGAGCAGGCAACATAAAAATAAAATATGTTCACAGTGTTTTTGAGAAAATGAACATACAATTTTTAGCCACTGGTTTCGGCACGGCATTAACATCCAAATTACTCCAAACTGGTGACTCATTTGCTTGCACATTGTTTATGTAAGAAAAAAACAAACCTTTTTTCATTAAATATTTAAATTCCCACAAAGCACAACTTTCAATTTTAAGTGAAACAACACGCACAAACAATTTAAAAACATTTTCATGTCCTGATCAAATGGGCAGCCTACCTCCATAGAGGTGCACAATATTCTGTAGTGTTCGCCACAGATGTAATAGTGTTTAATTAGATGCCCAACCTGAACCATTAATGCGTAATATGCCGGTATCACTGAGGGGCACGGAATAGGCTACACAGTGTTGTTAAACTGTAGCCATAAGGATTAACATGTAACTGTTTAGCTTTGCTTGCAACAACCACTCTGCCATGGATATTCACAGAAGTTGGCTGAATGAATGACTCGGACTGCTATATGATGACATCATGGTCCAAGCCTGCATGTACTAATGTGTGGGTATATGGAAATGTCCCCCTTAAACTAGCCCCAGTCAGCTGCACACAGTGTAGAGAGTGAACGTTTCAGTGGTTTTGCTTTGTTTTTGATGAACAATGTGAATTTTGAGCAGTGGCACTCACAGGGGAAACACTGGTTACAAGTTGACAATCTAATGTGAAGGCTGATTTTGTAATTTCTGACTTTATTTATCTACTGAGCCCCATGTGAAGGCTAACTATGTCTGTGATTTTATAGAAATCTGACCATTTGTGTTTTTTACCATTCGTGATGGGTCTATTTTTCCTAACTGATGAGATTTTACTAAGACTTTACTAATACTGTCATGACATGACACATGCAGAATATTTCAAAAGTTGATTACAACTGTTTGAAACTTCTCTGCAGATTTGATCAAATCGCTGTTCCAAAGCAACTGTTCTCAGTTTCTTTGTGACTGTTCAGCACTCATTAGTGCTTGTGAGGTAGCTTTGTTAACACAGAGTATTTTAAGGACAGCTTGCTTGTCTTCTATTTGGCTCCCGTACTTTCTTATTGTCTTTGTGGTAACATTGAGACTGTGAGGGCTGAGCAGCTTGGAGCACTTTTTGTGTGTGCCCACTGGTGCCAACAGTTAGTTGACAAAATGTTGTTTTATTTGTTTGTATATGCAGCATTTGATTAAGATCCCTCACAACCAGGTCCAAGTGGTCTCTTTCTTTGCCAAGTAACTTTGGAAGACATTACTTTGTTGGCATAACAATAACCACAAACAAAGGTGTTTTAGCACTGTTGTCATCTGTACTTGGGCTAATTATTAAAGGGAACAAGAGGGATTGGCTGAGTGTGTTGGGTAAAGCTGGAAGGGGAAGTAAAGCATGGGTATGAGACAAATCCTTTTGCCACTTATGTCTCCACTTCTCTTTCTGTTTTCTATCATCCCAATAATAAAGCACTTGTTTCACCAGAACCAGACCTGTCCCTTTATTTTCTTTGCTGCCTTCCTCGTCCCTCTTTTCCTCGATGATCGATAGTCTGCGTATGCAATTTTAACGTCTCTTTTCTGGTTTGTGCTTAGACAAAGTAAAAAGGTGCATGTTTTTCTTTTTCCAGCTTTGTTACTTGAATGTTCTCAACTATAACCCTCAACTGTGGGCATATACCTCTTTCTGTTACCGTCTTTATTCGTAACTATCTGTTTAATTCAACATCAAAACTATGAGGAAGTGAACTTGCCATACTGCACTGGGATTTATATTACACCAAAAATTAAATCCGCTCATAATTACATCAAACAGGATGGGCAGAGTGCCAGTTTGAGGATGAGAGAAGTACAAAACATCGTTAATGATGATGATGCAGCATAATTATAGGACACCTAATCACAACCTGGTTTTCTTTGGTTGGCTATAGAAAGAAAATAATGACTTTGAACTGTAAGGCCTCCCTCTTGCCCAACCTTGTCAGCTTTTGGTGAGGGATTACAGGATTATGCAGTGATTTGTATCACGGCACAGGGACACCTGCCACCTTTCTCTATTTACTTTCATCTTAGTCTTGACAGAAAAAAGTCCCATGTCAACCCATTAGAGTATCTCTTTACCGTGCTACTGTTGTTTTTCAGAGATAAATTGGAGGGCAGGGGGAAACTCAGAAAGTGGGTCAGTGAGAATATACAATGAAGAGTGTGGGGGAGGGAAAGAGAGCATGGGGGAAGAATCGGGAAGGACAGAGGGCACTAACTCTGAGGCAATAATTAAGTGGAATATGGAATGTCCTCAAGGGTCCATTCGAATCAGCACTTTACATTTTGATGCAAAGTGAGATAGCACGGAAGCCACTTTATTAATGGCTTTATTTATGTGTGGGTGGATGGCATTCGCCCTGACTCCGGGACACGCTTGGCCGGCCTCTCCCTCGTACTTGCAAATTGCTAGCAGGGGGCAAACAAAGGTGACTCAGGGTCACATCTACTCAGTGTACTACAAGCTGTGGAGAGAAACCATGTAATAATCAGTGTATTTACATAATGTGCCCTTAATGCACCTAATCTTATGGATTTGCATGGGTTCTTTAAAGTTCAAGCAGTATGGGCATTTGAAGCTGATACAGACATTTTGGGGGCTTTGACCTCTTCAGAGTTTGGACTGCTTTTTTTAGTGTCCTACGTAAATTCACTTCTAGAGGCTTAACACGTTTCTGAAATAACATATAATACCTAGAACACTGTCTGGTTGCTTACATTCATGCAACATTTCAAGATGGTGATCCCACTAACCTATTACCATCTCGAGATTCAGCAGTGTTTAAAGATACAACAATAGCTGTTGCTTCACATAATTGAAATGTTTTTTGGACAGGAGACATCTCAGCTCTATCTTAAAAAGAGATTATTTATTGTCATATCATAATGGTCCCCAGTGAAAGCTATTGGAAAACTCATTTGATGAAAATTGAAGTTCAAGTTTTATAAGAGTGGCACTTTATTTTCTCACGTCCTTCTTTCACGTTCATGGGTTTGGACACCTCTTAATAAAAGCTGTGTCTGAAGCGCCAGCAAGCCTCCCCAGGGAAATGTATTTGTGGTGAAGTTTATGAGGACACCAGTCATAAAGATTTAAGATGGAGCTTTTAAAGCTGTTCACAGCATAAGCACATGTATTGAGTTGGATGGGGGGATTATTGAGTGCTGTATCAATATGGAATGTACATGATGGCTTTCCACACTTTCTATATATCTTGCCCTGTTGCTTTACGTCATCCTGTCAAGCATGCCACATTGATAATCTCTTTTTTCACTCACTCGTCATTGCGGTCATAAATGAAACATGATGGTTGAGAGTCATTGGAGTTTGTGAGGGAATAGCTGATGTTGTAATTGGTGTCAGTGGTTTGCTCTTATACCCACAAACTCACAAGTGTCTCCACTATGATTTGTGTGAAAAGGTTTACCACACTTGAGGATGAACTGACCAACACAGTGTGAAAAGACTCACAAGGGATTTGGTATTTGATTGGCCTCTGGCTCACCACCTGTCCTTAGATGAATATTCATAGACCTAATCTCCACTGACAACTAACACAACCAAACAAACAAAGGAGAATTCCTTTGGGAGCCATGTGTCACAAAGACAGAAGGTCAGAAGATGGTGCAGTGTGCAATGTGTTCAAATCCATTTTATTGTGCCTATAACATATTTTTACATTATAAAACTATTTCCACCTTTGCAGATGAGGGATGGACTGCAGAAGTGAGTCTTAATTTGGTCGCTGGTTCTGATTGGGGAGAAAACAAAATAACGATAAGCTTTTAGCTAACTGGTGCTGCCATCAGTACTTAGACGTCAACATGAACGTCATTCAAGCAATTTAGCTAATATTTTAGGTTTGACCTTGATTAATACACTGTATTAATGGTGTGTTGTTTGTGAGGCTTGCAAGTGTGGGCTCACTCTCACAAAATAAATTTGACTGAATGAGAAATAGGTGCTCATTGAATTGTCATTGAAAACAAACCTAAGAGTTGTCCGCTTTAGGAGCCAGCTTCCTATTGATTAAGGGCTCATTTGAGATCTCAGTAGTCTTTCTGTACTGTCACAACTTTAGCAAGAAATAGAAGAAGATTTGACTTCAGTGGAGTGACTGCACAGACAAGGAGATGTTAAAATACCAACCTCCTGAGAGGCATCAGTGAGATATTTTCCTATGTGCTGACTATTGTCAATATTGTCCTACATAGGACCAAATTGTCAAGTCTTCCGATCAGAGCAGAGCTTGTATTTGCAGTTTGCTGCTCAGTCATCTGCTACATGACTTTATCCATGGCTTTGATCCACATCTGGCTTGGGGACTCAGTTTTAAGCTTGTGTTCCGGTGGGTTGAGGTTTTGGTAATCTCCCACTCCTCTCCCCCACTATGGTGGGAGCACTCCAGTAGTTTTTTGCATAAAATTGCAGCATGGCCAGCTCCTGTATCTTTTGTTGTGTCTTACACAGCATACCTTGGTGATGCTCATATATTTGTTTGAGAGGCTGGGATTCAACTCATTTTGGAAACTGTAGTTACTGGTACCCTCTTAACCTAAAAATAACCAAAGTAAATCAGCATGTTCAAAACTGAAGTTTTATGAGCTTCACAAATAAATTGTTGAACAGTTATTACCGCTAACGCCAAATAAAACCTTAAAACGTTAACACTTATACGTGATCAAATCTAAAAAGTGTATTTATGACTCATAATTCAGAATATTCATTATACCAGTGTCATTACAATCACCCTTTAGCTATTCAATTTTTTATAATTTCTAACTATAATATCCCACCATCAAAAATATTAGAGCGACAGAAAACACTGAATATGAGTATGGATTGCAATTCTAGCAGAACAGTGAATTTAAAAAAAATATGTCAGTAATAGTTCAACAATAGTGTAAAAACAAGATAAAAGAGAAAGGGGAAAGCCATGTGCATCTTAAGGCGACTTAAATAATGTATATAACTGATAGAGCCTGTATCTGTTCATTTTAAGAACAACTTAACTGACAGTTGTAGTTTACTTTTTATCTTGAGAAAAAAACTTTAACAAACTTGGTAGTCCACAATGTTTATTCAACTTTTGATATTGTAGTTCTTTAAAACAAAAGCATTACTTTAAAGATCTCTGAAGGTTTTGCGCTAAACAGTAGAGAGAGTAAAGATGAAGTGTCTATCTGTCAATTAGAAAATCTGCATCACGCTCTCCTCAGAATCTCAGTCGACTGAAGGGTCTCTGACTGATTATATGACTTATCGACCTACAAGGGGCAGCCTTACTAAAGAGAGTTTATGACCATTGGTAAGGACTTCCATTCTAACCACAACATCCACAACAACCTATCATCAACCGAGCTTCACCGACATCATCACTAGGTGTTTTTAATGAGGTTAGATCATGTACACATTATTGTATTGGCTAAAACAACAATATGCTAATCCCTTTGGTCCAAATTGGTGATTATTTTTACCTCATGTTTGTCCACCAGAAAGATAACCTTTACATTTATTAGCCGGTGGCCTCACAGTCGCTGCCGTCCTTACTGGCTTTAATTAAAGCTGTAATTGTGCAGACAGACTCTTTTCTCATTATAGCTAATCTTTTATTTCAACCTGCTCACTATCCCCCGTTCAATTAAGTGAATTGACGGTTGTGGAGGCGTGTTTGGTAAAGTAATGTGAGAGGGAAGTAAATGAAATTGGACATATCACCCTGATGATTTTTGCTGTGATCACATTGACCTTCAGTGTTGGTTGCATAGTCTTGCTTAATGTTTGAAATCATATGTGGAGTGTCAGACATGGAACCTTCCAGTTTTTGTTGCAAACAGGGCTGCAAGTAATGATTGCTGTTATTATTGATTATTTGGGGTAGAGTCAGACTTACATTTTAAAATGCCCCTCACAGTTTCGTGGAGCCCTGTCTTCAAATGGCTTGTTTTGCTTGACCTGAAGTCAATGGCAGATATTCCAAACACCAAAAATAATACCTTTGGTATCGAATTTTAAGTAATATAAACAGAGATGTCCCCACATTTGAGGTGCTAAAACCAATGGAACTGTCTTGAAAATTGTGAATGATTATTTTTTTTTTCGATTGAATTAAGTTAGTAAACTCATTTCAGCATTACTATAGATATGCAGTTTTTTCCCCTAGTCTGTTCTGATACTTTGTGAGCATGAATAAAGATTGGCTCTGTTGTACGTATGAAGCAAGCTCTTCTGCTCTGTGTGTGTGGACGTTGTCAAGTTGATTATTTCTCCAGAGTCGCTGTACTGGGCTTCCTAAAGTGGACAGTATACATACCACATGCTGTTTCCAGCCTGGACCCTGCTGCTTCAAAGTTGCACTGTTTACCCTCCAGAAGCCTCTGCTGGTGGGAAGTGATATCTAAAATCTGCCATACCCTGTTAATTTCTCTTTTGTAATGCAGTTTTATTTGGGAGATTGTGAACAGCTGGAAAATACAACCACTGTTTGAGACAGAACTCTTCTTTTTCTTAGATGTCCTTTTACACTCCTTACACGCAGTGTCTTTACCTCACCGTCCAGGATGTGATTTAGAGTAAACACTCTAGCGTTAGCATTAGCATTGTCTTATTGATTGGCCCCCTGGAAAGGGTATCGTGAGATATAGGACTGATCAAGGGGATAAACTGATATTTAAGGATGACAGTGAGATCTGAGCAAAGAGGTGTGTGTATCTTCATGTCAATTGGCGGTTGTGTGTTCAGGTAAATGTAAACCCTGAATGAATAAAGGATGGAATGGAAACATAAGCTCAGTAGCTACAAAAGTATCTCTGCTTGGGTCTTATGCACAGAATTGACAGAGGAGGTCACACTGAAATGCATGTGTATATTTAGTGACATTTCATAATCTTAAATATTTGACATCTTTACTGCTCAACTTCCAAAAATATCTTTGTTTTAGGTGTCAATAATTTGCACAAAAAAGTGAGATGATGACCTTTTATTTAAAGTGGTTGATGGCTGTTTGCAGCATAGTAACATGCATGTTTGTAATTGTGTTGTGGTTGAAAATCCCTCTACAATAGACCTTCATTTTATTTAGCCACAGTACAGGTGGGTGCTCTACCCAATAGAAAAAAAAACTACAGCCGTCTTCACAAATCTTTTGTGCAGTCAGGTATTGTGCTGGTCTGTTGCAATTAGGTGCTGAAAGCAAGGTGAAAATGCCATTAATATGTACCTTACACTCTCATGCACCATTAAAGCCAAACACAAACCCCACATTGTTGTTGGGCAATTACAAGGCTTCTTCACTTGTGCTCCATTTGCTTTGTCTGGTGTCCATTTGCTGGAATGGCCTCCATCCATGTGTTTTACATATGAGCAGAAAATGAACTAGATGTGAGGAAGCGAGACATTGCCAAAGAAAGGGAAAGCAGCAGAGTGAAAACTGTCAGGCAGAGCGATGAAGGGAAGGATTTTTGAATATTGTACTATTGTTAGTCAGGGACGTCAGAGTGCATGTGTCCATAATCCAGTTGGGGAAGGAAGGGAGACACAGCCATGCCAACTGTTAGTGACCGAAAGCCTTGGGATTAATGCTGCACGTATTCACACTCTGATTATTGCCCACTCACCCCTCCTAAAGAAACAGTCTTGTATAAAAGTCTGTGGTTAGAAAGTCTTTTTGTAGCCACGTCTCCTCATCAAAATGTACACGGGTGAATAATATATTCATTCTCTCCAAAAATGCGACATACAGTGTGTCAGGAAGCTTATTCAAATGTGTATTGTGAAGAAGAGATGCAACACGTGCCCATTCCTGTCACAGACACACATACTGCCCCCTACAGTATATTTCAGATCAGCATTGCCCTTGGCTAATGTGTTTGCCAGAGAACTGGCACACGCAGAGGTCAAAGGTTAATGAAACATTTGCAGGTACAAGCACTGACCCTGGACATCAAAAATGCATATTGTTGGTTTTAGTATGCATTATTCTTGTGGCCAGACAGCCTATACATAGCTTTATAGCCTCCAGTCAAAGCACTTTACCTCGTTAAAAGATCCTGTTTAATAATGTATCAAGTCCATCTGCTTCAAAGGCAGTGATCAGTCAATTGAGCAACTCCCTCACCCTATTCCCGAGGAAGCTGCAGCTTCCATGAAATCGTGTTTCCCTCCTTCCCTAATGATTTGTCTCAGTGCTTCTTACCAAATACCAAGTCAAACGGCAATTATGCTGAAACGCGATGTCTACCCTCATACCATCCTTGATCATGCCTTTTCAAAGAAATACAGGTTGTGCTGTGTATTTTTTAATGAAAGCTGATTTGCACACATCTGTCAAAGACGAATAGATACTGTAAGTTAGGGAGAACTGTCTTCTATTCTTGAAAGGTCATCGTTGAGTTACTTTGCAACATCATCACGGGAGAGATGATGATAGTGATGACGGCTGAGGAGGAGGCCCCCAAGGATTGTTGCTTTGCCGTCAGCTCTGACTGTTGCTGTAGGGTCAACATCAGCTACGTATGCCTCTAGGTCTTCTCTGCAGTGCAAACCGGACAGTGCCCATATTTTTCATCCAGTTGGAGCTGGCATCGTTAATCATCCACATCATCTTTTCCCGCCTTAGCTCCTTCCGATGCCGCAGGCTTCTCCTCTCCCCTTTTATTCTCCTTCATTCCCTCACCTCCTTGCCTGCCCTGAATGTCTTCCTCTTCTAAGTGTAGCCATAACTTTTATTTTATATAAACTGTGCCATAGTATGCAGTGCAGTCCATCTGTATTAAGTAGGCCGCAGTACTGAAATACAATGTCTGACTGGTCTGTTGCAAGTTTTATGTTCAGTTATTTAAAGCTGTGTCAGCAATTATAAACCCAAAAGACTTCAGACAGAGTAGTATTTTCAGTAAGTAAATTATTTTACTGCCGCGTTCAGTGAAAATAGACACAACACAAACATTATTTAATGTCCAAAGAAAGTCACTTATTGTGTCTCTAGCTTTTCCAGGTAACATACAATTTACCTGTGTTGCATTTAAATTGACCAAAACATAAAACAAGCCTCAATGGACACTATCAACGTGTTACAGGATTTGTGTTGACAGGTTGTGGTCATCTACCTTAAAATGAGCAGGTGGGAAACAATTCATATTTCTAAGAAAGAAAACGCACGCGCAGTGGCCAAAACGCTTCTGAGCAAAGCAAGTGTCTTTGGGGGCACTTACAGTCTGTCCTCTGAATAACTGAAAAAAAACAAAAAAAAGTGTTTGTTTAAGTAGGGTGATGTAGTATAAAAAAAAAAGCTGCTAATACCTCATGTCACCCAGCCAGTTCAATAATAAAAAAAATAAAAAGTAATTTGCAATCTGTGAAAATAAGTACTGCAAAATTAATTTTATATGCATAGCTATGAGTTAATATGCAGAAAAGTAATATCTTTCTGTAAATAGTTTTAATGACATTCTCAGGGAATAATATAATTCAGATTGCATGCTGATAATTTTATAATTTACCAAAGAAGATTTCTCTCCAGATTATATCATTGCTTTGCATAATGAGCCAACAATGAATTAGGCAAGAATGTTATGAAGCAATGTAGAACTGTCAATCTTTAAGGCTAAATTCGCTGTTTACAAGAAGACGCATTGACTTATGTCCCACATCTAGGTCTTACAGTTGGTTTTTGGGTGCACTTCCTGAAATACGATTTCTTAGTCACTCTTTCTACTTTGACTCTTGTCAAGGTTAAGATTATCTTAAAGCATTAGGGCTTACAACTCCACATCCACACAGAGTGCAAGGAGCTGTGACAGAAAGGAACGATTATGAAAAAAAAAAGAAGCAAAAAAACAGAACGAGTTTGAGTAGGAAGGAGCAGATTTACAAACTTGTTAAAGGCAGAACTCTTCACCCTGCCTGAACAGGCACAGCCTACATCTTTACAATTCTGTAGAGGGGAAGAGCTGCATCGGCTCTGAATACCTCTGGTCTTCTCCCACTGATGGTAACCTGCATTTGTCTGTATTTTCCAGTCGGGCTGTGGATCATCTCAGCCACAGAGCATCGCCTGTCTCAAACTAATATTTTATTGGCAGCAATTTTGTGTTTGTACCTCCCAGTTACAAGTCTGCATTTGTACTTCACACTTCCAAGTCAGGTACCATTTCTGAGTTGCGGAAAAACACACGCTTTGGGCTATTGTCACATAGGATTATCTTCCCCCCAAAAAGTAGAAAATACCAGACAGTCATAGAAGCAGCCAAAATGTTTGACCTTCGACTAAAGGGAAGCCTGCTGTGTAGAAGCAAAACCTCCAGATAGCATGTCTTTTCCAAGACTATCTGTGTTGTCCTATTGCTCACTGCGGTCAATAGGTCAATTTTAACTAAGAGTTAAAGGCTTGATTACCGCTGGGACCTAATATGATTGATATGTATGCCTGTAGGATGGTTCTAGTTTCTCTCAATACAAGCCTCTGCCTGGGGGCACATAGTAATGTGAGTTAAGCTGGTCTCAGAGGAGGGGTTCTCTCAATGCAAAAAAACATTGAATATGCTGAGACTTCTCTCTAATATTTAGTTGTAATATCCAGTCTAATTTTGGTATGGAGCCCTGAAGGGTGAGGAGACTTGCACTTTTGCTCTCATCATGAAAAGATCAGAGATACGAACAGTAATTTAGGTATTTGAGACACTGAACTAATTGTCACATTACTTTATCACTTAAACTGTCGATGGACGCTTGATAGGATTTTCTCTTTACCACTTTGCTTGTCACCCATTCAGATATTTTTTGTCCATATGTTTCTAAGTAACTCCCCTTTGTTACCAAATCATATTAGAAGCAAATATGCTTGAGGATCTTCATCTCCAGCTCATGTATGACCATGACATGTGTCTTTCCCATTGTTTTTTTCTGGTTGTCCACTCCTTGTAACTTAACCGCCACTGGGTCACTGTAGTGCCTCGGTGTCCTACAGGTGTCATTGGAGCCCATTACTGGTTTGATTGGCTGTGCAAACCACTATAGGATATTAGAGGCAATAGAACTCTTGAGATTTGCATTTTCACAACTTCCCTTGTTTGCATATTGGCCAAAGATTTATCTGCTTTGCCATTGTTTGGAAGTGAGTGGAAATTTCTGATGGATGCATTTTTGAATAACAATGTACTACTTATAATTGAATAAAGGATTTAAATTGGAATTCTAAATGAAATTATAATATATATATTTTTTTTGTAAATTTTATTTCAGTTTCATCTACTTATACAATCATATTCCCAATTTCTCCTGTTTTTATTTTTTATTTTCTTACAACTTTATATCTATGTTTATAGACAATTCAACAAAATAGAATTAAAGTGAAACAAAAATAAAACTTCTCTAAATCTAAAAATAGTATAATACAGAAAGTACTGAAAGTAAAATAATAAATGGGAGGTTAGGATCTGGGAGGGGAGTTCTGTGTATGTGTGTGATGACATGAGTGTAGGCATATGCACATATTTTTCATATTTTCATGAAAATATACTATTTTTGTTTAGAATGCAGTTGTTGCAGTTACATATCTATTATTTGAATGTTTAAGTGAATATATTATATCCTAATAGAGCCTGCAATGTGTGTACATTAAGAGTAGAAAAGTTTGTATTTCATAGCATTTAAACTTGCAGCCTTGAAACAGTAAAATCGGATTATTTCACTTCTACAGTATGCATTTGAGTCTCGTTGGCATATTATAGTCCTTTTGAGAGCAAATGGATTAACATGATATATTTACTCCGCAGACCTTTTTTCTTGCGGTTGTAAAGATCTACGAACCTTGAACCTCACTGGATGAAAAAAATGACTATTTAATGTACTAACACTATACATTTACACACTCATAAACCCACAACAGTATATAGCGATAGACAGAGAACTTGCACTTTTCCCTGTCTGCCTAATTTGTTAAATCCCTGGAGAATCTGATTCATAATGTAAATTGTGAGAGCTTTCCTTCTCAGCACAATCTGCCCTGTTCAGTGAAGCTTCTTTGGATCAAATCGAACAGTTTAGGACCCAACAGACTTCAATCAAAAAGTATCTCTAAATTGTTATTGTTTTTATGCTTATTAGACTTAGTGTCTTATATACGGACGTTTAGTGTTTGGCAAATAATTTTTCAATTCAATTAAAAGACATTTTTGCTATTTAAATGTTTTAAATCTAATACATGAGGTGCATCTAAGTAGAGTAAATATAGTAAACATGTTCAATAGTTTTTGTGAAGGCAGTTTAATGTTGGTCAATTGTAGGTAGTCGAGAGGGAAACATGAATTATTGTGAAGGGGATTTGCTGACATTTTGATTTGTAGCATGGGGATGTCACAAAGAATAAATGTGTTTTACCATATTTGCAACTAGGTTGCTGATGGTGTTTAACTGTTGTTGAGATGGGGTGACGTTTTTTTTTTTTTTTATTATTATTTTTATTTTACATTAGCAGACATAGTTATTGTTAACCAATAGTCGTACATTTAAGTAATCTAAGCATAGGACAACACAGGAACTCTGTGGGCATCTGATCTGTATCAACATCAGAAGATGAGTGAACAAAGGAAAATCACTGTATCCAACAACCTTAAGTCCACACCTCATATTTGAGTGACTTGAACCAGCAATTATTTGGCATGTTTCTTTGAAAAAAGAATACACAGAAAACCATGTTTTAGCCAATTATACCAATTAATAGAATTTAAGACTTTAGTACATTTAATACGTGAAGTGTGCCTCTTCTGTCCCCTGTTTTTCCAAATCATCTCCAGAATGCTATAAAATGTAAAGTGTCTTGCACTATTAATGGTTTTATTTTCAAAAATATTTTCCTCACTGTGCCATTATTATTTCATGAAGCATTGCTGATTTATTGATCATAATTTTATACATGCTTTGTGATAAAATATAGAAGTATGCAATTGGATTATAGGTTCATCCATCCATCCATTAGTTATACCTGCTTATCCTTGAGGGTCTGGAGCCTATCCCAACTGACACGAGGCAAGAGGCGAGGTGCACTGCGGACGGGTTGCCAGTCAGTCACAGGGCATTAGGGCTTCAGCTACTCTTAATGCATGTACAAATGGGATCAGTTTGGTCAGAGGTGATATGACCTACTCTCGAGTGCGGCTAATGTCACATTGTCAGCAGTAGTCATACTGTGACATGAAAGAGTGTGTGTGCAGAGGCCAATGTGTACCTTTTTATTCCTGCCGTTATCACCTAACAACCTTACCAGGTCATTGCAGTCCTCCAAACACATACAGACTGACACATGCGCTCATAAGTCATGTGCTCTCCTTTTCAGAGGGGAGTGTTTCAGTGCAACAAAGGTTATTTACAGCTGTGGCCTCAGCTCTCCTCCAGATGCAATTAAAAAGCTGTTTGGATGCACTCATGTGTAGTTCATCGGCCATTCATACCCCCCGCGCCCCCCTCCCTTTTGAACCCCCCCCCCCCCAGTTTCTTTCATCGTAGGGGCTCTTTTTCATCACGCTGCAGATGACATCTTCCTTTTTGTCAAGGTCGCTGAAGAGAGAGTCCCAGATGATTGTTGTCACCCGTCAGCCCTTTTTCTTTTGAGCATCGGTTTTCTCTGTGACGTGCTGATTGTGCCGACACCATTCGAGCCTTTCAGGAAGTGGTATTTGCTCCGCTGCCATGCTGATCATGTTCCCCCTGAGTGCAAAGTGTTTAGCCAAGTCGTTGTGAGAATGCAAGGGGTGATTTGCAAAAGGCAGTGTTCCTTAATGGTGCTTTTCATGGGTTGCGTGTCACATCCCGATGGCCTGGTTTCAATTGGTCCATTTTAGTTTGTTCCATCTCCACAGTACGTAATAAAGTCTCATGGTAATCCTCTCTCCTTTTCACGCTGGACCGTGAATCATCACCTGCGATTCTCCTCTACCTCTCCTCTCTTTTTTTGCTCCCTACTGTGAACTGCTGGTACACCCTTTCCATTTGGATTCACTCCTCTCCCTCCCTTACTATGTCCCATGAGTTCACAGAGGTGACACGCAACGAATGAAGGCACTCATTGTTACGTCAGCTAGAGTAAAGCCATGAATTTTTAATCTGCTCTGACACTGGTCTCTGTCTGTCTGTCCGTCTCTCTTCGTCTCGCTGACTCTCTTTCTCCTTGTGTTCTATTTCCATTGGCATTCTGTCCACTGGCCACAGCTTGACTTATACCCAGCTGAGAGGCCTTACACCTGGGACCACAAACCTCAGTGCTCTGCCTGCCCCTGGTGCTTGTGTCGTGCTGTATGTGTGTGTGTGTGTGTGTGTGTGTGTGTGTGTGTGTGTGTGTGTGTGTGTGTGTGTGTGTGTGTGTGTGTGTGTGTGTGTGTGTGTGTGTGTGTGTGTGTGTGTGTGTGTGTGTGTGTGTGTGTGTGTGTATATATATATATATATATACAGTATACTGCAGAGGTTTCTGCCATTCACACACACACACACACACACACACACACACACACACACACACACACACACACACACACACATATATATACATACACACACACACACACATATATATATATATATATATGTGTGTGTGCGTATATATATATATATATATGTGTGTGTGTGCGTGTGTGTGAATGGCAGAAACCTCTGCAGTTTAGCTGTGCTTCAGGGCTTCACAGCTGGTGTCAGGTGGGGGGAGACTGGGCAGAGGGGAGGGGTCACCATCCATGACCTTCAACCATTAGCGAGAGGCTGCTGTCGTTTGCTCTCACAAGGACACCCTGTCCACTCCATGTACATGTCGATTCACGAAACTAATAGCATCATTACGGAAGTCCTTTGGTCGCCAGCTGACAACAGTCTCTTGTGAAAGTAGATCAATGGATTCATCAATAAGACACTTGGCATATATTTAGCATTGTTGTTTGAGAAAATGAGAATCACTTGCAGAAACTAAATGCATCTGCTTTGCAACACAAATGTCATCATAGACACATTGACAAAAGTAAAATATTTTGATGGATTTTTATATTATACTTAGTTGCAAATTTACTAGTGACGTGTAAATTTCACGAATGCAATCCAATACACCAGCCCTGCATTGAATTCTGTCTTCGTTGGTGTTTTTGTTTTGCTGTTTTAGAGTTTTATGTTGGTGAGGGAAGTCAAAATATTATAAACCGTAAACTCTACAATATAATAATATGTGATAGCTGATTGTTAGCACCCTTTTTTGCAAAAGAGAATACAAAATCGTAAATAAAAACAACAAAAATACACTTCATATAATGACCTCCAACGGAAGTTTAGAGGTGATTCAAAGCATCTCTAACACCTACGTTTAGCCCCGTCCATGTACCAGACAGCCAGTCATTTGTTTTGAATGTTGATCAGTTGATGTGTAGCCAGATTTATGAATGCAATAACATGCCTTTGGTCCTCACATGTGTGGGGACACATAATGGAAGTCATTACTCTCCTGCCCAGTTCTCCATTCTAATAGAGCATTAGTATGCTCTTAGTGGCACTGTTGGTATTGAACACACTCTCTCCTTGAGAGCAGAGTAACTGCTGCTTGGTCTATTCATGATTCTCCCCTCCCGATGTCACCTCACCTCTTTGCTGTGCCGATCACCTTGTACCCCCCCCCTTTTACCTTCCCCCCCACCTCCCGATGTTTTTTCTCCTTGTGCGCAAAGACTGTGAATTAGCTCCAGCTTTCAACAGGGATCTGCCAGTAATGAAGCCTTTGTGTTTGTACTCTGAGCCGGCACAGTTTCGAAATTGAATTGGATGTTCCCTTCCCGCCTGGTTCCTCTTACCTTCCTGCTCCCAACACGGTTCGGGCTTTCTCCATTATCTCCGGCATTCCTCGTCACAATACTCCACATTGTGCGCCTCAAAACACGGGCACGGTTTTTCAATGGCTACAAACGCTCCCAGGCTCCCGTCCAAGTCCCCATACCTGGTTGCATAATACGCTAGACACACATACACGCCCAGGTATAAAGTAGCAGTGTACCACTTTGTTACATTATGAATGGTAGGAGATGTATACTCTGTCAGACATAGACATTCCCATTTGCATCCAATACATAGGTCTCCTTGCAGTGTCCATAGCCAAATTTGCACTAATGCTCTTTTGTGGAAACCGGAGCTCCCTGTACACTTGTGTTTGGTACCGTCCCCAGAGGACCCCACTCTCTTCTTCCATACACTGCCACTGCCATCAGTGCTTATCCTTCAAGCTGGGTTATTGTTGCTGTGCCCAATGTGTGGCACCATGTTTTATACCTTCCAAACATTGCCTCATTCTCTACACATGGCCTTGCTGCCATCTGAGAAGCCATCATCAAAGATCAGCGCTCACCAAATACTTAGCAGGGTGCTTTTTTTTGTATGTCCCCTCACCACGCTTAGGCTCTTACCGAGTACTTCAGTCTCACTTGCTACCTGTCAAGTGCTCCCACCTTTATCTCTCCCTCCCTTCCCACATTTCCTACTCTACTCTCCTGGTAATGGTAGAGGATGAAATGAAGAGCTTATTTCAGTTCACTCATGCCCCAGTTGGCTTCACACCTTTCTTCCAGTATTGTTGGTTGGATTTAACAGTGGTTAGCTAGAGCTTAAGAAGGTAAACCCAGTAGGTGTCCTGACAGGAACATGACAGCATACAGGGTGAGAGGGGGGTTTGTTTAGGGATATTGATAAAGAAATAGCAGGTAGGGTGTGATGCATGATACACGATGGAGTGCTGTCTAAAAAAGGAGTGAAGTGAAGTAGACTGGAGGCCCAGCACTGCTACAGAGTGTGCGGTGTGGACTTTGAACAGCTCAGATTACTGGTTAATTGTACATGTCATAATTGGATAAAAATTGACATGCAGACCCTTTACATGGGCCACAGGCTGAGAACTGTGGATGCTGCCGATTCAGAATTTGACAGTCCAATTTTGTGTTCATTTTTCTACTTTTAATTCCTTTGTCCTAGCATACAGCAACTTAACAACAATCCACTGGCATTGCGTCCAGGCCAACAAGTCACATATCCATCAAATACTTCCCTAAATTCACTTTGACAGTCACACTTTGTGTAAGGATTATAGAAGAAAGATGCAAACGTTACATTTTGACTCGCTGTTTGACTGTCTGACTTAGCCGACAGACAGCATTGCTGGTGAAAGTCCCCCAAAGAGGTTAAGATGTCAAGAAGGAGACAGGGGAGGGTTAGAGGGAGGATGAAGCAGAAGCCAGGGAATACACAAAGTCTTTTTTTCTTTTTTTTTAGTCTGGAAAAATATCAGCATTTGGATTTTACCGTAACTCTTATGATGATGATGAATTGAAACAGATATTATAATAGTTCAGTTCTAGTTGCCTTGCTGGATTATGTTTCTTGAGTCTGTATCTAGCAGTCCCAGGAATGACAGAAGGAAGCTTTGTTAAAGTAAACACAAGTAACTGCTCACTGACTTTACCATCAAACCTAAAATCTCCCCATTGGCACAAGCCTTATTTGACACACAATATTACTACTATGGTTCGTGTGGGAGAGAGCTGGGCTGCTATTTACATGATTAAAATATCGTCATAACGGGATATCTCATTACTGCTGCATTATAGTTGGGTTAGTGCCAGTGGATGGGCACAGTGAGTACTCACTTTAGTTCACTCAGCCATATGGCAGAGGTGGTTACTCTTTAACTTTTTAACTTTCACAGGTGGCTCTGTGGTGTCAGCTTTTTTTACTGAGAGGAATTTGCTTACAGACAAATATAAGCCTTTATTTGCATTATCCCTTTAAGTTGGAACAGTGAGACACTGGTTGCCTTCATTGTAGCCTGCTGATGTATTTAATACAAACAATGCCGTTAGTAAACCTTGCTGAAGGACAGAAATGTATCCAAAGCTGGTCTGCCTCCTAATATTTATTTGAACCGTTTTATTGAGTTAGAATTGCACAAACAATTTATCTGGAATCTTTCCTCCATGGCAATCATAAAAGTTGAATATTTTCGCAATAGCTCAAGCAAACACAAATACACAAGACAAAACGGATAACAATGTTTTTGTTCTTTCAGTCATTACCTAGACTTCATGACCGCAGGTCATGATATGCATGTAGACTGACTGGTGAATACAGAGCTTTGCCTCCTGGCTCAGCTTCCTTTTCACCACCACGGTCCGGTACTGCAACCAGATTACTGCTATCACTTCTCCCAGCGTAATGAAATAAAAATCCCTCTAGTGTTTCATACACAGTCCAGCCATAGTTTCTGACCTGGTCTTGTTTATTTTGACCTGGCTCTTACCCTGGAAAAGTTCACAATGGTTACTCTCAAAACTGTGATTATCTGCTCGGCAAAATAAGCTCACTGAAGGAGTTGTACATTTATTTTTAAATGTAGTGTGCTGCCCTTCCTGCATTCTTCATTACTCTGTTTTATTTATTATCTTGGACAGCTCATCAACTACTCACTACCAGTGAACACCAGAGTCATCGCTGTGTTCATTGACTGTGTTTTGGCTGTTGTGACAACAAGAAGGAAAAGCTAAAGTTTGAAATAAACACATGCAGGCAAACATATAGTTTTTTGTATTTTGATATGCAAATGCACTGCACAAAAAAAAAAAAAAAAATGTAAGCCTCTGTTATGATGCCAGATCAATAGGTGAGCATGTTGACCTCAACTTGAAATAAGTTGATCATCAGTATCTGACATTACTAAACAAACTCGCCTCAGACAACATCCACTCGTCCCGTATGAACAGATTTTACAAGGTCATAGTCAGTACATTTGGTATTGATCATCTCAAGCACTGTCTTTTAGCTTTTCCACTTGGTTCCGGCAGTAAATCCTGAGGCACTGAGTGGTTTCAATTGGCCTCAGAGGCAGCCGGTGTAATATTATTTTATTCCAGGGGTCATAATTTATCCTGTCTGTAATATCCCCACAGAGGCTGTTCGGAGGAGGATGCAGTTTGTCTTACGACTTCTGTTTGGATGCTCAAAAAATTCCTCCCTCCTCTGACTTTTTTTTTTTTTTTTTTTTTCTTTCAGAGAGGGAGTGAGCATTAGCTTACATAATCAGATCCTTGAGTCTCTACTGCCCCCACCACAAAATCCAGCCTGTGTCTCCTCTCCTCTCTCTTCTGCCTAACCTACTTCTGTCCAGAGACTTGCAAATACAGGCATATTCTGTCCCCTTTTTTTTTACAGCTCCCCGTTTGTGTGTCCGTGTATGTGCACACACAAAGCTGTGTGTCACCTCATATCTTTTCAAACCGAATTCTTGCCACTTTTTCCTTCTGAGTCACAAAGCGGCGCCGCATGCCTGTGCATGTTCCCGCTCCTTCAGATTTAGAGCTGAACTAAAGGAGACCTGAATCAATGTTTTCAGAGCGGCGTCAGTTCCATTTTTCATCAGTTATTCTTAGTTACTCCTTCATATCTTCTCAAAAGAGAGCCGGATAGGGACAGACTTGATACTGAGGACTACATATGAGAGGAGCTTGGCGAGAGGTCTTTTGTAAGACACAGCCTTCAACCATATTACCCAGATCAATATGCCACCATAGGAAGTGCACTGAGGGAATTGAGAGGCAATAATGAGCTCAACGAGTCTACAAGGTCTGTGAAATTAAACACATTGCTCACCTGCTGCAGATATCAGTGGGCCTTGACTCTTAGTAATCATATCGGTGCCCTAACATCAGTGGAAATCGCTAAGATGGAACATTGTGTAGAATATACAGACACCGGGTTATTGCTTCTGTCGGTCCCTAGGTCTCCAGTGTGCTTGTTTTTCTTTTGATTTGTCTGATTTGTGTTTAACAATACGGCCCTCCGTCAGCCTTGGCTGGGATATTGAAAAGACAGTTTCATTGTAAATCTGCAGTCGTGATGATATCATTTTTAGAATTTTAGAGGTCGTGTCTTCCACCTTATCGAGTGTACAGAAAGGCGATAGGATCTTGAAATTTGCAACGTCATTATTCCGTCCTAATTTTCTGTATGTAAGAGTACTATGCTTCCTTTTAAACCAAAACCATCCGATGGCATCTTTGGCCTTTGTTTTGTGGTTACATTATACGACAATATCATATTATAGCTTTCTATCCTCAGCTCTTTTCACCAAAAAATATCCTCCTAAAAATGTTAGACCGGTGGCTCACTGCTACATGGAAATGTAGGGAAGGTCGGGAGTTTGGCTTCTTAGAATATAGGCTAGACATCCTAATAAGGTGCAAATATCAGGCCTGTGGCATGAGCGTAGCAAATTGCTTTTTGACAGTATATTTAAGATGGTAATCGACTGTCATTTGCCACAGCCAATTCTCTCTGAATTGCTACGTGTGCCTGAGTGTCTCTCCCTCTCTGGCTCTATCTCACTTCTTCTATCTGCTGTCCCTCTCATTTTTCCTGTCTTATTCATCCATAATTCATCGTTGAGTTATGGAAGGCCACCCCACCCCACCAACTCCCCTTCCCCAATAATAGATGAAATTCAATATTATATTCATAAATCCTCCACTTTCTCCTGGCTTAAGGATAATATTATTGGGCAGAGTGGTGTCTTATGTACCTGAGTTTTAAAGAGCAAAAATTGACCAGGCAGCAACATGTGTAATGATACACAGTCAATCACACATGTGTGTGTCCATTTATTGGAACAATTTGAAGACATACATTTTACAACTGCAACTTAAATAGCATGAAATGTATCTACATATAAAGATGTATTAGATATATTATATATATAGATTTAAGCTACAATTACCCAGTGCTCTCACGCATAAAAATGAGAAGAAATTATTGTGTCATTTTAAGCTGCTTGCCCTACTCTTAAAGGTTGCTGCTAAAATGCTTCTCGTCATTGGCTACTCAGGAACCAGAAATATTTTCTAATTGTGCCCACTGTCATCCCAATTAACATGCAGGAAAGATGGTTTGGCAGCCACCACATACAGCTGCTAATTGCCTCCTTTACTGTTGGTGCTATTTTGTAGAGGCAATCTCAGGAGCAATCATAATGGAGCTCAAATGCAAATACACTGTGATCTGTATGTGTACACAAGTATGTGCTCACACAATTCTTAAAAATGTTCTTGAGATGCACATACCATGCCAGAAAAAGTCACACACACGGTCTCAAGTGGAGATTTAGCAAACAAATCCGAACCAGTTGTGCTGCTTATTTACACTTGGATTGTAGCTGCCAGAAACTACACCATTGTTTCCTTCATAATAAATGTTATGTCCATTAGGCACTATATGTACTCGTATGGTATTTTCATATTCATTTTCTAAAATTGGAATGGCCACTTTTAGATGTATCTTTATATTTTTGTTGCTTCCCTGGTTCGTCAACAGATATTATCTTTTTTTCCCCTATAATCATGTGAACCTTTAAAAAAACAAAAAACAAACAACAAACTATTAATCATTATTATGAAATTTTAAGATCATCTGTATTCCCTTAATAAAGTCTCACTTTTCTTACCCTTCTCATTGCAATAGAATTTATCCTTAGATTGACAGAGTTTTGACATTTTCCATGATGTTGTCTCGTTTGTCCGTTATGTTGACCAGCATACAACAAGTGAGAGTTCTTTTCCCGATCCTTTGGTTGACAGTAGCTATTGAAATAGCCTGCTGGCTATATTGATGGTGCAATGTTTTCTTACTAGAATAGACACAATACCTTGTCAGCTGTCAGTTTCTCCCTCCCCACACCGAGACACTGGCAGGTCTTTGTTTCTTTGCACGATGCTTAACCCTCGTCTGATGTGGAGATGATGAAGGAAGGGTGTGTGTGTGTGTGTGTGTCTGTGTGATGGGGTAGGAACTTAAAGATAGTGAGCAAGCAGACATCTGCTTGACCACTGCCTGGCAAGATGACTGTGGAGTGACTTCCTTTATTCTGTCTCCCCTCCTTTCACACTCTCAAGCCTTACTTACTTTCTGTTGCCGTCAAAACCTTTCTGTCTTTCCGATGTCCTGTCTCACTCCACCACCACCCGTCTCTCTCTTCCTCTCTTTTCTCCCAGATAAGGCCAGTAGAGCTGCAGGCTGCTGGGCTGGTTAATTGGAACAGGAGAGTCTTGAGGCCTGGCCAGTGAGCCTTGCGCTTCCTACCAAAACATCTCCAGGCACCAAGACAGCCACACGCATGCTGCTGGGCACACACACACACACACACACACACACACACACACACACACACACACACACACACACACACACACACACACACACACACACACACACACACACACACACACACACACACACACACACACACTCGTATTCTAACACGCCCCCAGCAAACATTTTACATTTCATGCATGCAAAGCAACATAAATCGGGTGAACAGGTAGGGATTGAGTAACTTACCCAAAGAAACTTAGAGAGGAAAACAACACTTGGAGATATCTAAACTTCTCAACTCTAAATATGGGCTGAGTTGCCTTGCATTATTTTTGGTACTGATTGGTGCTCCAAAATGTCCATACATGCCAGACACACAGACACAATAATTGACCCCTGCAGGTATTTAAAGATCTGCCATTTTCAGTTTCTATGGTCACACACCTTTTAACAGTGATAACATGGCAGAGTATAACTCGTGGCACAAACGCAATGCCAATTCATTCTGGTTTAGAAATCCTGCGCAAGGCAAATTTATTTGGATTTACACTTTCAGTGCTGACCGCACATGTAGTCTGCAAACTCTTACACTGAAAGGCTGGAAATGGGTGGAACTGAAGCGTAATGGTGATGGATGGCTGAATAAACCAAGGGAGAGTAGGTTGGGCGTGATGGCAAATGAAAGGTGTTGAGGTTCGTGTCAAACAGCAAGGAAAAAAGGGGATGGAGGGACAAGTGAAAATGTTTTTTTAGAGGCTGGATGAGCACTCAACAATAGGATACTTTTACAGAACATGTGCAAAATCCTCTTTCTTTATATTCCTCAGACCGTGATTGGTGCATTACAGTCATATTATGAACCTGGCAGAGAGCATGCAGATCTAATGGCACCACTCTGCAGAGGGTGATGTGTGTGAGAGTGCATGTCAGTGTGATTGCGTCTCAAGCAGCATGGCAGGCTGAGTGTCATGAGTGATGTCCTCTTTCTGCTTTATTCTTTTTTTCATTTATGTGCCTCAAGCTCAGTCTCTCTCCCTCCTCTCCCCTCTGCTCTCCCCCTTTATCGGACATTTTGTTGGCTTGATTAGGGATGTAACGGAGCCTTTGAGTAACTTGCTAACACGAAGGGGTCTCTCTAGGCCTCTTTGAAACTTGCCAAATGAAGACATCAATTTCCTATGTGAAAAAACATGCATAAAGTATTATGCATGTTTTTCCACGTAGGATATTGATGTCTTTATTTGATATCTGACAAACCAAACCACGAAAATAAATTTCCCACATAGTCGTTACTTAGAAAGCTTTCATTATTCACAACCTTGTTGGTTGACTGACTTAGTGGAGAACTTTGGGTGACCTGTTCCTACAGAATCAAATAGGGTCTAAAGCAGGCCAGGGGATACACAATATGTGGTTAAGCACAGTTATCTTTCACTACATCTTTTTTTTTTTTTTTTTTACTCGACCTCTTTGACTGCCATCTTATGTCACCTTCACAACATTTCAGCTTGCAAAGCAAATTAATTTGCCCAATGATTCACCCTGTCAAGGTGTCACGACAAAAAGGAGCAACAAGGAGGCCCGCTAAAGTCATTATTAATCTAGTTGTTGCAGAGCTAAAGGCAAGGCTAAAGCCCTTGATCTGTTTCATTAGGATCTCCTCATCAGGGCTAAATGCAGTTAGCACTAACAGCCACAGCTAGTCACTTGCGGCTTACAGCTGACGGGGCTGATCAAAGGCAGTAATCTGATGTCGAATAAAGGCCTGCTCACGTCTGTGTCTGCTCACACGGTCCACATGACTGAAAGGCTGTGAATAGCTGTGCTGTCGCAGTCCTGATTCCTTAATTTCCCCCCAGATTTAAGGTGCTCTGTCTCCTTCATTTATTCTTTGAAATGTAGGTTTGTTCTTTTTTACATTCTTCTTAGTCTTTGTAATTCCTCCTCCCTCCCTCAATCCATGACTCATAAATCTCTCTCTTAATCCCAGAGCGACATAGCAGTGACGTTAGGCAGTCAGACACTTTTAGAAAGATGAACTACAACAGGCACCCAAAAAGGAAACGGCAACATTTCTGATTGATTAAAATGTGTAAAACTTTTGCAATTATCTATTAGTAATTATTCTGTTTTTAAATAATACATTTATACTTGATTACACACATTACTGCTCATAAGTCATTGCTGCAAGCACACATTTTTGCAAAAGAAAATTGCAATTAGCATTGAAAAATATTTTATTTACAGCTTCTTTAGAAATGTCTTCCAAAGTGCCCGTTCCTCCTATGTTTTACCCTCTCCCCATCCTGCTACCTGTATCCTTAGTATTTGAAATGTGGCACAAATTGTCATCTCCCACGTTTGTGTTTGCCATTCCTTCTCCTCTTACTTCTTTTTTTTTTTTAAATCCTTGTTTTCCATCTTGACCAGGAATATTAAAAGTGTCTCAGCGTGCCGCTCTGGTTAATTAGAGCACAGCAGTGGCAGCAGCAGCCTCATGCTGACGGATGGTGCACTGCTGAGCTTCTCACAGGCCAGGATTAATGGCTCCTGCCTGACGAGGATGTGCTGTGTGTGGGTCTAGCTGCTCGCATGTGGAAGCTGCGTGGATAATGCGTATGCGTAGGTGTTTTACTGTGTAGGAAAGTATTTGCACATGTAAATATTTGTGAGCTACACCTCTATTATCCTTTGTCTGGATTATTGTGGTATATAAATATTTAATGTGCTTCAGGGGTTTTTATAGCACTTGAAAAGTGTTTTATTGTCATATTTACAATTCTAAATAAAGTGTTGCTTCCCTAGGAGGACAAACATAAAAAATGCACAACATTGAACTCGGTGTAGCAACGGTGGGCAGTGAAGTATTCAAACCAGACTTCATCTGATTGTCTGTGAGCTGAATGTTTGCAGAAGAAGGAAGATGAAAGCCTGGCACAGCTTCACACAACAGGTGTAGTCTGGTCTGTGGGGAATCTGAAGACCTGGGGCCAAGGCGGAGCTCAGCAGGAGATGGATTAAATACGGAAACACACACATTTGTGCCGAGGCAAACTGCAAGTGTGTACACACACATCAAAACTAATTTTTCCACAACAAAAAGCAAAGAACAAACACCCCAAGACTCACCTAAACCACACACAAGCCTTTATTTCCATAAATACATTTACTAAAGCTAAAGTCATACAAAATACCTCCATGCCCAGTTTTACATTGGTGACCAAATGCTTTTGGACGTAAACCATACAGTATGACTGCAGTTAACAGTTTCTTAAAGGAGAAGTGTATGTATAGTGAAATATATAAAGTAGGGCTGTAATGGTGCGTGTGTTTGACGTGATGTTGGGTTCGGTATGAAATGTCAATGGTTAGTTACGCCCCGCGAGACAAACAGTTAGTGGCAGAAGCTCCACCCACAATGTTTTGGCAGTGCACCAGTTGTTGTTCATTTCAGCAAGGTTAGCCTTAAAAGCTGGCCAGATACTGTGCCGATTTTATTAAACACGCACAATGTGTTAACGCGCACTGAGGTTGAATTTTAATTAGCTGCCCTGCGTTCTTCTAAAACCTGTGAAACCGTTGCTCCCACTGAATGGGTCAATCAACCAGATACCAGGTGGAGCTCACAGTTGCTACCCGGACACTTTTGTCCACTTTTAAGTCCAATAAAGTTTTTACAAACAAGATGTCCGTGTGTTGACAAAACAAGAGAAAGGTAACGTTACTTTGTGCAACCTTTATAGTTAAAATTGCACTGCTGGCTTTGATGGTTAATTTTACGTTATGTTTTTATAACTGAGACACAAGAATTCAAGTGTTTTTATATTGACAGTTTCCAGCATTTAAGAGCCTTAATTTACGGTGGGAATTATGACCAATTAGGTACTTTATTTGAAAAAAAAAGATATTAATTTGTTTTTTGCTTTCATTGCTTTACTGAAAATGTACTGAGCTGTGGTACCTAAATCAAAGTTTAATTTGTTATACAACTAATACATTTTGTTATACCACTAATAAAGAACCACAACAATTTCTGTTCCCAGCCTCTGTCCTTGAGTTTAGACATTTTCAGTGAAGTCATTCAGACTTCTTTTCTTTACTGATGTTGGCTCTGTGATATTGTTGGCCTGGCAAAGATTCCGCAGTCAAAAAAAAACATAACAACTGTCTTAAAATAATGATATGCCATTAATTTATTGTCATAGTAGTCATTGAGTACTATTTCCACTATTTAGATAAATGAGCACAGACTTCTCTGTGCCACTGAATTAAAAAAGAGATAAAAAAAAAAAAAAAAAAAAGAAGAAAAACTGGGTTGGTGTTCTGATGTTTTCATTGATTGTAAAACATCCAATCTTTGTCTCAAGTGAGGGAATAAAAATATTAAATGGGACAGTTTGCAGTGTAAATGCAGCCAAAGACTCTTAAAAGAGTTGGAGCAGAGTTTCTATCAAGAATGTGCCAACCTTCCTCTTGGGATGATGTGAGAGGAAATGGGTCGGTGGTGGCTCACATGACCATGCAGTTATCCTGAGGGGTGAAGAGCTTCGCTTGAACAAGTTGGGTCAGGCTGTGTGAGACTGAGTGCAGACTGCTCTTTCAGTCAAGTCAAGATTAGCCAGGCACTGAGTGAAAGAGCTGCTGTTTTTCGTCAGGAACAAATTGAGGCAGATGGATATCATGCTAGCAGTTGGTTTTAAAAAAAAAAAAAGAAGAAAAATATGGCAAACGTTATTTTTGGATTGAAACTGACCGAAGCTGGATTGTCATTGTTAAAACAATGCTGCTGCCAAATGCTGTAGAGGAGACATTGTGGACTCTGTGATGAAAACATAATTCCAAATGTAGGCATAAATATACACACAAATTGGTACCGAGTATACACAGTCCAAATGAACTCCGCACTGGCACACAAGGACAGTTGTTTTGCTTGGTGCCGACAGCTGCACATGCAACTAGAATCAATCACAGCCCCACACAGTGCAATCCTCGTAGCTACAGTAATCTCTTGAGGCTTGTTGTGTTTCCTCAGTGTCCTTGGAATTTAATAGTACCATCAGGCGAAACACCAATATCTCCTAACGAGCAACAGAACACAGAGGATACAGTGAAATTCAACATAGCAACCTTCATAAAGGCAGCAGTGTGAAAGAGCTGCTTCTGTCTATAGTTTTAGAGCCACCAACCACACATAACTAGTGAGTTCACTGTTGTGCCATAGAATGTACCAAATCCATTTACCCATAAAGGGTCACAAATTCTAGTTCAAAGAATGGATGAATAAACAAGTGTAAGCTCTTTTTGATGTCCCCTTTATCCATCTTTGGAAATATCTGCTGTCTTTTTTGTTTATTAACTGCTAATTTGGTTTGTAAAAATTATGAAAATAGTAAGAAATCTCATCACAAGTGCTCTGATCAGCAACAAGGTTGGCAATTTACTGTAGAGACTGATCCTGTCTGAACACGCACACACACACACACACACACACACACACACACACACACACACACACACACACACACACACACACACACACACACACACACACACACACACACACACACACACACACACACACACACACACATCAGCCCCCCGAGCTGGGTAAGTTTTTATGTCTGTTGGAGGTTACCAAAGGGACAGATGCCACAGAAGGAGCCGGGAGCTGGCATGTGGAAAAAATATTTCTATAGTGCATTTTATGATCGATGATTCAACTTTCACACTTTTTTTTCTCTTTTCTTTATCAGGGATTAAAGCCTCTTTTTTTTTTTTTTTTTTTTTTCTTTCTTCCTGTTATTGGTATCTGATTCAGGTATGCAGGCATATATCAGCTGATTTATCACTCATCAACACTCATGTTGTTCCTGCTGCATACTAGTATACATTTTGTCTGACTGTGTCTCACATTTAGCAACAGTTAGACATACAGTAAAAAGTGTGTTCATAGTCCTGTGTGTGCACATCATGAAACATAACACACAGGACTCCAGCCGTCCTTTAACTGTCAAATATGCAAAATAAATGTCAGGAAACTGTGCAAATCAGCCAGAAATTTAGGAAGTTAAGGAGGAAGGAAATAAGAAAATAGAGGACATCACCTCCCTGTCAGAGTTATTTTTGTCTCTCTGTTGGGCAACAGTTAAAATGCAGAGCCACAGATAGACATGCTGTGATTTGGTTTCTGAGACTATAGGATTATAAATTGAGCTGTTTATCATGAAAAACCCTTCCGTAGATAATGCTTGAAAAAAAAAAAGTACTCTACATTAACCATATTTGATTTTGTTGAAATGGTCGGAATGGCGGCGGCTCAGTAATGCAGTGGTTAGCACCGTCGCCATACAGTAAGGAGGCTCTGGGTTCAATCCCAGCCTCACATGTGTTGCCTGTGCGCAGCCACGACAGCGGCTTCCTCCCACCGTCCAAAGACATGCATGTCAAGTGGTGATTCTAGAAATTGCCCTTAGTGGGTGAATGAGGGTGTGAATGGTCTTTGTTTCCGTCTCTCTGATGGCCCTGTAATAGTGTTTCACCCAAAGTGAGCTGGGATAGGCTCCAGCTCCCCCCCATGACCCTGTTCAGGATAAAGCAGGTATAGATAATGGATGGATGGGTAGTCAGAATGGCAGGATTAGGTGAAAAAAACAAAAAAAAAACAAAAAAATTTCACCCTTTTGTTGAAAATGAGGAATCACTTAATGTATAATTCTCTGAGAGCATCAGACGTGTTAGCATTTGTAGTGTTCAATCCCAGTTGAGGCTGCTGTTTTGGAACACCTAAGTCTGTAGATTTTGGTTACTTTTAAACGTATTTGTTTTTTGTTTTTTTTGAATGATGCAATGCCCATGCCTGAGCAACTATTTCTCCCATCCTGAAACACTTAAACGCAGAGGATGATGTGTGTTGTGCTTCCAATGCTGTAAATATAAGCTCACAAGATCCATCTGTAGGCTTCATTAATTTCTTTTCCTTACCAACTCCAACATGCCTCGATGAAAAATGGCCCCAATATTATTTGTTTTCCTCCCTTTTGTGTTTCTCACAACTCTCTGTCCCCTCTGTTCTACCTAATCTCTCTCCATCGATGTTGAGCTTTACCCCTCTGAGATCACGATTATGCAGCCTTTCTCTCTCTCTCTCTCTCTCTCTCTCTCTCTGCCTCAACATTTCTCCCTTCCTCCTTTCCTCCCTCCCTCCCTTCCCTGCTTGTATGCCACCCTCATCACTGTTGTCACTTTGAAGCCAGGCAAGATAGCACAAAGGAGCATGAGCAGGGGTTAGCCTATCTTTAATTGTAGACTGTCTGTGATGGAAATTAAATCTCACTCAAGAATTAATGGCGAGGGATTAAGTTGAGCCCGCAGGGTCAAGACCAGCTATTCAGATAGCTATTGACTATGCAGCACTCCACTCTGAATCGCATTTGATTTAATGATGTGTATGTTAGCTTTTGCATGTTCATAGTGTGTGTGTGTGTGTGTGTGTGTGTGTGTGTGTGTGTGTGTGTGTGTGTGTGTGTGTGTGTGTGTGTGTGTGTGTGTGTGTGTGTGTGTGTGTGTGTGTGTGTGTGTGTGTGTGTGTGTGTGTGTGTGTGTGTGTGTGTTCCATAGTGGATGGATGTGATTTATCAAATATACACTATTTCTGCCAAAAGGTGTGTATGGATGGCAGCTATCTCCTTTGTATATGAAACCGTTATGTTAAAGTACAGTACAATGCTTGACTTGAGTAAAAGATGAAATAAGACTGATTTTGCTCAGGCTCTTTTGGGATGTATGGTGTGATGCAAAAAAATGCTTATATATCAGTTGGCTCTCTTGGTTTTTTTTTTAAGCTTCAGCTTTCAACTAAGAACTATATGGATTATTCTAGAGTACATGGAATATAAAACTGCAGGGTAAGCAGATGAAAGATACATGAAATACCAAGTAAAACATCCGCAAAGGCTATCAAAGGGATTGCTGAGTAACTTCTTTTGGAATGGATCACATTTTTATATGGACGGTATCTATCTTGCACGGTTGTGCTGGAATGTACTCGTGCATGTTTCCATGTACAGTATCTTATTAAAGTTGTTCTTTCTTTTTGTTGTTTCTTCCAGATCGCCACCTGCCACCATAATCATGGAAGCCAAACCTGCGTAAATCTTTGCGTTCCCTCACTTTTTAGAAGAAGAACAGGTTTTAGCTGAAATGATGAAAGCATTGTATGCTCCAGCAGACACCACCGTGCTCTGATACCTGTCTACTCAACAGCTCCCTCCCTCTTTTTGCTCATTTTCTTCTGCTTGCGCTCCTCTTAAAGAACGATCACAATCTTCCTCCAAGCTTTTGGCAGCAGCTCAAATTTCCTAGAAATTGCACTGAGATCTGGATTCTGGAGACGAACATTCTATTTTCGGTCCAGGATAGACCAAGAGGCTTTTGAAGAAATGGCTGTGTAGAAATTATCATATTCCCCCTCTTTCACTGTACTGCTATTCCACAGTCCCAGAGGCACTAACTGATGGAGAGACGAAGGAGAGAGTCTGGATAAGGACAATAATTAGAGCATCAGAGAGAAGAGGAAAACTGCTTATTGGTCAGGAAAACTGGAGTGGGGCTCCTGTGAGGATTACTTACCTAGCGAGCTTTATATCCCAGTTCAGAAGTATATAATAATTCCTGTTTACATTTGAATCTGTTATCCACAGTGAAGCTAGACCTCTTCTCTGGTTCATTAGACCTGTAAGGTATCAATTACAGAAGGGAAAAGTGGGAACTTTGAGCATGATAAGGGGGCTAAAATTCCTGTGTTGGCCTTTGTGGCCTCTGGCCCTCTTCAGCCTGTTAACCACAGTGAAGATGCTTGAATTTGGAGGGGCGCCTGGCCAGTGGGCCCGTTACGGGCGCTGGGAAGCTGGATCGGTGGGCGAGCTGAGCTTCAGTCTTAAGACCAACATCAGCAAAGCCTTGGTACTCTACCTGGACGATGGCGGCAACTGTGACTTCTTGGAGCTGCTGATTGCCGGCGGGCGCCTCCAGTTGCGCTTCGCCATCCACTGTGCCGAGCCCGCCACTTTGCACATGGAGACAGGGGTGAACGACGACCGCTGGCACATGGTGTTGCTCACCCGCAACTTTAGGGAGACCCTGCTAATGGTGGACGCGGAGACAAAAGTGGCCGAAGTCAAGTCAAAGCGGAAGGAGATGGCGGTGGTCAGTGACCTGTTTGTGGGTGGGATCCCGCCAGACGTGCGCCTCTCTGCGCTGACGTCCAGCACAGTGAAGTACGAACCACCCTTCCAGGGCTTGATCTCCAATCTGAAGGTGGGGGAGATGCCTCCTACTTTGTTAAACAGCCAAGGCATTCAGAGCGACCTGGAGTACCTCTGCACCAAACAGAACCCATGCTTCAATGGAGGGTTTTGTTCTATTCAGTACGGAGAAGTTCACTGCGACTGCACCCACACCCGCTTCAAGGGGAAGTACTGCAAGGAAGGTAAGGAACTATCACACTCCCCACTGTGATTTTGTTTTTGCATAGTACCTGTTAAGTACTAGTGGATATTAAGGCATGCTCCTTTATATACAGTGTTCACGTGTTTACTCATAAACTCTGTCAAGCGTTGACGGCCCATTTTGTGGTTGTGACCACACTTTGTAGCCATTCATTGCTATAAGGCATCAGTTCTGCAGTGCTGTGTACATCGTATTTTGAGTTGTACAAATCCATCCATCCATCCATTATCTATACCCGCTTTATCCTGAACAGGGTCACGGGGGGGCTGGAGCCTATCCCAGCTAACATTGGGCGAAGTCAGGGTACACCCTGGACAGATCACCAGCCTATCACAGGGCCAGTTGTACAAATCTGATGTGTATAACTTATACTGTTTTTAACCTTTACTAAGACTCTTGCAGAGAGGTCAGATACTCATCTCTCTAGTCAGCGAGTAGGAGGTCTGTGTTTTAGTAGTTTTTCTGACCCTGTGAGGACGTAGAGGAAGGAGGGGGCTTCTTTGCTTGGAATATTGAGTTGTTGACGAAGAACGCTGTTTGAGGGATTTTGTGACTCAAGAGTTTTACACATGGCACAGGTGCTACTTTGAATGTGCCTGAAATTTATATGAAAACAATATTTAACATCAAAGCTGCTGAATATTTTAAATGCAAGCTTGCATAGTGTAGGTCTACTTTCCTGGCTTGCCTCCTTTCTGTTTTTCTTTCTTTCTTTCTTTCTTTCTTTCTTTCTTTCTTTCTTTCTTTCTTTCTTTCTTTCTTTCTTTCTTTCTTTCTTTCTTTCTTTCTTTCTCTCTCTCTCTCTCTCTCTCTCTCTCTCTCTCTCTCTCTCTCTCTCTCTCTCTCTCTCTCTCTCTCTGGCTCTCTCTCTCCCCGAACCTATTGTCTGCAGCATACACCCTGCTCTTGCCTTCATTTGCTCTTGGGATGTGCTCCTGTGCTGTCAGCTCATGTCAAACTCTGTTCTGTTTTAAACCTCTGGCTCCCTCCTTCACTGACACATCCCATTTCCATATCTATGCTTTTTCCCTCTCCTTCACATTCATCCATCTCTGCTTCTCATCATCCCATAGCATTTATTTCACTCGCCTCCTGCTCTTCCCAAGGCTATCTGGGCTTTCCACCTCACCCCCCCTCTCCGCCACCTCTCTGCCTCGCCCAAGTTTACTCCCTCACTCCACTTATCTCTCTTTCGCCTTTACCCGCTGTCAGCACTTCCTACTCTTGTCTCCCCTCCTCCTGCACTTATCTCTCTCCTCTATTTCTTTCATCTGTCTGCATCTCCACATCTTTCTTATGAATTCTTCCATTCCCTATGCAGGCATCAGAAATTGCTTTCTCTGTCTTGATCGTTTGTAATGGGGGGGAAATGGGGGCGGGGTGGGGGGCCCTTCATCCTACATTATGACCACGCCTTATTAATATTGCATTGCATCTCTTAGAATAGTCAATACACTCACAGTAGCTGCTACCTCGTCCTGTGTGATGAAATTACTTGTAATTACAGAACGTTCAAAAGGTAGATAACTATTTTGCCAGCAGTTATGTGCTAATTATTTGAAGTCTTGCATTTTTGTGGCACTCGCTGATAAGCTTTGACAGAGCTGAGAAAAGACATCAACCCAAACAAAATATTGTGTTAAATTTTTTGTCAGAGCATTGCTTTTGATAGATCTGAAGTAATAAGAATAAAATCAGCATGTGGCCATGATTTAGATCAAAGCCTTGGAGTCATTTTGATGTAGAAAGTTTAGAACAGTCTTAATCAGCTCAAGGAGCTCTATTGTTTTGCTTTTTCCTCTCTGAAGAAGTCAAAAACCAGTAAAGTCCTTCATTTCGCTGGGATGAGTTATTGCTGGCTATAGACACCCTATAGTGCAGTACATGATGACACTGCTGGACAGCCGTACATGTCTGTCTCTTTTCTTTATTCTTGTTTGTATCTCATATTATACAGTTCCTTTATTCTTCGAGCCTTTTTTCTCCTTCTTTCTCTGCTCTGTGTCAGATTGCTGTGTGGTTGCTGGAAGCAGATACTGCTGCCTGGCTCTTGGCTAAATTGAGAGCAGAATACCAATGCAGTACTACAGTGACTGCAGGAAGCATTTGTCCTTTTGAAATGGAGAGAGAGAGAGAGAGAGAGAGAGTGAGCTAGAGGGAGACAATGGAGATGGAGGTAAGGAGGAGAGAAACACAATGAGGAAATCAGGGAGAGGGTGATGACAGTGGTGTGGTGAGAAATGGAGCGGGCAGCAAGAATGAGGAGGGCAACATGAGGATATTCATTTGCTAAGTGTCAATTTATTTTCAGAGATGTTGTTTGGTTTGAGGACCTTAAATTAGGTCATTATGGCTGACTGCCAGTGCAGAGGTGTATTTATTCCTTTTATCCAACACGTGGGTGGGAATGTAAAGGTCTTTCACTCTCTCTTTTTAGTTGGTTTTAAGACCCTTTAGATGTCTGTACTAACAAATCCATGTCTCGCTGTGTTAGCTCAGTGGTGAAGGGGCGATGTCAAAGGAAAGCTTGTTTTTAAAGGGCTTCTGCCTGCTTACTTCAGAGAGGAAGAACGCATCATTTAATAGGAATTTTTTTTAATGATGTGGCACTAGCAATATATTTATGTGTCTAGTTCCAGATTATTTATGATGTGCTAGTTGATCATTCAGGCATTTAAATGATGCTCTTCCTCACAAAGATTTACAATCAGTGGAAAAAGTTAACATTTTTGGATCACTAAAATGACAAGATTATGGCTTCTTTTTTTTTTAGGGTTGCTCCTAAGGACAGAACACATACAAGATTACTATTAAAGGAAGATTCAACAAAATTACACAAAAATATTCATTTATTTATTACTTGTTTAATTTTATTTATTCTGTTTTTGTTATTCTGGAATGACATTTCGCTATTAAGATGCGATTTATATAATTTTCAAAAGTTGTGAGAAAGATAAACTGCAGTCTGGTTACAACCATTGTTTTGGGGTGGATCCTGAAATCTCAGAGACAGATATTTCTTAGCTTTGGCAAATTAGTTCTAAACCATCTGCATTTCTAGATAGAAATGAGAGACAGGGTATTTACCACAAACCTTAGAATGGACAAAAGCTCCAATAAGTCTCCGGAAATTCAGCGATAACAAAACATCTACAAAGGGAAATGCACAAACATATGAACAGAGACATAATACTGCAAATATCAAACTATAAGAAGAGGTTAAGGAACTAAGAAACAAGTATTAAGAAAATTAGTCACAAGGACAAACTACAAGAAATGATCATGGGTATTGCACTAGTAGTTAATATCCCTGTTGCTTTTGTGGATATAATAATCTGATATTTTGTTGTAATATTTGTCTGAAATTGATCAGTTTAAACCCTGAACATGATGTTTGTGTCGCTCCCACTCAGAGCAGCACATCATTAATAGAGAAGCTGTTTATGCATAAACAGACCAAAACGGCCTGTTCACATGTAGGTGGAGAAGCAGCACCGGGATGTGAATCACCAAAACAATAGCTAATGGGCTTTTGCAAGGAATAAACAAACAAACAGATGTGCTTCATAGACCCCACATAATTATACAAAACTGCAGGACATGGAAAGGTACCCATTCTTCGAAGAGACAAACGGGGGGATTTATAGTTTGATGATATGGTGTGTAGTACCCTGTTGTGGAGTTTTAAAGGAGTGGTTCAAATGCATTTCAGGTTCAAAGCTAATCTTTTGTTCGGATATTCAGGAGCAAATTTCAATGGTTACAATTCCAGGACAAGCACAAATTGCCCCTTTTTGAACCAATTTAATGTGTCACCAATGAAAATAGTAAAGGTCGATAGATGGTGAACAATTCACTCTGATTGGAAACTGGAATTACCATGTATTGTACATTTTATTCTTGGTATTGTAGAAAAGCTTCTCAGTTGCATTTAGACATCAAAATCATTACATTAAGACCGTTCAGTATTAACCAGTTATATTAACAATAAGGACATTTCAATATAATTTAGCAGACATGGATGACTGATGTTGGCTATGCTGTACAGCAAGGTAGGTTGGATTTTAAAACCAAATATGAAATTTATATTTTAATGAAAGGCAAATGCGCGAGAGTGCAGGGATCATTAAAATGATTGGTTATCCTTATCGTCCTTTTACTGATAGTTACTCTGTGCTCATGAATATAAAGGCTTTGGAAGTGTCAGGCTTTGATGTACACATGAGAGCATTCCAATAGAGAATAGAGTTCCACACAAAGAAGTTGCTTTCAAATCTGCCTAATGCGGCGATGGAAAGAAAAAAGAGCAACGCTTTAATGTGATGTTAACCACGTTGTGTTAATCTTCTCAAATGACGCTTATTCAACATCCACACTTTGACAGCCTAAAGTGTAGTTTGTCATGTTAGGAGGTCATGTCATTTCAACTTTTTTTCAATTTTTTTTTATTCCCACTGCTGTGTATCTCCTGTTGCACTGATTTGAATATTAGTGATCTCACGCAGCTCCTAACAACCCTCATCCATGTCTGGCACTGATGGGTTTTAGTATTTTTGCACATTTTCACAAATTTTGTTAAGGTTAAGTCAAAATGGATGAAGGTAAAATTTGAACGTCACACATTCAGCCTCATGTCTTTTTAAAACTGACCTAATACCACTGAAAAACATCCCATTTTACCAAATAAATGCAACTTTTGCTGCTCACTGAGGAGCGAGTTTACACCCTGCCGGAAGCCTTTTTGTCCAATATGTATGTATGTATGTATGTAGGTGCATCTTTTCTCTTATAATCATCCTATTAACTTGCATTTTGTAGTAGTTCTTGCCATGCCTTTTACCATTAGGGCTTGTAATTAAAGCTGTTATGTGCCTCTGTAGGCCGTTGTTTTTATAATTGATGCTGACCCTGGTTTTGATCTTGTGTTGACCTCCAAACGGCAGTGCAGGGCAAGGCAGCTATGAGCTCTCAAGTCAGGGTAATTAGAGGTTAAAGACTTTGTGAAAATGCCTGCTGTGATATTAATACATCAATTTCCTCCGCAAACTGTGAAAAGGCTTTCAGGTTGCCATGAGAATTGATTTGAGAAGTTATTTATTTGAATGGCCTATGAATTGCCATATCGAACTAACTTGACAGACTCAGGATCTTTGAAATGTATACAGTATGTACTGTAGCCAGTCACAAGGTAATGTAATGGAGGAAGGATCATTCACAGATTATTGTCCACAGTGACATTAGTGCACCAAACCAAAAGACTTCACTGGGAATTTATTTACTATAAATGAGTAGAACAAAACAAATATAATTTTCTGCCTCGTATTTTGTAAAAAAAAAAAAAAAAAAAAAAAGGACTGTTTGATATATTTGTTGGTCTCTAGTTCATTATTATGTTATAATTCATTGATCTGTTTCACTGTATCAGTTTGGAAATGTACCAGTCAGACACGTGCAGGCACGTTATTCAGTCGTGACACAGATCTGCTTCTTTTTGGCTGATACATCTGTGTACACAGACCAGGTAATAGCTTGCGTCTCGCTCATGCTGCACACATGCATCTGCATCCTGCAGCTCTTTTTTTTTTTTTCTTTAGCTTTAAAGATGATGTCTGTTTTACATGTGTAACTACAATGATTGTGTGTTGGGCTCTGAGCGCTGCCAAAACACGGGTGGTCTACATCCACCACTGTGCCTGAATGCATCCTGTAAAGACACTGACAAAGGACTCAAGTTACTGCTGCAGCTCTGCTAATGTGTTGCTTCCATTAGGCAGCCTGTGTAAACATGTGTCTTAGCCAGAAGCTGGGCAAGTGTGCTTAATGATTTACCTCAAACACTAATATCAGAAATGTAAATAATTTCTGTCTGCAAGTAGGAAGTTTGTTGTCTTTAGTGGATACTATATAGATTTAAATATAAAAACACATTAATACCAACACTATGTTTTTGGGATTATACTTTAGGAAGATTATCAATGGTTCATAGGTTCATAGGATGTAACCCTTATTTTTAGTCTGTAACAGTAAATGATTCCCAGGGGTTGTCACAGAAAATGTGATATTATCTGGTTTTTGGCAGTGGAACATACACAAGATAGCAACGTTTATGAAAAAGGAAGGTTGGTGCAGCAGCCATTTTCCACTTGGCAGCGCCAAATAGGGACGTGTTCAAAAACAGCTGTTTAACTCGTTACCGCTCGCTACTCTCTAATTCACTTTCATCATCACTTTTTATTGTATATGTTGGAATAAAGCAGAACCTGGGGTCCCTGAGGAGCCCTGCAGGTAACTGGCCTGGACGCTGCATGTCGCGAACGCAGCCTCCTACCTTAAAGCAAAGAGGCTGTGACTGCAGGCCAGCCCGTAGCTGCAAGGTGAAGCAGGGATACAGCGCTGTGTTTGGGGAGTCAAGGTGTCAGCTTCAAACACACACTGTCTTTTTTTAGAACTTGTGGAGAGGTTTTAACACTGCATGCCACGGACAGATGCTGTTTTCCCAGACAAGTCAGAGTAATCTGGTTTATCAGCTATTATGATTCATCAACGACATGGGCTCAACGCCCCTCTTAACACCTCGACACTCAAGAACTTGAAAATGTTTTATGCTGCAGCTCTATGTTATTTTTTTAGCTGCATGTGAATATTGTTTTTATCTCTAAAATTGTATTCAGAGCTGGAACAAGAGAGCCTACCACCATGCTGACCCTCTGCCATTGCTTGCAGTTCTGAAAGTTGTAGTTGCCTTTATACTGTGTATACAAGATGGCATCGGTGGATGGCAGCTTTGGTACTTCGCTCTCTCCAGTGATATTGGACATATCACAACCGCATCAGCACCATTTGCACTGTTGTTTAGGTGTATATATGTAAAAATATATATATATATATATATATTTCTTAGCTCTATATATGTGTTTATGTTTATTTATGTTTATATATCTATTTATGTCTGTCTGTTTATATTTTTTTGCCCACTGAGAGAACAAGTTACAACCAAAGTGAAATTCCTTGTATGTGTAAACATACCTGGCCAGTAAAGCTGATTCTGATTCTGAAACTTTGGGCTCTGAAGCAATACATGTTCCAGTATATCTGACCTAATGGCATTAAATGCATAATGCAGGAATCTTCTCAGTGAAACTAATGTTTCTCATCAATGACAGTATTTTAAATGACAGTCAATGTGAGTTAACTGTGGTGGGACAACGGATTTTAGTGGTAATAGTTGGGTGATGGTGACAGAGCAGGGCTGGGGCAAAGAGCAGAGTATACCATAGCAAGTCATACATCATGGTGATAATTGCGCTATCTCCCCACTGGCGACAACAGAGGGGGGAGGTGGAGAGAGTTGGGACTGAGTGTGCAGTGGGGAATGAGGGCCCTCACTGCCTGATAATTGAACTCCCAATTAACTTGTCCTGTATACATAAATAAGTATGGCGCTAATGAGGGGGCTGTACCCCATAAGGCTGCCTGAAGAGGTTGTCTAGATAACCTTATCAGCCATGTGTCTGGCTGTAATGACAGAAGCTGACTGAATCCAAGTTGTATCTTTTTGCATTCCCCGAGCAACTGCACTGATAAAGTCTAATGAAGCAGGCTATGCTTCAAGTCTCCCCTGGATCTGATTTTGTTGGTGTTTATCAAAGCTGCCGTGTGCTTGCTGGGACATGGTGTTTGTAAAGCAGCTGTTTTTTCTATCATTATGGCTCTCCTTTTCCTCTTCGAATGGTTGAGTAAGCATTTTCCTCAATTTCAGTTTGTCTTGGTAGTACCATGTGGACACAGATGGTAAAGCTCCAGAAACATCATTTTTGTATATATACATGTTGAATTGTATTATTAAATTTCAATGGTACAATTTTCACCTTACACAGAATAGTGTAAAATGCCAGCAATACTTGACCCCTTCCTAAAAAATGTGCATGAAGAATGCAAAAACACCAAAAAAAAAAAGCTTGAAAATATCTTGGAAATTATATTGCACATGCACGTGATCTTAATAATTTACACTAGATGGAAAACTGTAAAATAATAAGTATATTGTAACAAATAATCACTAAAATGGTGGTCTTGGTAATTAGGAAAGACATTTGTGTTTGAAAATTGTCTCATTAACAGTAAAAGGGGTTGGTCTTTTTTTCTTTTTTTTTTTTTCTCAGACAATAATTGTATTCACATTCCCATCTATGGGTGTGGCAGAGTAACCCATCTTTCCCAGGTTTACATGTGCTATCTTTATTTATAGTGTGTTTTCAAATTGAGCTCAGATTCACCTTCAGGGTGGGCAGAGGCCAAAGTAACAACCAAATCTATCTAAGGAAACACTACAAAGATAACTTAATCAAAATCAACAAACTCAATTACAACATCTTAATCTCCATGTCTGACATAAACAGGAGGAATCAAGGTCAGAGAAATGTTAGGCCACACCTAGAAACCTCCTAAAGAACTACAAAGCCAACCGCATGGCAAAAGTTATAGATAGACACAAGAGTGGCGGATGGGGAAGGAGGCAGTTTAATTTTTTCCCTTGCAATGCGACGGCGCCATTTTGGCTCTTTATGTCGTTGTGTTTCATCTGACTAAAAGCCTAAATAAATTAATTTCATTGCGAAACAACACTTCAGTAGAGATTATCCAACCCCCCCCCTCCCCCGATTGACCAAACCAAATTACTGTTCTTGCAGAAAAAAACTCAACCAAGAAAACCACTGTCTCTCACTCTTGTTTTTTTACATATTCAACAAATGTCTGTTTTGCCTCTCTCTCCCTCGTCATCTCACTTTCTTCATTACCTCCACTTTTAAGTGATCTCAGTTTTTGCTCACTCTCAACCCTTCACCGGCTCAGTTTTTTTTTTTTTTTTTTTTTTCTCTACATCAACTGTGTAGAGGCATTTTGCTGGCTGAGCAATCCCAAGTTCAAAGGACACATGCTCCTGGGCCTCCATTCTCCGCTTGATAGATTCTCAGCTTCCTCAAGCAGACAGCAAAGCAAAATTTCACTATTTAGGCATGGCTTTCCAATATTTCTCAATTCCTCATACTTTGAAGGCTGTTGCTTATCTCGGCCTCTCTTGCCATGGTGTCTTTTCATGTCTTCCTCTCAGGGTTTCTTTCTGTGCTTTTGCTTTTTGAGAAGAGAAGAAGGCCATATATTCATCTACACTTCAATAACTGATTCTGATCCAGTGTTAAATTGGTCTTTGGTGTGAAAAAAGAAAAAGAAAAAAGGAATCCAGTAACCGTTTCTTCAGCTGAAATACTTGCTTAAATCCCTAATCCCCTAATTCCACTCATTTTTTTGCACCGTATGAATACTTTTATGCAGATTGCCTCTTCTTGCAGAAGCAAAAAGCAAGAATTACTGGATTAAAGTGTGAGGTTAAATTGACTCAAAGAAGCCAGTGAGTGTGAAGTACACAGACGACGTGTTAGTTTTGACTCGTATGTTGCAGTGCGGTGGTAGTGCAGGATGTAGGTCCGGTGGGGAAAATCAAGCAAGTAGCTTCTGGGGAGGGTGTCAGTCTGATGTTTCCTGTCTACGTACTCCTTCACCATTTTCTCAGGTGAGTATTTGCTGGTCTGAAGGTCTCTGCCAGCGTGAACGGCCGTCAAATACAATTAAAGCTTGCTCTCTACCCCCGCTGTCACTCCACAAGTAGAACAATTGAGCGAGAGGTCTGGCTCGCACATCCCTGTCACATGTCACTTTCGATCCATCCCCATTATCACCGAGCTGGAGGAGAAACAGGAGGCCCAAAACAAAACAATACACAACAGGAAAATATACTGCCTTTGAAAAAACTTTAAAACTCTATGTTTTTCTCGGTGAATTATACAAGTGCTTAGTGAACTGAGTTTCCACAGAGAATGTGTTACAAACATCACCATGTAAGACAAATATATGCAGCATTTACAGATGAGACATGTATTGATAGTTTGCACACGTCTATGTGATTGTAAAGGATGGTCTTCAATAATAGAGGAAAATCGACACGCATGCACGACATGCATTACAACATACTGCTGGAGGAGTACATCAGACAGCTTTTCTAATTCAACAACAAAGCAAATCAATAACTTGTTTTACTGCGTTGACTATCCAGCATCGTTATCTTAATGTATTCACATCGATGGCTTTAAATTTTGTGTGCATAGATTTTTGAGTATTTGGTGCAAAGCTTTATGCAATTAGGCTTGATTTCTTCTTTTTTTTACTTTTAGGTCTCCTGACTATTTATGTATACCGTTAATTAGCAGACAGGCCGCTTCCCAGAGGTTGCAGTCACCAGAAAAGTAGGAATTATCAGCGGCAAAGTCACGTTCTATTTCAATATCTGCTCGTGCTGCTTGCCATCAGTGAACTGACTGAGACCTTTCCTCTCCAGAGAAATGTTTGCTTAAATTAAAGTGAGACTACACTCAGATTTTAATCAGATATAGGAATGAATGGGTATCTTAGACCCCTTCTGGTAAAAGTTTTAATCTGTAAAATATTCATGATGATGATGCACGTATTAAAGTAAATGCAATTCAACTAGCAATATTTCTTTCTATGCAGGTCAAACTTGGCAACAAAAGGAATGCACGTTAAAACCTTTGACTATGGCTAGTTGTGATTGAAGTGAATCAAGTCATGTGTCTATTTATATTATTTTGTACTGAGAAGCGCTTAAGAATCCAATTCTACATTATTAGACCATTTGCAGGACAGTAAGGCTCATTCACACATTCTGCAAGGATGTTCCTGGGCATAAAACTTTATAATAGCTTTTCTGCATGGCTGCACACAAAAACTCTGCACTGTGTTGCTTTATTCCTCTCTACGCCCAGCCAGATGTGGTATCATGTTTAACTCAGATAATAGTATATATATTACACTTTTTATTAGAATGCTCTGTAATCATAAAAGAACACCACGCTGGTTGGCAATCCATTTCTGTCCCGTTCCCAATATGACTGTGAATATTGTTGGCTATGTATCAATAGTATTATTTTACGGCTTGCATCAAATATTTATAGTGTAATTCTTGTACTGTTTGATTAATACTGTCTAGTATTTTTCCAGCATCTTTTTATATTCTAGTGCTGTGCTTGCTCACATTCAGTGTACATCGTAGCAGCTGTAACAACATTTTCTACTCAACATGATCGCTTTTACCTTACATTGAAAAAAACCCAGGCTTTGATCTGTTGACGCTGTGTGTTATTGGCTGCTTGTTGCTCAACTTTTCTGATTAAGCTCATCTTAAAGCTGCACTGAAAGGGCTTTATGTAAAGCAAGTTGATCACCTTTTTTTTTTTTAAGATTATTTTTTAAGGGTCACTATTGAAACCAAATGACAAAGTTTGTAAGACGGGCTTCTATGCCATGATTCATATGGTTAAGCGTTACCCCCGCCCCACCTAAAAACATTACATTACCTCACCTCTACAATTCTGCAACTCTACAGCATTAGGTTTGCGTTTATAATGTATGTGTAACGTAACATCAAGATTGCTCCATTGTGTTCATTTTAAATAGTCTTTAAAACAAAACAAAAATAGTTATTAGTATATGCGACATTCATCCCTCCACATTTCCCCCCATTTTTACCGGCAACTGGTTGTTACTCCAAAAGGTGTCAGAGGGTGGCCGTAATGCACCTGACAGCCGTCGGCTAGCTGCCATCAAACAACATAAGGACAAGAGGAACATGTTGCTACAAGGCTCCAGAGCTTTGCAGGTAAAACTGTACAAAAGCTGTAAAGACAACTTCAGCCATCGAAAAGTTCCATATGGAACTCCTTCAAAACATAAATGAAGATGAGGTGCAGTGTAAACTCTGCAGGTAAAGTTATCAGATCATCGTTCTACCACAGTGATGAACAGTAATTCGACTAAAGCATTGAGCAACGTTCCTTCCATTGATCAATACTTGAAACTCGAGTCGCAGTCAGGCCAAATTTTTTGAGGGCTACTGGACTAAACTTCAAGGAAGCGAATATAAACTGGGTTTATGTGTTACACAAATGTGTGCAAGGATCCCAAGAAACAAAACAAAAAAAGTTAACTTAAAGCTGCAAACTGTTAATCTCAGGTAACAGCTTTGGCTGTGTAACCCCAGGCTGCCGGTTTAAATGATTTCCGACCGTTTAGTGACTGATAAGGGATCCTTGCAACTCCGTGTATCAGGTGACCTCGTGGCCCTCTCCTGGAAAACTTGTTTGTGCATTCAGTGAGAAAGAATAAAGTACCCAGGGAGGTAGGGAGGAAGGGTTAGGGGTTAACGAACATCAGGGCAGAAAAGGGTTCTAAGCATGAATGAGTGTTTGGACCAAAGCAAGGCTCAGAAGACATTGCCGTCAACACAGACTGTGAGAAAACCTTCACCATTCCTCAGTGCCTCCTCCCCCCTTCTTGGAGCTCCACTTCAATCAAACACCTGCCAGCTGGGCTTTAAAAGAGCACCGTAATCCCCCTCCTGTAGCAGCCAGAGACCCCTATTACTGTAATGTGACAGTATTGGTATATGAAGAAGAAGGTTCTGATCCCTCCTGTCGTATCCCGATGCCCCGGCTGAGTGTGTGACTTTAAATACAGGTGCAAATACCCTGCACTACACTCCAGCATGCAGAGAGACCTGGATCACAACATGGGGGACTCCAATTGGCCTTTGGAGACTACTTAAAAAGAACTAAGGTGCCATCAGTGCTGATCTCTGCACAACCAGGGTTGCATTCATTGTTGCTTTATAGATCTCCTGTGATTCAGACTAGTTCTGTGACATTTGTTTATTAATTTAGCCTTCCAAACAGACGGGACCACCTATGGAGTTAATACAGCGCCGGCGACACCAAATTACTCGGAAATGAGGTCTGATTGGTGATGTGCCTGCTGCTGTAATGCCGTCATTCAAGTTGCAAGCTGTTTGTGCTTGTCGCTCATCACGACTCTCCTGCCTTGCTGCTGAGTGAGACTTCACACCATAGAAAAAAAAAAAAAACTTGCGCTTTATTCATCTAATTTTAAACTACTTCCATTTTGAGTTGAGCATTTTTTTAAATTAAATATATAGGTTTAATGAAGAACTGCGGTAATCGTTCAGAATCCATCTAGTTTTTTTTAAGAACATTAAAAAGCTCAAGGTCTGGGGAAAAATTGCGACATTATTCACTTCCTGTTCTCGGAGACTAAACTTGGCATGTTGTGTTTGCAGTAACCTGGTAATTCACCCTAATTTCCCTACCAGTCAAGTGCTTTTTTTGTTGTTGTTGTTGTTGTTGACCAAACTAGGAAGTAACTAACTGATCATTACAATGATCATAACAATTAAAAAAAACAAATAAGGTGGATGCTCATTGATCATACGGCAAAGAATGAGGTACACGGGGCTGGATGGAAAGCGGAGAAGGAGTCTGGAAGGAGATATAGTGAGCATACTTTGGCCATTTGGTGGACAAAAAGATGCTGCAGGACATGGTAACGTGACAGTGGGAGTGACAAAATCATTCAACACCTTAAGAATGGCGTCATGTCTCTGTTGGACTGCCCAGGGTGATATTTGTCAGGGAAAATGGAACAGCATGAGGGGCACACAGTCAATCCTGGGAGGGCAGCACATTGTGATGCCAGCCAGTATATTCTGCGTCGTGGCAATTCATATATATTGCATTCACGGGATGTTTGTGGTGAAGCACTCAGCATGACTTCTCTATACATCAGGCAGGTTGACAGATGCTATGGAAATAATTTATAAGAAAAACAGGGGACCATAAAGAAGGTTATAAAAAATAAAAATGGTCTCTCAGTATGTGTGGTGACCACTTCCCCTCATTGACAGAACTAACGCTTTACCACACAGGCACGGCCTTAATGACAGTTCTCAGTTTCAGCAGCATCAATATGATGTTTCGATAATGTGATGCCAGGAAACAGACTTAGTTTTTACATTCTGAAATGATTGTTGTAATTATTCAGTCTTTCCATTTAGGAGCAGTCATCACAACATAGCACCGCATTTATTCACAGCCATCTTTCTCAGCAAAAGGACTTAATCATACATTTCCATAAACACACAAACACATTGACACACATCCTCTGGCGTCACTGCTCACAAGCCAAGCAGTGAAGGTAAATATTGACTCACAGTCTTCTCATTAAAGGGCTTTTTGACTGTCGAAGCCTGAAAAGGACATATAGTGCACTAATTGCAAATGGACTGCCAGGGGTATTGTGTTCTGGTAATAATGGTCACCCTTTATCTTCTCCTCTCCCCCCTGTGTAGACCTATTGCCAAGGGATAACTCAGACCAAAGTGTTGAATCAGATTAGAGGTCATTGCGGATGTTAGGAATTACACGACTCCTCTGTAAATGCAGAAAACATAGTTCATGTGAAAATAGGGTTAATCTTGTTATACTAGGGATTCATGCCAAGTTTATACAATGGGCACAGCTTCTAGGCCCATTTTTTTCTGCCAGCTGTTGTCTCTGTATTTCACTAAGCCTTGCATTTTTTTGAATTATCTTCACAGCTCAGAGCTACAATAAGCATAATGCCTTCCCCTAATACTTGTTGTTTAGCCTCGGTTTAATTTAGGTCCACCATTGCAACAAAGTCACACAAAGTCACGAATACTGATTGTGAAATAATGTGAAAAAATTAGACATCATAGTTAAAGACTAAGCTCATGAATATGGACGTGAGAACAAGAGTGTAGAGGGAGAGAGGGGATAAAAGAAACTCGCAGTCCCAGAGAGTATATTGTTCTGCTGTTCACATGTCTGATCAAGCTTAAAAATGCTATTACCTTATTGTCAGTGGAGCTGTACTCTGTGGTTTACCTCTAGAAGATGCACTGACCTTTTCAACACTTTACCACATCAGGTCTATTACGTGCCGACAGCCCTCCTCTCCCATTTCCTTAGGAGAGGATAATGCCAGCTCCCCTTTTTATTGTGATGAAAAAGCAGAGCTGGCTTTAGTTTGATTTCTTTCCGCCTGATCTTGGAGCCTCCTAAGCAAGCAGTCCTAACAGTCACTTTACCTGAAAGCAATCACCCAGAATGACAGTTGCTTTGGTGTGTGATTGTATATCAATAAATTGGAACCCTATTATTTGTCATTCAAAATAGAGCAGTGGAGGGCAGCAGCCTGCACAGACAAGAGAGTGGATTTTCTTCCCTGGTGGACCTTTTGTGATCCGGCATCACGACGCAAAGCTTCCAGCAAATATGTAGTGGAAGGGATTGATTGAAGCCGATACAGTGAGGGCACCAGCATATAATACTTTCAACATTTATATTACCATAGCCATTCGTTGTGTCTCTGTTTTACTGCATGACGAAGGATTCCTTGCTCTTTTCTTTGGCTTTTTATTACCACTGGAGGTGGAGGTAGCACTGAGATCATAGTGACTCAGCTGTGTCTGCAGCCTGCCTCCCACTGTAGCTCCCATCTATCCATCCATTTCTACTTAGCGCTGTTTTTTCGCTTTTCATATATATATATATATATATATATATATATATATATATATATACAAAAATCTTAGATAATTACCATCTGCAATTTTGTCCCTTTAATTTCCAAGACGAAACCATGACGCAAGAATCTCAAAATGGCTTCCTGGGTGAGTTTGTAAAGTAAGGGCAGATGGGGGTAAGGATTAATTCCATGCTTTATTTGCGCTGCTAATGACAAAGAGGCTGCTTTGGCCCTTGAGGGGGGGAGAACAGTCTTGAAGTGAACGGGCAAGATTTGGACCAAAAATACATGTTTTCCCACGATACTTCCATGGCAATGGGATACAATAGTCACACCCACATAGCTGGTAATGAATGATCAACCTGGTATTATCCTTTTATCCTCTCCCACAGGGGTGTTAATGTTGAGCTATGTCTGTGGTGGATTTCTACCAGTGTGACACATTTATTATATAAATTCAACCAGAGGCTTATACTGTATTAACATGCATTCAGCGACTGACTCACTATAGCCAGACACAGATTCCACATGAGCTGATGAGCGAGAGATGGATCTGTTTTCTCCGTCTGTCTTCAGCCAGGTAACTACTGTGATCTGGCCTGGTTTTGCCGTGATGTGTGTGCAGGGTGGTGTGTGTTGTCACACTGCACAGGTGGCGGGCAGCAGGGACGGGAGCAGGCCAGTGAGCAGGTAGAATACCATTGAGGTGGAAATAACAGTCTCGTCTCCTCTGCTGCTTTGAGAGGCCTGGCATGAAATGCTGCAGGTAGTTGTGACCACACACTGTTGCTCCCCCTGTACTGGACAAAATCTGGTACTACGGGTGTATCCATGTGGGTTTGTATACCTGCTCACAAACATGATGCACAGACAACAGTTTACTACTGCAAAAACAGTGTATTGATTCACTTATTTTGTAAAAATGGAATCATCATGGCTTCCTGTATATTGTTGTTCACTGAGTGGGACAGAAAAATGTGAGGCAAGTTTATGGTTGTTTTGATTCATAAGATCTGTTGATGAATGGCTGTCTATCACACACAGTTGGTACAATAAAAAATAACCTAAACAGTCTCTTGTGCTTTCAAGTAAAACATTAAACCATCAGATGTAAGAGAACATTTTGTATACACAGTGGGGTCCAAATGTTTTGAACTTCAAATGAATATATTTCCATTTTGCATTCTTTTTTCTAATTACTACAAATGATAAATCAGCTGAACAATTTCAGTGCAATATTTACATGAATTTGAAAATATATTTGCAATGCCAATGTCCTTTTTTTGTAATTTTTTTTCTATGATTGCGGCATTAAAGCTGCTTAAACTCCACATTTATGTAATAACCCATGCTATCCCAGCATCTTTTACAGTGTACCGGAAAGCTTCTTGTGACGTCACAGAGCTGGACTTTCTCAGTCTTCAAGTGTCCCTATAAATGTTTAACGGGGCAGAGGACAGGTGGCCGTGGAGGAAAGCCTGTGGCAGTCATTATTCAAACAGGTCTTCAAAGCTTTGTTGTGTTTTGGCCCATTATCCTGCTGCAGTATGGATCGTTGTCCAAAACGTTGCAAACCAGAGGGTGTATTGTGTGTGAAGAATGAGATTCTACTTCCCCTTTTTCAAGGTGGCTGTCTAACTCCCTGAATTGAATATGTCCATTCACCATGTTTCACTTTGGTTTGGATACACTGTGGTGTCTTCATCTCTCCCGTTTGTCTCATCACACACAGCCTTATGTTACTGCCAAAAAACTGGAACTCATATTCATTAGTAAACAGGACTTTTTTTTCACCACCCACTGTGAAACGCTAGTATATATCAACCCGCCCCGATTGTTTGACCTTCTTTCCCCTCCTGAGAAGTGTTTTAGAGACCCTACTCCTCCTCTGAGAACATCATTTATACTTATAAAAGCTTCCATTTGGTCTCTGAGTTTGAAAAGTTTAATGTATTTATCTTCTGATGGTGTGGTCACTTTTGGTTTGCCTGATTGGGCTTTAGATACAACTGATCTCATTGAAACTAGTGCCAAACCTTCAGTCTAGTCATGAGTTGACACTTGCTCTGAACATCAGTTTGATTTCTGACACTTTCCCTTAGTCCTGAAGCTATGTTTTTCACTTTGACAGGCATCTTGCTGTCACCGGTGGGTTCTCCCAGCACGAACGACAACAGCCAGCTGAAGTACGGTTTCCAAGGTGTTTATTCCACCGGCCACAAACATACAATAAATAAGTATAAAATGTCTGTGTGCTCATCTGTGTAGCATCTGAGCACTCGCTGCACGTCCATTCATCAGCCACCCTGCTGCTCCATGTCCTCAGTAGAGCCATCTGGTGTCCTGCTACTCCATTTTATGCAGGAAGAGAGGGACAATCAGTGGTTAGTTTCAGCTCGGGACAATTAAGCCTCTCCCAGGCACTGTTCCCTGAGCCACTCCCCCGATCAGTCCCTCCTGCAGCTGAGCCAAACCACACCCCACTACCACACTCACCATTAAAATACCTTTTAAGTAAGCAATCGTCTGCTGGAAACTGAGGTCAGAGGCCTACCTTAACAAGTAAGCAATGGCTGCAAGTTAATTTACTTGAACAAGCCTCTGATGAGTCGACCAAGGCCATCAGAATGTCACCTGAATGCTGCTTCAATGGAAGGATACAACTCTGAGGAAATCGGACCATTTTGTACAAATGAGTTCACATGGTCAATGCCACAAATTATAACTTGTCTTTTTAAATATTTCTAAAACCTCAAACCGTTTGATTATTTCCAGGTTTACTGGAAAATATGACAAATATTTTACGTGATCTCAGACTGAATGTCGTAGATATTAGATCGGAAAGTTGCTAAATGTTTACAGCAGTAAGATGATGGGACCTGCAGCTAGTTGTGCTAAAGATAATAGGGTTTAAACTAAGTGAGTGATAACTGTTTTTCCACTGTATTTAGTTAAGGTGGTTTATGTGAGATAAACGTTATATGGATGGACATCAAACTAATTAGTTGTAAATATACTTTCTTTTTTTTTCCCCTTCTTGTAATCAGTCTGGTCTTATATCCACTTCAATAGGATATACACACACGATGTGATTTGTAGAAAAAAAAAAAAAAGGTCCTCTCAATGGATAATGAAATGTAGTAAAAATAATTACATGTCAATTAATTATTGAGTGAAATGAAATTGGGCTGCTTTTTAATATTTCATTGCTGTGTCCAGAAGGCTGCATTGTACTGCTGGCCGATGACCAGCCATTGTATTCATGCGTTCACCTGTTGCCTCTGACCAAAGCTAACATACAGACCCCAGCTGAGAGCCCAGCTGAGAGCCCAGCTGCTCCTTCTCTTGGATCTTCGACAGGTGCCATTGCCATCACAGTCTCAAGCTGTGATTGCACCAAGCGCTGGCCACAGACAGATGAAGAAAAGCAACATCAGTGAGAAAATCAAAAAAGCTTACCAGCTGGAAATAATAGTACATTCTAACACCCCATTGAGAGCCTTAGTTTCTGAAAAATGTATTATGCACTTGACTCAGTCTGACCTGCATACATGACTGATCAAGCTTTTTGAACGTGAAAGTGGCTACGAGGAGGAAGCAAATAAAGGAGACTCCTTTCTGTTCTGTCTCCTCCAAAGAACTTCTTTTGTTCTCAGGGTTTTGGCAGCCAGCCTCAAGTCCAGTCAACTTTCACTGCAGTGATTTGTCTGTAACACATCAGTAGCTCACAGAGCTGCTCATCACTCTCATCTTGGAGAGTTTAGAGGGGTGAAGTGAGGGGTGAAGTGAGGGGTGAGCCAACGTGACAGTGCTAGGTATCCTGTAAGGCCTGCCTTTGGTTCAAGCTGTCACATCAGTGGGAATTCTCCTCAGCAAATAAGCCTGTTTTCCCATGTACAGACAGACAAGCCGCTCGGCATGCTGGTTCATTAGTTCTTACACTTGGAAATCCTTTGTACAAAAAGTCAGATTTCCTCAGAGTTGTATCCTTCCATTGAAGTGGTATTCAGGTGACATTCTGATGGATTTGATCTACTGATCAGAGGCTGGTTCAAGTAAATCGACCTGCAGCCGTTGTTCACCTGTTATAAATATGGCTGTGTCTCCAGTTTCCGACTGAAGATTACAATTATATTGTAATGGTAGCAAACAAGACTTTACAATTAAGTGAGTGTCAAAAATCAAATTGTTAGAGAAACAGCACTCCATTCCTTCGAGACATGATCCACCCTCTAGTTTGCATCATGTGGAGAAGGATTCATACTTCAGCAGACACACCTTAAATCTTTGAAGAACTACCTGAGGACTGAGGAAGACCAAGGAGTGCTGAATGTCATTAAATTTCCTCCACAGTCACCTGACTTAAGCCCTGCTGAACAATTACGGGGCTCTTATGGACCGAAAAAGGCAACCACTGTGTGACAACATGGGTTATCGGGTCATCAGGTTTTGCTGGAATCCCAGCAGGTTGAGTGGTGTTGTGAGATAAGCAACAGTTTTTCAAACACATACGAACATATCATGTCAATTTCACAGACTCAACAGTTCAATTAAGTTGTTAAGCAGAGATTACTTTGGACTTAAAAGCTGTGTGAAAGTTCTAAGTCTGTTGGTTTTTTAGCAGTTTGATATTCATATCATTTTACCCTGTCATGTTGAGAACATTTGGTGCTCATTTGAGCTTGACCTCTGCCTAAAGGTTTGTGTGAAGCATTTTCTGACTGTTTTTGGTAGAAAACATCCCACCTATAATTACATTTGCCTTCTGCTACTATGTTCCATAGATCCTTCCTATTTGGTGACTTACTGACCCCCTTACTCATATACAAACCTGCACAATGTTGCTTTACATACCGCCCATGGCCAATTGCACTTTCACTCTGGTGAACAAGACCGAAATAGTGGCTTCGTGTAGCCCCCCACATCACACCACACACACACACACACACACACACACACACACACACACACACACACACACACACACACACACACACACACACACACACACACACACACACACACACACACACACACACACACACGGTCCAATGAATACTGTCTCATTGTCTCATTGAGGGATAAAGACGAGCCTATGTTTCTGTTGCCACTTCCACATAAGGGAATGATGAATGTTTCAGTCCAGTGGAGGACAATGAGGGGTTGGAGATGAGGTCATGGGCTGGTTCAGGGCAATAATGCATAAATCTCAGGCCGAAATGGATGTTCCGAATCCCAAGCAAGAGCTCGAGGCACATTTTGGGTACAGTACTGCCACGGGTCAAAACTCATTCCCTCAAACACATTAAAGCACATTCAGTTATTTGTGCAATGTGTTATCCATAGTGTGTTTCACGCAGTGTAAGTCTGGCAAACACAATATACTTTGGTAAACCTGACATACTGTGCCACTACAGGTGCTACTATAGCCGAAGGAGCCATTTTTTACTAACTAGTGCTGTTTGCTGTCATTTTTAATGATATTCTGGTGTATGCATCAGTGGTGGACTTTAACAGCAGACAACTGTGGCTAGTGTTGTCTACTCCTGTGATCTTTCTGTGTCTTTGGTTTTGTTCGGCTGTGGATGTGAATCATTCTGTAAAGTCTGTCTCAGGCTGTGCTCATACAAAGCATTTTGGAATTTGTTTGAACTCTGAAGCATTTATTCCATTAGCATGGTTCACTGAGGCAGGCAGGGCAGAACAATGACGCACACTATTCTCTGATGCATTCCAACGCAAAATATGGGAGACACCAAAAAACTGCACTTAGACATTTGGCTCAAAGTGAAAAACTGAGACTTATTACAGAAGAAAATGTAGAAAAGAATAATGTATTATGATCCAAGTACACGGATGTTAAAAGGCAAGGCTTGATGGGTAGAAAATTAGGTGATGACATGTGATACCTCTGATTTACTCATCCCTGGAAAGTCGAGCAAATCAAATTGAAGGAAAAGCCACCGTCTAGACTGATTTTCATATCCTGCTGTTGTCTCATGTGCTCCCAACTACAATAAAGAGCTCAAACAAGTCCATGTTTCCACAAAGCAGTGCTCAACATTATGTTCTTCCACTTTGCTAAAATTCTGACTTTTATGAGGATAACACTGGTTTTACTGACCTGGTTGTATATATTTCTGCATCTGTGTTTTGTCTTGATTATGAAAGCATGAATATTGTTTTGGAGGAGTGTTGTGCACATGGAGTTATTATTACTTGATTCCCTTTGCAACAAACATGAATTATGGAATGCAAAATGGCGCGTCAAGCTGCTTGAGGTAATTTACATCAGCATTGGAAAACAATAGACTTTGTGATAGCTTTCGAGTTAAGATCTATCTCTTCTCCTCAACATCTATCTTTCCTGCAATATTGGATTTTCAGCTCTCTCAGAACAGTGGCCCAAAGCAGCAACCATCACCCACCGTACCTCCTTATTTTTCTGACATTAAAGGCAATGAGATAATGGACCTCTTGCTAGCAAAGAGCCTGCTAATAAACCTCAAGGCTATCTACTGGGCCACATAATGATTTTGATAGCAATATTTCAGTGTATGAGCAATTCAGAGAGAGGCATGGGAGATTTGATAGGGTTTTTTCTTATGAAAATGTAGAAGTTCATTCATGTTATTAAATTAAGTCTTTTATTTACCATCTAAAACAATGTTTCAACAAGGTCTTAATACAATTATTGATACAGTGCGGTATGCTTCTCCCGTTTTCATGTATCAAAGGTAGGAACCTCACAGCGCTCAGCTAACCAGGACTGCATCAATAAGCCAGATAGTATTTGCCTCCCCTTATTACCCATCAATAACATAAAAATGTATTGTGCCATTAGACTGATGAACGTATAGTGGTAGATATTTACTCAGCTTACAGTAACAGCTTACATTGACAGCTCACTTTCTCATGAAATTTTGATATTGATTCATTCAATTTCAAATGCCCTGATGTAGTACAATGTAGCGCAAATATTATTCCCAACATGACACTGACCCTGTCCCTCTGTGCAACGTAAATTATAGTCACAGACTAAAGTTGTACATAAGAACAAAGTCGAATAATGTGCTTCCAACGCAATTTTTTTTAAATTTTTTTTTAAATTTTTAAGGCCATACTTGTAAATAGCATTTCCATTTACCTCCTCTGATCAGCAGCCTACTAATTCACTTGGACACCTCAACCCAAGACCCACCGGCCTCGTCTGGCACACTGTAATCTACACATTCATTCTGACATTCATCACTTTCATACTGTAGAGAACTGAACCACTGTGGGCTCACTACCATCAATAGCTCTTGCCTCAGAGTGGTGGCATTTTTGGAGATCTATGAGGGTGTTTATGAGCAGCTTGAAAAGGGCATTTTGCAGATTTATGGACGACAAGGCTAAATGATCTATGGAAAACAGGGAGAGGGGAAGAGTTGTTGATGTTGATTGTGGGGAAAAAAGTGTTTGAGTGTTTTTTATGTATACTTGGGAGGGCTGTGCCCCTCCCCTCCCACACAGTGCAATTTGATAGGGACAGGAGGGGAGAGAAGGTAGGTGGGGGGATTTAAATTAATAAATAAAAAGGTCATGTCAAGCCATTTTCATAAAAGCTCATTAACTTTTATTTGCCCAAAAATATGTCTGTGTAATTAGAATAACAGAGATTGAGCTAATGAAATTACAATAAACAGTGGTGGTGTGGAACCAAAAAATAATAACGCAGTGCTTACTCATGTCTGAGGCTTAATTGCACATTATTGGCAGGTGACCTTTGAAGGAGATTGAGGCAGATCCCCAGGTGTTTTTGGCAAGGTGTGGGTGTAGTTTTTCTGTATGCATGCATGTGTAATCTCTGTGTTCATCAACTGTTTAAGCGAACAGGAGTTCCTCTTTTGTGTACCACAGCAACTGAGAGGCGTTTTTATTGCCACTCTGACCTTCATTTATTTGACCTATTACTGCTTGCCGGTGAAGAAGTGGAACAATATATTTTTGACAAATGGCCAGTTATCGAACTGGCTTTCTATACACCTTGTTCCATAAAAAAGAGCAATCAGAAACTTACTTTTGTCATTTATTAGCAGGTTTATTAGTGAGGCTGGCTACACTTGTCCCATGCACAAAGAATACAGTGTTGACAGCGCTCAGCTGTTTCCCTGGCCTGCTAGTGTCGTGCTAACTTAAGGCCAAGAGAATAAAATTTGGAGAACGTGGTGAAATGTGCTTGATGCAGTGTGCAGGAGAACCTGCTCACACTCAGCCCTACGTGATGGACATGTGGACACCAGCACTTCGCTGACATATATTATTGACAGCAGAAAGCTATGTGTTTGTCATTAGCAAGAGCAGGCCGTAAATGATCAATGATGCCTAATGTCACTTTTGTGGGATTGGAAAACGATAATCAATTTTCAGTCAGATTAATTACCTCATTGGTCTAATATTGTTGGCGACCTTCAGATGGAGCACCCATTCAGTTGGAGCAGTGAGAGCTTCGGTTCATAGCTTATACAACATTTGTGAGAGAATTAGAAGTCGTATGGATAAGACCGTACGGATCGACACCACCTGCATGTAGTTTCAAAACCTCACCTCTCTAACCTGTGTGAAACCTGGCACAATTCCACAGATAGGAGGAAGATTTGTCAGCCTCCCTGTTTGTTCACTGTGTGTGCTGATAGCGTGGCAGCCTGTTTGTTTGTTTATTCCCTGTCTAGGTCAAAGCAGATGCCCTTGCTCTTCTTCTCCACCTTTCCCACTCTCTCACCGAGCCGGTGAATTGGTGTCTCTGAATCTGAGTCTCTGAACTCATCTAGACCCTGTTGTGCTGAACTTTTCAGAGGACTGTATGTGCTCTGAGGTAATGTCACAACATTAAATTCTCAGATCCAGTGCACATTGTCCAAAGAAGTTGTCTCCGGTGGTGGATAGACTCATGAATTGGATGTTTTTCGGAAAAAATAACTTGGAGAATGACGGGTTGCATGGGTTAGTTGCTGCAGTTACATAATGCTTCATACGGTTTTATTGCTCATATTCTCAATTATTAGGTTTTGTACAAAGAAACAGGTGCAATATGATTAATGTCAGTTTAAAGTTACTGACCTCTATTTGACTATTATTGTGTGCTGAAAGAACAGCTGAATAACTCCTTTTCCAGAATGATTTATAAAATGTACGTTGATAAGGTATCACATGGATAAAACAGATACTGTCCTGCAGATGAGCAGTAAAGGCAGATTATGCTTTGATCATTCTGTGTGATATTCAATGATGATCTAAATCCTGCAGCGAGATCCATACAAGCTGATTTTCATTTTGTCTTTGTGCTGATATATTCAGAAATGTTCAGTTGACCTGAACATTATGCATCACCGCGAAGCACGCAACCTTGACCTGATGTCAGTAATAATCTACATCAACCAACTCATCTCATCAAATATTTCAGAGGTCATGTACTTTTCTCTCTCATGTATCCATACAGAGACATTATAGATCACAAAGATCATCAGTATAATAACCTGTTGGAAATTAATCTTGATTACAGAAACGTTTATACAGTAAATGTGCACGGAACAGTGGTCCCGAAAACGCTGATGTTAATCAAACGATATGAACACTTACTCACTTGCTCCATTCTTGGGCTCGGTTCTTGGGTCATGGGAACAGCTTCTGAACGTTCTGATCAAACCACATATTATTTTGCATGCTGTTAGAATGGTAAGCCGTTTTTCACAGTTTGTTATATCCACACATCTGTATATAGGTATGATTCCTACCCAGGTTCTCACAACAATACATATTCAAAACACTTTTTTTTTTTCCGTATGTATCCTAAATCTTTGACAATCATAAGGCATTGTTCCAACATCCTTGTTACAATAGCAGTATAAATCATTGTCCCTTAGTTTAAGTAGAGCCATTCTGCATTCAGTAATCCTTACATGTCTTTTCCCCCGCAAGTTTAATTCAATCATGTTTTGGTGTGTTTGCATCTCTAATAGGGTTGTAAAACAAGGATGCTCTAACTATTTAATGGCAGGTTTGTTGAGGCAGGATTTGAGTTTCATTGATTGGGTCGGGGCCCAGTCTCAGCACAAAAAAAGAGGCAGAGATGGAGATTTTTTTTTCTACTCTATCTATTCTGATTTTGACAGATTGAACAAAGCAGTGAATATGTGGCAAGAAGGTTTTGTGTATTGTTAGCATAGCAACCACACCACATAATCTTGAACTACATGTAGTGTTTTTTTTTTTTTTAATTCTGATTTGCCTTTCTTTTTTTCTATCTTTGACCAATCACACTTTGAAACTGGAATTGCCTCGCCTCTATCAAAATTGAACAAAAAAAGGCAGTTTCACATTCTGATTTGTTGCAGCCCCGATCATCTCCATACAAGACAACAGCCTTATTACCAGACCACTTAATCTCTACACAAGAGCACACTCCATACTTCTCTAAAATACCTCTGCCCATTTTCAGATGTGAAATCTCACGTTGGTTGTGACAGTGTGCAGCGGAACATATTTGAAACCAAGCAGACACTTCCGCACACACTAGCACACGCTGCGGTAATGTAGGTCAACACACACTCGCATACCCACATGTACTGTACAGACACAGTATGGATTTACTGTCATCACCTCAAAGGGAGGGCAGGTGCACTTGTTCTCCAAAAACTTCAAGTTCCCCGCATTGTTTACTTTGTGAATTCCTGTTTTCAGCGAGACAGCAGCCTTTTTGGCACAACAGTGACTTAGATGCACATTGACACCTGGTGAGGCGGTTGACTAGGTGTTGAAACTGTGAGGCAATCGTTGTGACAATTGCGAGCTTTTTTTTGGGGGGGGGGGGGTGGAGATTCAAACTCAGTGAGCGGGTACTTTTTTCTGCACTCTACATTTTTATTAGTTTTTTCTCTACTGCATCTAACAAAAGATGCAGCGTTGAAAAATGGTGGTATTTTACTCAACGTTTGATTGCGACACTTTTTCACCACATTTCTTTCTTGAGAGGTGATAAATAGTGCTTGCCATGCTGTCTTGCAACACTTATATTACTGAATTTGACCTTTTACTGACAACAGGCAGTCATGTAATTGGATCGTAAAGGTATTTTGTTCTGTGCTTGGAAGTTGGATTTGTCAAGCCCGGGGCACTTAATGAACACATGAGGTCATTTATAATGGACTGAAATGTGTGAAAGTGCAGCATGAAAGGATAGTGTGTATTATTGTTGTCCATTATGTAAACTAGTTTGACCTTTTCCAGTGGGTCACTATAGATTTGATAGAGCTGTGCTTTAGATTGTCCCTTTACAGTATATCATTTCATTTCATCATACCAGGATATATTGTGATACTACGCAGTGCAAAAGCCAACATGTGTTTGATATCAAAGGAATCAAGGAGATGCAATATATGTATAATAGTACATAAAACAAGTGCTACGTGACAGTCGATTTTTTTTCTTTGAAATGCAAAAACTTTAATGTTTTCATGTTATACATGTGCAAGCAGGTAATTCAGTTCAGTATCTTCTATAGATCCAAAAGTACCTTAAGTATGACTTCACGTAGCTTCTTTTCATCATGCACCAAATTGACTTTTTTTTTTGCTGTTTTCCTTTTTTTTCAAACATAATAGGATAGACACCATAGACTGTATATAAAAGTGGACGTTGCTTCTGGGCCTTACAAGTGGAGCCAATGTGGAAGTGCCAGAAAGTGCAATACCGCTGAGGGCCGCTGTAGGTTTGGCTTCAAAAAGCCTCTGGCTCAACAGACTTCAACTTTTCACATGGAATACAATGTCAATAATTTTTTCGACAAGTCCATTTGAAATTAATCCCATAATTAATTAGATATTAGGCCTTAAAAGAGGTAGGTTTGTTGGGTCTGTTTGATTGACAGCCCTGTGTTGCAGTTAGATTTTCGCTGTAGGTGGGTGGGGCTTCACTATCCTCAGGTTCCCAAATAGATTGAGTCAATATCCATTGTTCGTTCATCCCCAATTCATCTAAATATGGTCAGTTCTGGCTCCAAAATAGTAAAATGGCTGAAATGCTGAACTTGAGGCTTTAGAACAGGTGGTTGCCTCTTGCTTGCAAACCAGGACTGAAGTCTATATTCTACATTTCGTACTTGCATTTTTGCACGTGAGTAAATAGTTAACACTCGGAAAGCAACCATGCAAAGATAGAGAAATGGAAAATGTACTTGATGGGTGAACCGTTGAATGCAGGGTGTAAATGATTAGAATAATTTGGTCTGATTCAGAGAAAATATAGTATTCAGAGATACATTTTATAAAATACAATTTGTATTGTATTTTGACCCCAGTGGGATTAAAATTGGTTTTCCACTCTGTGGATGGTTTCTCAGGTAGCTTTCAGGCACACTGGAATGTTTAGCAATGAATTGTTATTCAACTACTGGTAGGTGATGTTTATTTTCTCATTTCTTAATTTGTTTGCCACCATCCGATGACAAAATACCCTCTCAATCCAGAGGAAAATGATAAGCGTGTTCTCTACTGCATGGCAAAGCTGTGGAGAAACAAATCAATACTCCTATTGATACAGAAAACAATAAATGAAACAAGAGTTGCAGCGCAGCTGTGTTCACAACATTCTGCTTCTTCTTGTGCTTTTGCAAACAAAGAAAAACATGTTTTGCCCTGCTTTGTGTTTAATTCTTGCACTCTGTAGTTTTCTATTTTAGAATCCCTTCGTCCATGTAATCTGGGGGCACGCTGCTCAGCACCTCAGGGCCACGCCAGGCAGTTCCAGACAAAGTCACATTAGCTTCTCTTGACCTCACAGCTGTAATCGGCTCTGGGGAGAGGCAGGTGGTTGGTGCTTTGCAAGAGTTTCCATGCTCAACGCTAATAGTTTAGCAAGCGCGAGGGCCAGCGCGAAGAGCAAGGATGCAAGCGTTACAACAGCTTACCTGGAGATTACAGAATCAGCAGTTCACTGACAATGCAGCCCCGCAGGATTTGACTGCCATTACCCTGCAGCGACATTTTAACCATTGGACTAGCGATGTGGTGTGACTTCACTGGACAGTTATCAGAAAGGCCAGGATTGAGTTGTGGCTCTCGATGTAACCTCACACTTTTGTGTTTCAGACATCGTCACTATGATTGGAACATGAAACTATGTTGTATTCGTTAGGCAGTCGGCATCAAACAACGTGATTTTAATTTTAAATTTTATTGGTTTTCTTATGGCTGTAGTAGGTTTGTTGCAGGCACATGGCAAAATCGTGCTCATCCCTATACGTGTAATTAAAGTGTCTCTAAGTGAGTCCTTTCTCTTCATACTGTATATTATCTAAAGGTCTGTTTCAGAGATTGATGAGACAGGATGGGAATTTGAAGCCTTCTTTTCCTTTTAGAAAACTGCCACATTACCAGCCAAGTTTGTCAGACTGGGGAGGCTGGCTAGCTCAATCCTAACTCAATCGAGGATCATCAACAATTGTCACTAAATCAGCCCCTTTAGTCTTTAGCTTCTCTCTCAATTCATTACAAGTGAATGGGCTTTTATTGGCGTGACCATTTTAACAGGGACTCTGGGAGTGTGTGGAAGCTTGTAAGGCTGGATCGACACAGGCAATTTACGAGGGGATCGACGGTCGACTTTAGGCCAAAACCAGCACAAAACAAACAGAGCCAGTGAGAGTGAGAGATTAAGAGATTTGTCAGCCCCCACCCCCTCCACTCTACTATTTCTCCTTTTTATTGTCCTTCCATTTTTTTTTGGGGGGGGGGGGGGGGGTTCTCAGCTTGTTTGTTTGGCTCTGCTCATTTCCCTTCAGTCTTGAATGCTGTGGGTCTTAAAAGCTGCTTTCCCCCCCCTATTTTATGCTTTTTTTTTTCCCTTCACATTTTCTGTGGCAGTCTTCCCAACAAATTCTAACATGTCCTCCACTGAGACTGATATTCAAACTGTATTATCTCATCCACTGCCTTCATTTTTCCCCAAAGTGTTCTGACAGTCAATATATATTTAAAATATAAAGCAGCGCTACATAAGAGCTACTTTGAGAATCGGTTTTCTCTTTCAAACAACTTACTTTGTCCTGAAGTGAAAAGAACAGAGTTTTGGCTTGTTTTACCCAAAATGGAAAAACAAAATTGCTGACCATGTAGTTGTATTTTGATTCAATCCATAATGCTAGGATTTCCCAGTTTTTATTTGTGATTTTTGTGATCATAAAGGGTTTAATACTGCAGCACCTCTTCAACAAATGGTATTTCATGTTATTTTGCGGGAATTGGCGGACAATGCAAATCCTAATTGGTATAGCCATGTTATCCATTCTTATGATAATTTTTTTTTTTTTAAATAGCTAGAAATATTGTTTACCTCATTTTAAGTTTTTTTTAATTTTATTTTATGGAACCATTGGCTGAACATATGTAACTTAACAAAACAGACAGTTTGTGACTACAGTATAGAATACAGGTTACATCTTTAAAAAACAAGTGCCTTTGATGCTTTTTGAATACTAAATTACCATATACTGTTTGCACAAAACTGAAGTGATCTCTTAAAACTGTAAGAATGTATAAAGTAATGTAATTTAACACACACTGTATGATTTAAGTGATGCAGAGAAGTGTGATGATTAGCCTTATTATCATGATAAAACATTTCCCCTAAATCCTTGCCTTGAAGAGGTTGAAGAGTTGCTGACTTTAAATGAGGAGTTGTTTTTTAAAGCAAGTTATGTTTGGAAAGATTTACTTTCTGTTGTAATGCCTTCAGATTCTATTGGCAACATTTATTTGGAAGAAATTGTAGGAATTTATCAACATTTCTAGCACAATATTGTGGAGTTGAATTTTCATTAAATATTGTGATTGGAACATAGCAATTTCCGGCAGCTACTACATAATCTGGAGGATATTGATGGATGTGTAGTGGACATTTAAAATGTTTTAGAGCAGAAGGAATGAGTCTTGACAGATTTTTCAAAAAAAAAAAAATAATAATTCTCAAGCTCTATCACTACCTCATACAAAACATGCTGAGTATCTCCTTGACTTCCTTCTTTCCTTTCAAAATATCCTTGACATTTTAAAGTTAATTTTTACTGATTTTCCTCTGTGGTCCAGAATGATGTCAGACTTCTTGGACTGGAAGATCATGATCGTACGAGTTTATAAAAGAAAATCCACCAAAAAACACAGCATAAATAAAAAATAATAAATGCAGTAATAGAGGTATGTTTTTTGCATTTAAACCAAAGTTTTGTTCGATGGATAATGTAACTTTCACATTGGGAACAAAGAGCATCAATTCTTTCATTGATTTATAATTCATAATTGAATAAAAAAAATAAAAAATAAACATTGTGATATTGTCTTCAAACATATTAATCAGCCCACATACATGTAAGATAATTTAAGCTTGACTTACTGTATGCAGTAGTTTCATGCTGTACCTGCACATGCAGAAGATGAAAACTATGTAGTAGTGATGACAACTGAGTTTCCACATCGCCATAGATCATTTAAAAAGACGGATTAATGCATATTTCTATTGAAAGTGAAAGATGATGAGATCAATGGCTCATCTTTGTGTAATTTTAATGTTTCTGTAGGAGAGTCTTGTTAACGAGACGACTGGTAAGTGCATGGCCATCTTATTGGCATCGTGAACTGTCACTGGTTGTCTATCTTCAAACCATATGCAGGGCTGAAAGTCGCGTGGATGAGTGGAGATCACCTAATTAGAGACACGTCTACTTTTATCAACATTTATTTACTACTGTTGACAAAGAAATGTGCTTCCTCTTGGGTTAAACTCTGTTTCTGCTACACTGGATCTGTTTGTTGTCTATAATTGTTGTCTACCTGAGATACAAATGCTCCCACATATACAAACAAACAAAAAAATACAGAGAAAAGTGAGTTACATTTCAACATAAACTTCAGTTGTTCTTACTGCTTGAGTTGTTTTTACATCAAATTCTGCAGTTTTCCATCCTCAAGCAACAGTCTTCAGTCTGATCTTACTTCTTATTTCACATATGCGATAAACCATCTGCCAAGGCTTCTTACATCTCATATCTGCCTCTCCCGTTCCCCCCCACACCCTCCCCTTGCCCCTCTCCCACTCCTCTCGTTTTCCCATTATCTCCCCTCACTCCCTTCTCCTCTGTCTTCCTACCTTTGCAAAGATAAGATTTGCTCTCCCCAGTGAGTTTTTGGTGTCGATACTAATGTGCTGTTATCATCGATAAACTGTCAGACCACCTCCTCCCATTCTGCACCATTCCTGTCCTGACCTTCCTGCAGCAATCGCGCTGAAGGCATTTTTCATGACACAGGAAGTCCCAATTTTAAGCTCCTTCAGGGAATGTGTCATATTTGGATTTGTGATTGGTTGATTGAGAGCAGCTTAATAAGCAATACATGTTCACCTCCCGCACCTCTCCACCCCTCATTCTAATTTAAAAAGCAACCTTACCTTAGAAGCCAAATATTAAGCACAAATTATCCCAAATGATGTAATAGCCTGACATGTATACTTTATAAACTTAAGCAGAGTTTATCAGTGGATAAGGAGGAGGCTGTTTCCAGCATTACATTGTTAAATGTCAAAACATACCTTACTTTTAGTAGAAGGTATAAAATATGGACCAAACTGTGTGTTTTACACATTTAAACCCTGATTTAGCTCACCAGATTTAGTGTCATGCACTTGGACTTGTGTACAAAGAATAGCATACTATGAAAGAGTGAGTGATATCTTGTTAAAGGAGTTTTTAACATTCAAAACTGTAAACCGCAAATAGGCAGATTAGTAGACCTACCCATAAGGTCTTAATACAGCTATCAACACAGGTGGCCTGTGTTGATAGCTTGAACTGTGTCTGTTCCTGTGAAATGTGGACTAGAAAACATGGCTGAAACACTTGCTAGACTTGGCGTTATAATAACACACCTGTGCCTCATTGAGTGCAGACAAATGCTCAGGAAGTAGTACACTAGGAAAAGGCCAAATTGTGCAGTAGGCTCTGTAAAATACAGAACATTTTTGTATGTTTGCTTTTGTCAATGTTTTCATTTAGTTCCTCTGGATATCACACTAGAGTCCAAACATCATTAGCATTGCATTTTAAATGGTTGAATAAACATATCAGCACACAGTATTTTAACATTGGCTGCTTTGCAGATTGTTTGGACTGAAAACAACTGGCGGCAGAAATGATAATCCCTGAAATGCAATGCTATCTCCTCTGTTACCCGCCATTAACAGAGATATTTTTGGGTTTGGTAAAGATACTGATATATACATTAAAAAAAAACAAAATATATTTTAAAGACATCTCCTAATTGGCCCTTTGTCTTTGAGACATTTACCGATGTGTTTGGAATAACCTCCTATCTAAAACCAATTTCTGTTGTTGTCCAAATGGACTTATCTAACAAACAGCAGGCTAATTCAGTAGCTTTTGTTTCTTTAATAGCAATATGTCTAATTCTTAATAATAATTCAAATGGAAGCAAGAATCACCACAATTACATGTTTAATGCATTACAGATTTTATGTTTTATGATTTAAAGTTTTTTCCACCAAGACAAAATCAGCTATACTCTTAACGTCTCAGCTGACAGGTTCTACAACTTATGGCACCATTTGTATCTTCTGTATACAGACTTAAACTGTGCTCCCTCTCACAGCATTAAGGTCTACGGTCTTCTTTTAGACGACACAAGCTCCAATGATGAACCCGAGGCTATTTTCACTGGTATTTCACCACCATTGCTACAAGCTGGGTCATTATAAAAAGCTAGCCATACATGCTGTATCTTGTTGTGTCCTTTCAGAACAGTCTTTGGTGTCCAGGTCTTCCATCATTTCATATGATAACACTTGCAATTTATATCAAGAAAAACACAATATTGCATCTTAACAAACTGTTATTTTACATGTAGCTTGCCATACAATGCTGTCAGTAGTTATCTTTTCACAATCCATGATGTGGGAGCACTCTATGACTTAGTAATTCAATAAAAATGTATTGATGCCTAATTAAAAAAAAACATTTCATTGATTTATTTTCTAAAGTCGTGCACCTCTATTATTAGTGACTTTTTCCCTTGTTTTTTAACCTCTACCTGTTTGTTCCTGGATTTGTTTTTGCCTGCTCCTTGTCTGTGCCTTTTCCCTGTGTGGATTGACTCTCTGGTTTTGGACTTTTTGAATCTACCTGTGATTCTGAGCTTGGATTTCCCTTTTGAATCCTTTGTTGTCACTTTGATTGTTGCTAGTAAAGATCATTAATCTGAACAGCCTGTCTGAGAGTCGTGCATTTGAGTCTGCCCTCCGTACACGTGACAATGGTATTTATTGAGCTTGAGTTAACAGCGCAAGGGAGTCACTCCTCAATCGAATAGTAGATTCATAATTAAATAGTTCAGAGCGAATTTATAATAGTATTTTTGCTTAAAATGCCCATCCCTAGTATGAAGTCCTCTGCACTTTGTGACGTATTCAGTTGAAGAGCAGGATTGTGAAAATGGGTTAAGGAATTAATAATGATATTACTTAGGAATACAAATATGTAGCTAGCATCATGACAGAGCTCCAGAGAGGTGTACTACGAAGCAAGTTCAACATGCCCAGGCTTTCTTTGCTCGAGCTGGCTCAACAAAGCAGAAACTCGCAGTTAGAGGTAATCGGTACTACGACGATGGTTATCAACTTTCTCTGTTAACTCATGCTCTCTGCTTTCGGCTTTGCGCACTTTCACATAAAAGAGGTGTTTGCAGCATCTGACATGGACAAGTGTACTGACAGCACAGCCACATATTTTAAAAATGAGGAGCAAACTATAATAAAAAAAAAAACAACATCATGAAGTTAAACACATAATCCACACTGAAAGCAGCACAGCTGCAGTTGCTAAATGATGGAAGAATATGGAAAAAAAAATTCCCCATCTGTGTGAATGTATTGCTGAAGTATCACCTTACCATAAGTGTGCAGGAAGATTGGACTGATTTACATGTGCATATTTCATGAAATTAATGTATATTAGATGTATTCTCATGACGTGTATAAACGTTTGAATCGTATAAGTTCACCTGCAGCCCCGGAGGTGTCAAACGGCCTGAGGAGCAAATCAAAAATAAATATAAAATCATAATTCAAAGCGAGAGGTAGGTTTACTGTCAATACTTAATGCAAGATGTTTTAGTGCATCAACCAGTCCCTGGTATCAGCAAAAAAACTGTTGAAATTCATCTATACCTCATAAATGTCACCGGGGAAAGACACAGAGGTTTGTCGATGTCTGAACACACTGCTGTCTCACTCTAGAGAGGACTGTCTAAAACCGCGTACCGAGCTCCAATGGATCTTCTCCGATTGGTGATGACAATTTTACAAGAGAATTGATTGGTCAGTATTGCTCCAACACAACCTGCTACAGACCAGGTTAAGTGTGCAGCATAAGTTCCCATGGTGATCTAGCCAGCTTAAAAGAGAGCCACCTTTGTGACACTGACAACCCTGGCTTTAGTCTCAACATGCCTCGCTAACCCACTATTCTCGCTTTGTAGCACACCCCTCAGTTCTGCCCGTGTGATACAGTTTCTGTTCTATACTCAACAGCCCAGCTGCACCAGTTCGCTCTGCAGGGAGCAGCTTCTGTTCTCCTCAAACAGTCACACTCCCCACCATTTTAGAACCATGATAGTAACCACGACATTGACAAGCTGGCAATTTTAGATGCAAATGTTGCATATGACTACGCAAGGTTTAATACAGAGTGGCAGATGAATACAATATTTCTCATTTCATTGTTCAGTGACTCGGGGGACTTTTTTTTTGCACAATGGATACATGATTTGCTGTGAATGTTCTGTTCTTAATAAAAAGCCATCTACACATCTGAGTAAAACATGCCAGAAATGCATCATTAGTTCACCAATGGTAGCTCATGGTAGGAGCTACATTATGCATCTGCCAACTCAGTCAGAGGTAGGGTAGAGAAATGGAGCAACAAGCATGTCACTTAATGCGTGTTGATGCGTCTTTGCTCACAGTTTGCTGGGCTCTGGGTGGCAGCTGAGTAGCTGCCAGCTAACAGTTAGTGACATCAATGAGGTGGATACGGCTGTTGATTGAACCTAACTATAAATGTCATCTTGGTGAACCCTCCTTTCCACATCACCTCACAGCATAAGTGAGCGTGTTTTGAGCGTTGGGAACCCCGGTGGGAACCAAATCTCAAACATCGTCACCATTACTTTTACGGTCTGTCATTTACAGCTACGCATAGACGTGACTTTGCAGAATGTCTTTGCCATAGGGGTAGAGACTTGAAATGCCGAGCCCAGAGGGTGAAATGTCACTGCAATACTTTGACGTCAAATGATAGTTGTTGAACTTTCTTTACACCAGTCATACAGTCTCGAGCATGAATGAATCTTAAAAAGGTAAAATCTCCAAAGTGTGGCAGTTACACTAACAGTTGAAGTCTAATCACTGCTGATGGCTCAGAAAGTGGCTTCAAATAGGCAGCAACTTCACAGAGATTATACTGGCAGACTGTCTTGAGCAGACAATTATATTATCCTCTGTCTCAGTTCCTTATTTTAGACCATTTTTGTCAGCCAGAACTTGTCAATCTTGTGGACTTTGTCTTTAGTATAGGCTCGCTGTAGCTCTCTAAGAGAAAATGTGCTATTTAAAAAAAAAAAAAAAAAACTGGGACTTACATGCTTGCTTCGTGAATGAAGGCTCACAGTGTGATTTATTACCCCACATGTCTGGAATCTTGCGTCCAGTTGTGTCATGAAGGTGATGGGAATAATTTATTTAGATTTATACCAATTTAAGATTGACACTTTGAGATCATTTTTCATCTTGTGTATTAAGCACTATACACAGTTTATGATGAGGGAATGTAGAGAACAATGGTTAACAAAGATTTTCTTCCATGCAAAAAATAATACCTGCCTATTGTGTATTTTTGCCGTTTTAATAAAAACATTTTTAAATTCTTTCTCTATTACCTATATATTTTTTTCCTTTTCTAGTATGCTTGCCAATCATTATGTAGCATCTCTATTTTAGTAGTCGTATGGCTTGACACAAAGGAGGGATGTTCCTGTGGCCAAATACAGGCAGAAATCATTCACTTTTAAATTTTAGAAGTGCGCTTATTCATGTTTTAAGTGTAACAGAAGCTGCATTTATAAATATATGATAAACACTCTGTCACATACAAAGTGCTTACATCTTCACCTATTCTTAGTTTGTGGGCCAAAAATGATAAGCACAGTGCTATAGATTCAGTTTATGTAAACTGGACATGTAGTACACAAACAGCGAGAGGCCACTGCAGAGAAACATAAAGTCCCTTTAGTATGAATTGATAGTGACCAATGGATCATGCTGTTGCAGTAAACGCTGATGAAAACACAAAAATGATCTCTCAACCAATCGCAACAGAAGCTTGTATGTTTGAATATTTGTCTAATCATCTAACCCTTGTTTTAGTCATTTTGAAGACATAATCTGACAGAGGATTTGGTAGCGGGGAACAAATACACATGATCTCTCCATGTTATTTGATGAGGTCATGATCATGGAGATTTCCCAAACAATGGAAGCAAATCTTTTTTAGGTCACCTTGAACAAGGATTAGAGTACAAGAACTCATTTATACATTTTTATAAAAAAAAAAAAGTCTGATTTGTCTGGCATTCCAGCTGGAGAGAAAACACTCTTGGTTCAGGGATAGAGACCTTTAGTTCAGTTCATATACAGCACACCTATACATACTGTACACCCACATGCAGAAATATGTGTGTGTGTGTGTGTGTGTGTGTGCATTTATACAGCCTGCAGCTTATATAATAAATGTTGTCCCTTTTAAGGCCATCCCTTTTAGTGATACGAATATTAGAAATACCTGTTCATCCTGTGGTCATCAGTAACTGTAGAGAAAGCAGTTTTTTTTCTCTGCCTTGGTAAATCTTGAATAGATACATGAAAATGCTTCTCTGCTTTTAAATTAATCTTTTTGTTAACTGAGCACAAGTCATTACTTCAGAATTTAATTGCTGGGACACAATAATGATATTAATATAAAGAGTTTAAAATCAAGGTTAAATGTAGTGAAAAATGAGCCGTGTTGAAAATCAAATGTCCGCTCGGCTGAAGGGGGCCTTAATGGACGGGGGACTGGCTCGGTGAATTGGTGAAAGACACACTTATTCCCTGAAAGGACTAATGGACGGAGCAACGGACCGACCGACTGACTGCTCACTTGCTAACTCGTCCAAGGGAAATATCTGAATTATGTAGCACCTGCCTTGTATTTATTCATTATATATTAACTTAGTAAAAATATAGTAAGGATAACAATGCTTAAAATCAGTTTTTTAACAAAAAATGTTCAGACTCTTAAATCAGTACTTTGTAAAAGCCATTTGGTGGCAAGTACAGCTTTGAATCCTTATTATGTCTCTACAAGCTCTCCACACCTGGATTTTGGCAGTGTATATGCCATTCTTCCTAGCAGATCCTCCCAAGCTCCATCAGATTGAATGAAAAGCATCTCTGAACTGCCATTTTCAAGCCTCTCCAACTTTGTCAGGGTTTAATCCTGGCTTTGACTCGTCCCTCAAGGACAGTCAGAGACGTGTCTTAAAGCCACTTCAGTATTGTCTTGGCTGTGTGCTTGGGAGGGATAGTGTGAGGAGTGAGCGATGCTGGGTGAAGGGGTTGAAGTTACTAGCTTAGGGTGAGAGCGTAACTATGACTTCCAAGGTGCATTTTGGTTAGAAATATCCGGTTACTGTGGTTAAAGTTTATGTAAGCTGTGTGTCATGACTCGTGTTTGTTGCTAATGGTGGGTGTCAGCTAAACCCTCTTTTCGTGAGAAAAAAAGAACAAAATCAGCAGCTTAAATCAGTCCACTTACAGATGATCATTTACTATGTAATGATACCCACTGCAAAGTGAGGTTTGTTTGATTTCCATTTTCAGTAAACATTTGATCAGTTTCTTCAAGTCTCTAGTTGCATCTCTTTGTTTCTGTCTGACCTTGTCCTTGTTGAACCTTGTTTCAGGGGCCTGCTGTCAGCCATTGCCTTTCTCCCATCCTCTAACTAAAAGTGCATAGGTTTGTGTTGGCTGAACAGTTTTCAAAAATGACAATACAGATTTTCAGATTTTGACACGTTAGTTCTTAAGTTCCAGTTCTGCATCAAAATGTAGTGATAGTCAATTCACAGATGGAGGTGTATGAACATACGTGTGAACGTGTTTTTAAATGCCCTCACACTCGGCTAACATATCATTTACAAACTACTTGTTCCTCAGCTCCTGGCTAACTTTCCACTCAACTTCCCACAGTTTTTGATATCTTGCTCCTGTTAGAAAAAACTAAAACATTACCTGGCAGACAGAGATGCTCCAAGATGAACTGCACTCACTGCAAACAAATGCAAAATATAATTGTTCACTGTTTTAAAGGATAATTCCAGTTTATTTCAGCCTGGTGTACATCCCATTAATGTGACTCTATATAACATGCTAACTCTGCGCTTTGCGTCCGTTGTTAAGATTGAGGGCCACGAGCAGTAGCTTGAGTTTAAAAAAACAAAACAGGAAGATCGCTGTGAACCCTCATGTCGGTGACTGGCTGAGTCAGTAAGTCAAAAAGTTAGAACATTGGTCAGTTGAACACCACAACTTCCTGCATCCATTTCAAATTAAAAACCCTAGTTTCACATTAAAAGCGGTGTAGTGTTTCAGACATGGTGCTGCCATATACTAGGTTTTAAATAAAGCATTTCATAATTAAATTAGGGTTATTATTGCACATGGAGGTTTCCAAGTCTGGCGTCAACACTTCTGACTTCTTGCAGTTTTCCTCTTCAGTCCACACAGCAAAGCATTTAATACTCTGCCTCTTCTCCATCCTCCATGTCTCATATTCCAATTGATGTAGCCCCCCCTTCTGTTTGAATATACTGTGTATGGCCAAACTCAAAACACTTGCAACCATCATCCTTATGGCCCGTGGGTAGTCCCGAACCTTTGCATTTAGCTGTTGAGTTTCCAGAAAGTCAGCCTCATGTAAACAAACCAGCATGTGTGGATGAATATTCCGGTAATTAGGTCAGTCTGCATGTATCCCCAGATGGAGATCCCTATGCAGTTAGCAAAATGGCTGCTCCAGGCGGCTAATTTCTGCGTTTGCTTTTGGCTAGACTTGAAAACAAACGTTTAAAATGATTCATGTAAAAATCATATTTTTAGGGAATCTGAAGGGAGCTTTCACTTTTTACCCTGATATGCGCTGTTCACGCTGTTTGTGGGACTCCTTAAGACTCTGTAAGAAAACCACAGAAGCCAAATTAATGGGAAATTCACCTGGCAGAATCAGCTATTAGACATTTAGACTAACAAAACACACATATACAGTATTTACAAGTGTGAACAAAAGTATCCAAATCCAAGCATTGTCACTAAACTAAAACTACAACAAAAAACAAAAAACAAAAAAAAAAATGCAAATATATAAATAATGAAATATCAAATTATTTTTTAAATAAGGATCCTGTTTTAATGCAGGTGAAAAATACTGGCTTTTAGTTTGAAGTTATAGCATTTGTTTCTAATGCAGATTAATTAACAATCATTTTTATTTTTAGAAAACAATTTGCACTATTTTTAGACTGGTGGGGTATACGCTGTACCATATTTTCAAATTTTACTTTTATACGGAACATTTTAAATACACCTGAGCAGAAAATGTCTTTTACTGCACAGTGAAGAAAACGCCTATACATTCGTTTAAGGTTGCATTGCTCGAATCCTCTCCATTTAACCCCAGTCCTCTCTCTCCTCTAGACATCCTGTGTTAAATTGGGAATCCTCTATATTTTGTGTTGTTGCTAGATAAATCAGTCAATTTGTTTGATTTTTTTTTTGAATTTTTTTTTTTTGGTCTTATTTGTTTATCTGGATTAGAACGCCTCCCTCATATTTGCATGTTTGTCGGATGGACGTTTTGTGTTGTGCTGTCAAGATTTGGTGTGAAATCTGCAAAGGCCATGTCTCACGGATTAACTTGTCACTCACGCAAGTTTCTGACAATGAGGAAAAGTTCAGGACAAAGCTTTCCTCTGATAAAAGAAAACAAGTGTAGGGAATATACTGTATGTGTGCACATGTTTCTGCCCATCTGCTTGCCCCCTCTACGTACTCCATCATTTGCTAATATTGTCATTTCCTTTCCTTTGTGCCTCTGTTTAGTGATGTCAAATAGCCTTGGATAGAAAGGGATTTTTCTGTATCCTTTTGCTTTTTGAAATCTTAGTTCCCTGAGTGACACTCTGCTGGCCAAAATAATAGACTTTCTGTCTTTCCAAAGCAATTAGAGATAGTTATAAGATTGGAACCCCATAAAGTAAAGGTTTGTATTAGAAATTTGGAAGAAAAGCTTGACTGCAAAGCGATCAACAGACATTTGAAAGTAACTATCACAGTTTTGATGTAGTGGTTTATTCAGTAGAATTCAGTTCAAGATGAACCAGTAGAGACAGCATTTATTTACAGCACCATAAGACCTCATTCAGCAGTTATTGTCCAAAAAGCAAAAACAGCCCTCTGTCACTTGAACCCATCATTATTAATACGTGGATCCAATGAGAAAGTTCCACTGTGTGCTGCTCTAATATCCACTCCTATTTCCTTTTGACACGTCCCAACTACAAACCACAGGGTAAGTAAATTGCAGTGGAAAAACAAATGGAAATGTGGTTTGTTATAAGTATGTTCTTTTTATAAATAAATACAACTCGTGTTGTACAGTGCAATATTACTTTATGACCATTTCTGCTCGTATCCAACCAGTTAATTGTGCAGCTTTTTCCATGTGCAAAGAAATGTGAGGATAGTCATAGAGAGGAGGTTGTTTTTCAATGCAGGCATGCTTTTCTCCCCTCAGTAAATCCTTTAGTTAGCTTGGTGAGGATTAGGTCTGAAAAGTCTCTCATTTGCCTCCAAAGCCCTCAGGGATTCATCGGTGAAGACATTCAGCTTCTCCGCTGCTTCCATCTGAATTTTACTTTGCTATTTATTTATTTTTATTGCAGCCCACGTCTGATTTCTGCTCCCTTTTGTATTCTGGGACTGTATTTTTGTTTAATTTTGCCTTTTTTTCATGCTTTCATCGCTGGAGGTACTGCACACTAATTTAGAGATATCCTAAGGAAATGTCACATTTGACTGGCTGTCAATTTTAATGCAAGTTTATGTCTACATTTCAGCATTGGGTATTTCTTCTAGTCTTCACTCAGGTTGAAAGGTTAGAATAAAGAATTTATAGTCCTCTTTTTTATCCTGGACAGCATTACAAGCCTTAGCGATGGGCCCTAAAAATGCACATATACATAGCAAAGCCTTTGTGCATTCTGCTCTGAATATTGTTCTCTACGTTTCAACGTGAATCGCGAAGAACACTGAAAAGACTAAGATCCCAGTGGAGCTTAAAGCCTGAGGCTATGTGGGATACACGCTAATGGAAAACCTCTGGGATAAAGGTAATAGGTGGTAAAGACTACAGGAAGCCATGAATGGGATAAAACAGACAGGAGGTTGGGGTATATCCCACCAGCGTATTTCTTCCTTAAAGCTAGATTTTACAACTATTCAGTGTCAAACGGTGATTGCTCAAAATATATATGTCAAGGAAATCTGTTGAATTGTTTAATATATTAGACACTTCCTGTGGCATTGCCTCCTGACAGCTACTCTTAATTTCCTCCCTAAGTTAACAAATGTCTTCCCTGGTGTAATGTGGGGAAGGTGACAAAACAAAAATACATTTAGAGACTCAATGTGATTTATTGAAATAATAGAGATAGAAACTATTGAGATATGCTTTGTATTACAAGTGGTGCTAATTTGAAATGTTTGAACACAAAACTACATCTTCAGTTTTGAACCACTGAACTATATGAACATGATGCATACAGTTTATATCCTTTCCATTATTTCTGCCCAATCAAAACAGTTGAGATCATCGGAGGATGGTGCTTTACGTCACGAACTGAATTCAAATCAACCAACACTGAGAATTTAAAGAAAAACAGACTCTTCCATCTTCCGAAAGAGAGATTCACGATCTCAACAGAAGCAGTTTCCCTGTTTCACTGAAACCGAACTGACAGAGAAAAAGGTACCACAAATACAAGCAGTACTATGTTGAGAGATGAGTGGAAGGGGAGACGCAGAGTAATGGCAAGTGACATCATTAACGTCTAATGGTACATCAAACATCATCTGCTTCAGCGTGGAAGAGAGAGAGGGACATGTGAAGGTGCACAATGAAAGAAGGGATGATGGGCTATGATCAGAGATGAGAGAGGGAGTAAAGGCAAAGTCATGGCCAGTGATTATATAAACAACTGCTAACCTACATCAGACAAATGCAGTCCCCGTGCTTCAGCTTGGCATAGTCTTTGTTGTTAATGAGGGGCTTTTAATCAGTGTGCTTTCAGCTGTTGAACTGCATCTCAAACTGTCTACATTTGTCTACACTGATGGTTGATGAATATGGCGACAGTTTTATGGTAAATGTCCGAGTTTGTGACTTCATGAACTCATTGCAGGTCACGTTATGCAACGGTGATGCATAGTGAGACCATCCAAGGGTCTTGGTGGTCCTTGAGAGTTGTTGTTGAATAGTTGGCCCCATGTGGAGGGGAACAACCTGGAGTCTTTATTTATTAACCCCGAGGTGGCCTTCACCTGTAATGTGATTGTTTGAGATTGAGACCCTTTTAAGGAACTCTCAAAGGCCAGAAATAGTACAGATTTCATATGCAGATGTACGATTTGCTTCATGCATGAGTGAACAATCCCTCTTCAGGAACTGTGCTGGTGTGTTATAAGAAATGTGGTTGACTTGCTTACTTTTCAGGCACGTTGGGTCCCCAATGGTGTGTTTCTGATTTTTAAATGCCTTCTGCTATCATTAAATCTTAATGCTAAAAGTGACTTGAACTATGTGGGCTTCCCAGCACAAGGACCACATATGAAAAATAGATTTGTCCTTTGCAGCTGTAAAATGTTGCATACTTTTATCTTTGTTTGACCTCATAGATTTCCATATACTGTATGTAACTGTGACACACACCCCTGTGAGGATAGTGCATGCTGCTCCTGTCCCTGTTGTGTGCTGTCTCTGCTAGTCTGAGTGAAATACTGTGCCAGACATTGAAGTAGTGCAGTGTAGAGTCACATGAATATATTATAAACCACGCTACATCTTAACACACCCGCATCACATGAAGACCCAGGCCCAGCAGCCACAACAGCAGATCAAAATGCCAAACTCTCCACAGGGATGCCACGCCAAGCTCGAGGCTGTTTTACATTCTTGAGTCACTCCTCATCTTCCAACGTGGGGTTTGCAGAGCGGCAGGCGGCTGCAGTTTTATTTTCTTGCATTACAGATTGTCCTCTGTTGCTACAGGGGAGATTTTCTAAGTAAGTGTCCTACTAGAGCCTGATCTTTTTGAATCCCTCTTGCTGTATCATTAAGCCTGGGAGAAGTGTGTGAGAGTCGCTGTCTCTCAGTTGGGGATCCCTTTTAACTCGAGCCTCTTGTTCACTATGGGAAGTTGTGTTGTTACAGTGTAGTGTACTGGAGGAATGTTCTTTAGACTTTACAGTAAATATTTTCTTTATAAATAGAGTACTATGTGTGCTTGCCGAGTTATTCAGCCATCCACGGACTTCTAAGAAAGTTAGCAGATTAACGACTTTTCATTACATATTTATGGGAGAAAATTGAACCGTTTTGCTGTCAAGTCTAAAGATCTGAAGTCAAATTTTCTGCATTTATCTCATACAATTGTTTGAAGAAATAATAGAAAGACATTTCCTTGAAAAAAATGTGCAATCTAACTGTATTTTTTCTGTCTTTTCTCTCCCCTTTCCATGCATTTCCCTTTGGTCCCTGAAGCTGAAGAGTATGCTGTTGAAGGTAAGACTGATGCTCTCCTCTTCAGGCCGTCTGATGGCTTCCCTCACTGTTGTCATGGATGCTGATGCTGGTTGCGTGTTAATGCTATATGCCCTCCCTCTTGGGAGGGGCATTGTCAGCTTGGACTGCGGTTATAAGTGACTTCCATGGGGCCTAAATTCCAGTTCGTGAACAAGATAAAAGCGATGGATGCACAACTAAAACTATCCCTGTTGTATTTTTTTTTTAATTTTATCTTGTCTCTTTTAATTTTGTTTTGTTTTAATTGTACTTTATCTCTATAGATATAGGAGTATATCAATGCACTTTAAACTGTAAAATAGTCAAGGCAGCTCAGCAACCTTGAGTCAATTTGCTTGTTAACAAGGTTTTGTTAAAGTTCACAATCTATAACATGGTGATTTTAGGATACTGTCCTTCTTGCCTGCCTGCCTGCCTGCCTGCCTTCCTTCTTTCCTTCCTTCCTTCCTTCCTTCCTTTTCTATTTCCTACAAAGGTGAACACAGGCTGCTAGCTAGGGTGCTGCAGGCCTCTCACTAGTCTTCGGGCCAGGCACTGAGCCAATGTTAGATGTCGCAGACTTCAGATGAGCCTTAGTTTGTCTGTCTGCAGACTGTTGCCTGTCTCCGCTCTGCAGTGGAAGAGGTTCACCCACCGGTTGACTGAATCTGTCTTTCGAATCACACTCACGTGGACAGAAACAGGCCTTTTTGAATGTATGCACTGAGTGCCAAAATGGTGTCTTGGTGTGGGTGTGTGCGCGTGTTTGCATTTCCTCCTTACCGAGTTTGAGGTGATGGATTACCTATCACGCAGTGTGATCCAGCAGGGGAAAACACTATGACAAACACCCTCTTGCCTTGGGTTTTCTTCAAGTTGAAAAAAAAAAAATGCTTGCTGCAGTTATTTTTCAATCTTTATACCAAACATGAGTAGTTTATCTTGTGGCATATTGGAAATATAAAAGCTCGTGCCAGTGTCGTTTTCTTGTTATCTGCAAACCCGGTGAACTCTATTTGAATTCTGGTCTGGACTTGACACGTAAAATGTACGCACTTGTAGATGGTGTGAAGCTGACATTTCCTCAGTTGGTTCCTATGTGAGAAATGAAAGCCTCTTATAATGACTGAATCTGCGTGCACATGTCTGCGTGTGAGTGCCCTTGCAGCCAGGTCTTATGTCAGTACCACTGAAAGTCCTTGATGGGTAAATGTCAAAAGGGAAGGTTGGGAGCAATAATAAATGGTGGCAATCCTACGAAACACTGTCTGACGGAGTATCTGCACCCGACTGATGTGGAGTGTGATTCAGTTGCAGGAGTACTTAAACGATTTTATAATTGCCATGTTCATTTATACCTTACATCAAGGTGTCAGCCAAGTGATGTACCAGAAAAAAAACAACTAGCAGTGAAAGTGTCTCACTCTTGGAATAATGCAGGCATAGAAGAGGTGAATATACTTTATACTATCTTTGTAATTTTGTAGTAGACAGGTTCGGGGATGCTAGTTTGCCAACATGTAAAAGAACAAGTCAAATCAATAGTTACAATGAGATTAATTAAATGGCTACAGGAATGTCAAATTAAGCCTTTCAAAGACATTTTGTGTTTGGAAATATCACAGGCGCCTGTACAAATTGCATGAAGTAATCATTAACCAGCATACTGGTATTCAGTAACCAGTGACCCTGGGGTGCTTCAGGCTGCTCAAGTAAAATCAGACTCTCACAAATGTATAGTTCAGAGCAATAGCTCTAAGTAGTGTACCAAAGAACCAAATATTATGGACTGTTGTTTGAGTTACGGTAATGTCACTTCGGCCTTACATTTTAGCTCAGAATCTGGAGTCGTCCTGCTGAAATGAACTATGTTCTGCAGGTATTTATTAGCATTAGACAAGGGCATGTGTTGTCGGTTAAGGGTCCTATTAATTATGTGGGCTACCAGCAATTTGAGAGGGGCATTCTCTCCTTGTGCAGAGGTCGAGTTGTTTTTGCAGCAACACTGTGGCTGTGGAGTTTTTAAACAGTTTTCAAAATCTTTGGAGTTTATTCTGACTCACAAAAGTATTCCAGGCTCAGAATGCATTGTTTTATTGAGATACATACTAAAACTAAAAAAGTCCTGAATTGTAAATGCTAACACCACAATTAATCTGTGCTCTCTAAAGTCAGGCAGTTTAATTAAAAACAAGTAGTATTCCCAGTTCCCGGTGTGTCGCATGTCCACACGGCAGCTCGATAGATTTATTTATTGGCCCATTGTCTCCGAAACCAAACTCTGAGAACTACTGCAGTCCTTTCTCCTCTATTTTTAGGTCTTCTTTGTGACCGCATTTGGTCTAATTAGTGTTGGTGTCCATGTGTTCAAAGGTTGGTTGAGATTGATGATGCAGAGAGATGTTCAAATTCCCAGGGAGGCCAGTGCCCCTGGAAGGTAGCCGGTGGCCCTCTGCTCTTACACTGTAGGTCCTCGATTGATGATGTGCCTGCAACACTGACCTGTTTTTACCAGAAAGCCATCCAAGCACGTCCTCTCCCCAGAGGACCGCGTGCGTGATGTATAGTTTCATTATGTAAGCGTAAGTTTACATCATTGTCTGGTGCAGTTGTGTTGATGTGGTGTCTAATATGGAAATGGAACTAAAGAGCCAAATATATTAACAAGCTTTACAACATAGAGGTAGCCATTTTAACCATCTGCTGCATCTCTGGGAGAATGCAGATTGGCTACCCCTGTTTAGGGCATTGAACACTTTAACGACCGATATTGTGTTGGGGTGTGAAGAGCGGTTGATGAACTGTAGTGGTATTGTCATTTCATTTTCAGTATGAATATGAATGTAAAACGGAATTTCTGATATAGACCTATTTAGCTGACCCTTTGGTGAAGAAACATTTATAAAACAAAGTGATGGAATAATACATTTTTAAGTCAGTATAACTGCATGCCAAATGCTGCAGGACCGCCATTTTTAATTTTCTTCCAACTGATTGTCTGACAGTCCATGTCCATGAACATGGCCAAGAGAAAAACGGCTCCGATACAAGTGGACCGTAACCGATCAAATGTCCTCTGGCCTCGGAAACTGGCTGAAAAATGTTGTGACATGATGCTTTTTTTGAGTGAACAATGTTCTGAGCTGCCCACGCTGATCTTAATCAATCTGATCAAGGCTAATGATCTTTTCTCTCTGAGCCACGCAGACCTCCAACTTAATCTCTCCCTCTAGGAAGGGGAATAAAAAAAATGTTTCCCCCCACCATAACAAATGGAGTTTGATGTTGGCTAAAGATACAGGATTATAGATTTGACTGGGGTCTGTAGTTAAAGGAGATTACTTTGGATCATTCAAACCAGATTATGGATTTTGTTCTTATTTTCTTCGGAGAAATAAAACAAAATAATAGAGTAAAAACTTTAATGTTTTCTAAATGTGTGTGTGTTGTCAAGGCAACAGAAGGAGAAAACAAAAAGTGTAGTATTCAGTATTAAATGTTCTGATGTCATTGTGGTATTAACCTAGATTTAGTTTGTTTTTTGGAACAAATTATGCTTGTACATGATCCATATTCAAATTCCAATTGCTTTTGTTATTATTGCTTTTGAATACCACTGATCAAAAGGCCGATAGCAACTGAATGAGATGGAATGCACACTAAAGGAAAAAAATAGGATTTTACATTAATGCTGTGTACAATTTCACATGGATCTTGCATTTGTTTGGGAATAGTGCCAATCGTTTATAAATTCAGTCAATGACCGTAAAAAATAAAACAAAAACAGTCAGTATTTCCTGTGTGAACAAGTGACTGTATTTCTACAAAGTTTTTTCTTATAAGAAACCCATCAAGAAAACAAATTTTCCATTAAAATTTCAAAGTAAAAAAAAAGCAAGGCTTTTTATTAATTTATGTTTACCGCTAGTAATTACACAACATGAAATAATTTGTATCTCTTACATTCGATAAAAGTATGGCATAGCAAAACTATCTGTACATTCTTTGCAATCAATAAAGCCCAACTGCATTTTTCATCGAATGCACAAAAGATGTGCAGCATTCAAACGAAGCAATTGATTTTACTGGCAGCTTTTTTGTTTTTTTTTCACAAACTGTTGAAAAGAAGAGACTGCAAATACAAAATGCAGGCACATACACTTAAAGTAACTCCATCGGAAGGGAAAAATGACCATTGAGGGAAAGAACAAAATGGCTGTCTCCGTTCAGGTCACAAATTGCTTTAGAGCCATTAGACAGTAGGATGCCTTGATGTTTCCTCTGACTGCTCAGCCTCTGCCAGATGTTGGAGTGAGATTAAGCCTCTGCAGGTCCTGGAGGAGACAAAGTCCAGCCATGCCTGGTCTCACACGACATTAAATTCACCCCCCACACATCTCTCACTGTTTCCTCTCTTTCTAGTTTTCTGCTTTGTGATAACAGAGTCTAAAGGGATGGAGTGGGCATCCCCTTGTGAGCAAGCTCAGATGCTTCAGTGTCAACATGGATGGCCTTAGGCAGCACTGTTTGCTATGATGGAGAGCAATGCATTGGACAACGGATGGCCTGGAGCTCTGCTGTTGAATTGTCTTTGTGTGTGTGTGTGTGTGTGTGTGTGTGTGTGTGTGTGTGTGTGTGTGTGTGTGTGTGTGTGTGTGTGTGTGTGTGTGTGTGTTTGAAGAAGTTGTGCCATATTTTGCTGCTCCTTTTTTTTTTAATCACTAAACACTCAACAGGTAGTCCTCTGTCTTACATATCTGTACATACAGCATGTGATTTGACTTTGAAATCATGAAGCTTTTCAATATTGATGCTATGCCTAGTTGTCCCCTAAGCTCGATTCATTCATTTCATATTTTGGATTGAAGCTTTTTGGAGGAGCGGAAATGCTGCAGCAGCCGTTATACACTTTAAATTGTTTCTAGCACATTATGTTGTCCATAACATTTTTGAAATCATTCACCTCCAACTGAGTTTTCTCTTTACTTATCAAACACGTCATAACTGCAGCACTTCTGCTATATTACAGTGGCATACCACAATGAGCTTTGGGAGGAATTTCGCCGCTTTTTTAATAGTACTCATTTCTCCTTTGTGCTAAAAGGAAAATGTGTTGTGCACCTGTGCGCCTCAGTTGCTTTTGTAATAGCAAAAAAAAAAAAAAAAAAAGACAATGTTTTTTAAGCATTCCCCAGTGAGCTTTGGGGGTTTTGGGGTATTTGGAGTTTATATCACTTCATACTGTATGTCTCATTTGGTTGTCTTCACCCTCTAATTTATGCCCGGTCAGGGATACAGTCGTGGTAACCTTCCTCTCTTTTTGATACCTCTATCACTCGGATTCTTGGCTCGGTTCCTCTTTCTTTATCCCTTCACTTATCTTTAGCTTTATCCAAGTCTCCTCAATCTAATATTGTTTTGTCTTCTCGCTGCCTATATGTACTCTTGGTATATCTTTCTTCATTTCCTTGTGCCAGGTCTCTTAATGTTCTGTCCTGCTTTCTTTACCTTGATTATTCTCTCCCCTCCTCTGGGAGATGAACTTATTGGTTGTAGCTAAGAGGAGTATCGACAATGTGGCTCTGTAAGAGGCTGTGAAAGGCAGCTGGGCTATTGAATGCTCGACAGAGTGGTCTAGAGAAGAGAACTGAGAGGTTAACCTGAATTTATCTACTGGTGCCAACAATGCTCACTTAAAGCGTGAAAATTCAATTTAAACTTTTTTTTCACAACTATGAAATGTAATTGGATTGCTGACATATTAGAATACAAAGGCAACATGTCAAGACTCCATCTTAGCATTCAAAGTCCTTGTTAGTAAAACTTTGCTCTTAATGTTTGACACTATTGTCAGAGATAATTGGAACTAAAGGTTAAATCAAAGAAGATTAACCTGCCCGAAGTACACCAGTGTCAATATGCAGCGTAAACTCTATTGGCAGCAGATTAACAGCTGAAGGTGGCTAATGTAATTATTACCTGAGCACCTCTGTAATTTATCTTCCTTTGAATCTCCAAACGGAGCTACGTTTAGTTTCACTGAGCACATTCCAAGAACAAGATCAGAATAAAGCAGGAGCCAAGACAGGTTTAATTAGGCATGTATACCTATGAAGAAGTACCCCAAAGAACACTAGCGTGTGTGTGTGTGTGTGTGTGTGTGTGTGTGTGTGTGTGTGTGTGTGTGTGTGTGTGTGTGTGTGTGTGTGTGTGTGTGTGTGTGTGTGTGTGTGGCACCAACTGTAATTTCCATAAGCAGATTGTTCCAACAAAGTCTAGAGTCACTGCTTCATATATTTTTTACACACAAGTCATTATTATTTCCAGACTGTTAGAACATTCCTGTTGTACCTTTTCTGAATTATATTTGTCCTTGAGACACCACAGACTACAAAGCTGGGAGTCCCTGTTGGACAGACACTGTGAGAGATTGCATTTGGGCAGAGCTCGGAGAAAAGTCCATCTCCTGCCCATCCTCTAGCTGACAGCCAGTGCTAAGACAACAAAAGCACTTTCACTTCCAACGGGTTACTAAACCTAAAGGTTAAGGGAAGTGGTTACTGCCACATTTTTTTTTTTTTCTCATAGGTGTATGCATGCAATTTTTATATGTAAATGTGTCTGGACTTGGCAGTTCTTTCATCTGTGGTGCATCTGTGTGATACTTGGTGTATACTAGTGTGTGTTTTCCCATCACTTAAATGTCTAAGGCCCATCCTCTCGTACAATGCCAACTCTTTTTCAGTCCAAAGCGAACAGTTTCTTTACACCAATGTGTTTGTTTCAACTGTCTTGTTTGGGGCTCTGGTCTTTATTTGTTGCCCAACAATAATTTACTCGGACAATTATGAATGAAGGGCTATTGGTGGCACGGGGCCGTGGCTGAGAAAAACGGTCTGGTAAAATTGAGATCAATAGGCTGGTGAGATGAATGAGAGTGGCCAATAAAAGAGGGGAAATGGGGAATAGAGCTATTCTCAACTCATCCCTCTCTCACTTTCATAATGGGAAAATAGTAACACTTGAATGGGCTTGTTTTGCCACAGAGGACGTCCCTCTACTTGAATGGAAAATGATATTCATTTGGGACACAAGTAGGTAGAGAATGTTTTTTTTTTTCTTGCTTTATCCTCTTTTTGTTTCTCCCTTTTTCTTTTCGTCAGTTTTACTTTATTCTTCTTTTGCCGTCTCAATTTTACTTCCGGCATCTTACATATATATTTTGGCTAGACCCTAACAAATATCTGTCCCTGAATGACTGAGTGACAAAGTTGTACCATTAGTTATCCAAATGAATGGTGAAAGCTGCTATCACACATACACGGCAACCCTGAACTGACCTAGACAGTATCCGGAGGGGTTGGATGTGAGAATGTCCAAATCAGTTGGACCAGACATTAAACAGACTTTACCCTGCCAGTTCCTTTGTACAAAGTCCATGTAATGTCCGATTGAGTCAATGTGTGAATACAGCAGGTCATTGTCCAGAGATCTCACCGCATGTGAGAGAACACGTTGATGATGTTTCTATCATGAGTCCTGCACGCTCCATCCAGGCTCAGCTCCTCGCCTTAACCAAACCAAGGATTCTCAGTAGGTGAGAATACATCTGACACAAACAATCTCATGTGTGCTGCATGTGTTAAAATGACAACTTATTCCCCAGACGTTATTTCCCATGATCCTATAAGCACCTGTAGAAGACAGTAATCCTAAAGTGATAAATGTTATACAAAGCCTGTGGGTCCTAAGCTTGTCCCCCTTGTAAAACACCTAAAGATAATGTGGAGTTGTTCACTTTTTGTTGATAAAATAAGAATAAAATAATTTAAACTGTATAAACATTCCAAGGCAGTTCATTACATTCAAGTTTGACATTTAACATTACTTTAATATTAGAGAACACATTTCGGCAAGTATTCTGGAAACAGTTATTATAGGAAGTTTCTGTTGCTGTAGATATTTCGTGATATCTGTTGAAAATGATTCAAACCGAAGATGAAGAAGATAACACTTGAACAAACACCTGAACAAACTAGACCACAAGGCATTCCTTCATTTTTACCAGCCACCTGCCAGGATTAATTTTCCTGCTTAAGGTTGACTCTTGTCTGGCATTTATTGAAAGATTTCAAAAATCTTTTCATCATTGTTTGATATTTGTTGATCTGGGACTGCAAACATCGCAGCTCTAACTCTCTCCATTGTAAACTCAAGTCTGTGTTTAAAAAGTTCGTATCAGGTTTAATTTGGCATGATTTATAATGAAAAAAAAAACAACAACAACGCTCTGTCGCATAACCCTGGATTTATGAATTAGTTACTTCAACTCTTACATAAAGTTCTGCGTCTTGCGGCCTCCTGTGTGTAGTTACACAGTACTTCACGATAAACAATGCAGACATCTCTGAGAAAAATAAATATTTGAACTGTCCCTTTTACAACATCCCTGCAGACAGGCCTCCCCTGCTTTTTTTTCTATCCACTGTCACTGTGGCCTAACCACTATAATGAGTTGTTATCAGAAACGCCATGAATTTGTTCAGCAGCTGCCGCAAAGCCTCATTCCCTGCTCTTATTTATTTATCTGTCACCCCTCCAATTCTCAGAGGACCCGAGAGGAGGAGCTTAACGCCACAGACCCTCAGTGCTTAGACCGGGGCCTGCTTGATCACTTGGAGGGGGAGAAATACAAATGAAGCGTGTGAAGGGTATAAGGGAGGTCAGCGGGAGATGAGGGGTAAGCAGCAAAAAGAAGGACTGCAAAGAGGAAAAAATATAAAGCTAGGGATGAGAAAAAAACGTGACATGGGCCTGTGTGAGGAAGAGGAAGGGTTGAGGGGAATCTCAGGAGCTGAGGCGTCAAACCAGCAGGCTGTCTCAGTGGAAAGAAACATGGCCTAGATACTTCACTAGGATTCACTGTTAATGACTGTTCAGTTAGGCCACGGTTTCATTTTGTCAACTGAGCCAGTGTCATACACAAAATGTTATTATATACCATGTGACCTTTCAGCTTTGTGTGTGTATGTTTGGCTAAGAAAAGCTCTTCTGTTGACTGTCACCCACATATTCCACTGAAGACGGGTCCGTCTGCCCGTTTTATCTTCCTTCCTCATTTGGTCATGTTTCCTGGATTTCTGTGCTTCTATTGTGGGCGAACGTTGCTAAACGGTTTCTTTTTTGTCCGTTTTGTGGTTATTGTTGTCATGTCCTACTTTGTGCTGCAGCCTACAAACAGAGTTAATACAGTTTTATTTTGAAATTTTTCCGGGACTTTTATTTTGTGTTCTCGACAAATTTCCTGCCCGGCCGATCTAATGTACTCGAGTTGCCGCGGCTTCCGTCAGAAATGGATTTACTGCCTATCTTCAGTGCCGCGAGCCGCTTCTGGGACGCTGGTGAGACGGACCGCGGCGCAGCTGGTGGGATATGAAGCATTGTCTTTAATGACGGCAATTCACTCCGGCAGCCGCGTCGGAGACGGAACGCGTCGGGCACGGAACCCGTGAAAAATAGCCTTCAGTGCGTTAGCCTTGTTTTAGCTGTGAATTTCAAAAGTTATTGCCTTCAAACATAAAATGTGGCCTCACAAGTTATTGGCTCCAGCCACTTCCTTCGGTGGAAAACTCCTAGGTCAAACTAACATACAGATTTTTCAAAATATTTGTTTTGCATATTTAGATGAACATATGTTCATACAAAAACATAAACATTCTCTGCTTTCTTCTTTTGGACCCACTGTAACACTGTATTTAATTAATTTTTCCATTTGAAATTCAGACCATGAGTCCTTGCATCAACAGGTCCGGCAGTTTATTATCGGACTGAGTCATCCGTCCTGCAAAATGAAAATGTGGAAAATAAGTGGTCCACTAATCCTGGTACCACAGATGGTCACTTGGCTTGTACTCCAGATTGGTCCTTTAGATCAGCAGTTTGATTTGTGCAGGAAAGTTTCATCAGGAAAACTGAAAGAAAAACGACCGTTTGTTTTCACGGCCTGACAGTTGACAATGAATGAAAGCGATCAAATCCCCACAACCTCCCCCTTTTGCTGACTTGAGGCAGACAAAAACACTCGCTTACACCTGTGCTGAATCCAGACTTATATCAATATTACTCTGGAATAGATTGACTGTCTTGGTTTTGTCTGTGGATGTGCCAGTGAGTGTGTCTGTGTGTGAGTAAAAGAAAGTGTGTGTGTGTGTGTGTGTGTGTGTGTGTGTGTGTGTGTGTGTGTGTGTGTGTGTGTGTGTGTGTGTGTGTGTGTGTGTAGGGCCCAGATTAAGCTGTCACACAGCATACGAGTGGTCCCAGACAGGCTGATCAATGTGGGGCCAGCTTGCAGATAATAAAGTGGTTAGGTCTCCCCCGATGTCTTTAATTGAACAAGTGTCGCTGGCTCGGCCCATCTGGACAGAAAGCATCATGGGAATTGGGTGTTTTTATGTGCGAATGGCTGGTAAGGAAGAGGAACTTTGGAGTTCTGTGATCCTGAGTAACTCAGGAGGCAGCGAAGAGGTACCATGTAGTCAGACAAATTAGAAACATAAGTCTTTCAGCTTAACGTCCTATACTTTTTGTACATGTGTGCTCCTTCTTAAAGAAGTTATTATATATATATATATATATATATATATATATATATATATATATATATATATATATATATATATATATATATATATATATATATATATATATATATATATATATATATATATATATATATATATATATATAAATGACAAAATATTCCTTAATTTATCAGTTCAACTTGTTTCTGCACATCTTCCTTGCTTTGTGTGTGTTGAAGGAGGTCTCTCCTTGTTGTTTGTCATCTATCCAGTGTCATCCTGTGTTTTGTATGTCCTGACCACATATCTGGTTCTCAGAACCAGTAGAAGTGAATTGTCCTGCCCGCTGTTTAAATTTAGTCCAACCACTGCCTCTTCAATTAGAAGTTCATCTTCTCTTCTGTTAGAGGCCACAACTTCAAACAGCAGCAGGTCGCTGAATGCTGAACATTGCCTCAGCTCCCTGAGATGAAAACGGGAGAACGAGAGAGAATTTGTGAAAGCACATTTATTTACATCCTGGAGGACCAAAGGCAGAACCATAAACTGCCTGAGGGTATTGCTTCTGCATGCAGGGAGAATTTACTACAATCGAGCGATTTTTTATTTTTTTTTCTTCTTTGTGTGTATGTGCGCATGTATTTTACCATTTAATTCTTTACCACTGTCAAAGGTCCAGTTGTACAATTTGCAGGCACTAGAGAGTGCAAGCTGAACAGTTCAATGCCCTAAGCAAGTGGCCCAGTTGAATAAGATAAGGTCAAACTCCATTCCTGATTTAGAGGATACAGAGCAGCCCCCATCTGGACACTGACAAGAGCAGCTTCCCTCTTCTCTCTAAGCTAAGTCAATGAAGAGACCTTCTACCTGTCTTGTTCGCTGTTTCTCCTTCCCTTCAGCCTGAGCCCCTATACACTATTCATAAACTTGGGCAGAGGGTTGTCTGACCTTTTTGCTGAAATGTTAGGGCAAATTAGTTGTCAGAGTAGCGAACGTGGCAGCCATGCTAAGCCCCAGCTCCAGTCCCACAAAGCTCCACCTTTCTACTTTTTTGTTTTGCCTTTTCACAGGGTGTCTGCCCTTTGTACCGCTGTAGCGTTATTCCCACCAGCACAGCCACCATGGACAGATTTTTCTTTCTGTTACTATCAAAGCCCTCTCTGATTGCAGAATGAGGTGGGCAGACAGAACACACTATTTAGAGGCATGATTTTCATCACAAAGCAGCCCAATGTTCTGCACAGACGGGAAAAGATAAGTGTTACGCGCACCTGCCAATGGTCACTGAGAAAAATAGCTTTTAAAAAGCTCATCGAATGCAATCCAAAAATTCAGCCATGTGGTCCATTTCTGCTGAAAGCTTTGCTCACAGGTAAACTGTAGGTCAGCCCTTTCAATCATATAACGAATTTGAAAAATCATCACAGCATCCTTTGTGAATCATTGCCCTAATTCAATCTATACATCACGAATCCTTGAATTACTATCACCCACTTTTACCCTGAATATAGAGCAGTTTATAATGAGCCCAAATGCAAGCAGCACCCTTTTAAAGCACAGTAAACACTGAGCTTGCTGAGCCGCTGGCCCCCAGAGTCTACGCATATTCATTACCTTACGTAATGGCTTTTTAAAATAAACACCAGTGCATTCAGCAAACATTAGTTATTCCTGCATACTAAGTAGCTACTCGAAACACTGTTTTCTGTGCGTGTTACTGCTGGTGCACTTTCTGACAACACTGAATGTGAGTGCAACTTTTGTGGTTACTTGGGAACAAGCACATTTAGAATAAACTGTGAGTAAACAGATTTGTAAAAAAAAAAAAAAAAAATTATGTTACTGGATTGCATATCCTTGATAGCAGACTGGAGGGTCGAGGTTAGTCATGTGACAGTAGTGGAGTTCTGTGTTCTGAGTTGTTTTGGTTTTAGCAGATTAGCACACTGTACTAGCGAGCCGCTCTAATACAGGCAGGCTTTTTGTCCGTGTTGACTCATAATTAAAAATCTCTTGATTCCCTGTATTCATTTTTACTTAGCGATTTGTCCTCCATCTGAACTTGATCTTGTTTTGTGGTTCAGGGCTAAAAACTGATCCCCTCTCCCTACAGACCTTTTGCCTTTACTTTCTGACCTTAGCCTGACACTGATCCTGCCTTTTGAAGACAAGTGAAGATCAAGTGCGAATCAAGCGGTTAGTCTTTCCAGTGATACAGGATTTGTTTTTTGTTTTCCTACCATGTCTGTGGTTTGTGTTTGTCTGTGCTCCGTGGGTCGATCAGTCCCACATGCTAAACCCGTGCAATAATTGGGTGTGTGGCTGTTTGCAGCCGGCTCCAGCCCATCATTCAGTTTGAGAGGAAATCCATGGCAGGGTGATAAACATATTGCTAAGTAAGGGGATTGTAAGCCTGCGAGTGTCATTGCGCCCAGCACTGTGTACACAGGGTGACAGCGCTGCGTGCGAACAAATGCAAAGATAACTGTCATCTGAGGTCAGCTTTTTCACCAGTGTGGCAGCCTGGAACAGCATTATGCAAGTGTAAAAATTTTACAATTTCTTTCTCCTCTTACAATTGTCCAAGTTTCTACTTAGATTTTCTATTAAAGACTGTCTTTACACACTCCAAACATCCTCATAAACCATACTTTACAGTCTTGAGTGTGTGTATCCACCTTCCAGTCACTCAGCTTGAACAGGATGATCACTTCTCACCATCTTCACATCCCCAGCAGGCAATCCCGCCAGTGTTTACATACCGACCAAGCAGTTACAGTCGCCATATCACATTCGGCCTGCCCTCGCTGTTTACCGAAGGCCATGATTAAGTGCCTTGATGGAAAGCATCTACATCCATTTCATCCATATTTGATGAGTGAAAGTCTCCCTCCCGTTCCACACAACAGGGGGAAGCTGTAATCAACAGTCACACACAGTGAATAATTATTTACCCAGATAATGGTTGTGTTTATGCAAGCTCAGAAAAGGTTGATTTTTACTTCAGCTCTGTGTTTTTCTTTCTGTGATACAGAGAACTCTGATTAGGTAATAGCATGACTGATTTCCTGTCTTTTTTTTTTGTATTATTTGGATGGTTCAGTCCGTCAACTAATGTCATTAGCCCCCTTCACAGAACAACCTTCGTCATCTCCAGGACAACAACCTCAATGAACTTATCAACCAAGAACCTGATATGCCGTCATTTTACTAATGATATGGGGTTAACACCTGATTTTCTATTGTGCACTGTGCTCACACGTAGACTCCACAGACGGGCAGATTATGGCTGCAGTGAGCTGTTACATTCTATTTCAGAGTCACCCTGTAAACCTTTGATTTTTTTTTATGAGCTAGACCCCATTTCTGCGGGGTAACACCACATTAAAGAGAATGTGAATCCACAAATGAGGTCAGCAGGGAGGGCTGTTACATTAAGGGCAGCGGAATCATAGTGTCTGACTCCTACAAATGGCATGTAAAGATTAGCATATAGATACTCGGACGGATTATTTAATATTATATCAGGACAGGGTCACACTGACACTGTTACATACACTCAGCTGCCAGCTTATTAGGTACAAGTGTGCAGCCCAATACAGCAGTTCTGCAATAAATCGGCCTTCGTGACAGTTTGAATGTTTAGTTTTTGTTTTAACTGTCTTACGGAAGTGTTGATTCAATTGTCCAGTCATTTTAGTGGATCTGTGGTTGTCAAGCTGTATTTCACTATCCAGAGAGGGGTCTGGGTTTTTTTTAGACGGCAAGATAATAGCCAAGCAGTAAACTTGAACAGCTCCAAAAACTCTCTTAGAGAAGCTGGACATTATGACTTTTTGACCTCCGTCTGAGTCCTTTCATGTGGGATATTTGCCAATCAAGATCACGCTCCGTCACACAATTTGGCACTGTTTTTCTTCTTGTTGCGCTGCCCCTGTTTACTGGGCATTATGACTGCACTGAATGATGCAGGTCCAACCAGCCAATGACAAGCAGGCACATGCTCACTCCGGGGCTCTCGCCCTTCAGGCTCTCATCTAGCCAACCTGTTTTCATTTTCAGCAGCCAGACAGGTGGATAAATGAATGATGGTAGTTGAGGTTTTCTTTTTTTCTTTCCTCAGTTGTTGCTTAGAAATGTGCTTCCCTCCCCAGCTCTTCATATCAAATCTTACTCATTGAGTTTGGCAGACACAAAACACCAAAGAGTGATGCTCAAACAAGAAAGCTGCATCATGCTCCATCATGCTACTGTCATTAAACAAGACTCAGGAGAAGCGTTATTTGAACTTCCTGAAAATTCTAAAGGTTTGATGGCAGCAGAACAAACAATTTGTATACTTGTGGGATTCAAGTTGATCTAGCACATCATTTTATTAAAGTACACTTTTATCACCTTGTTAACGCTCCCAACAGAGAATCAAATTAACGTGGTTGAGACTGATTTGAACTGATATTCTTCATTTGAAATCCAGAAAATCATGCATGTCATGTGAGTTAATGTAGTCCTTGTGAAGCATGCTTTTTGTTTAAAGCCATTTACACAGATTTGCTGTTAACTGTGGAGCAGCACAGAGGAAAGGAAGAGTACTTTTTATGTAAAGTGCAGTTTATCGTTTTCCAACAAGGAAGCAAAAGAAAAGGGTTAAAAACAACAAAGGTGGAGATATAATGTCAAAGCAGCAATGAACCTTTTTTTTTTATCCAGCTTCTTTGTTGTCTCGTAGCCCTTCATTGTTCGGCCTCACAGGTCTACGAAGGTGGCAGCTTGTTGCTCTTAGAAATTAGCATGGAAGACCAGGATACAAACCCTGGTTTCTGAGGATCTAAGCTATTATTTCATCAAATTCATATTGATCCTTGTTCCCTGAAGCATTGATCCCAGTTTTAAACAGAACAGGAGGAACTCTTTGTATTCGACACTTGAAAGAAGTGTGCCATTTTGTTGTCACACTGCTGTCTTTCCATTTCACTTGACTAAAAGTAATCTCTGTAATGTGGAATGAAAGCACTGCAGTGACAATATTTCAATGTTCACACTCCTTTTAATATTTCTCTCGGCGGTTTTCTCTCAGCTTTATGTTTTTATATGATAGTCACATTTCGGATATTTAGGTAAAGTCCAGGAGACAACTGTTGAATGTGAACAGTGCTGGAAATGTTCGTGGCTCAACATTTGCAGAAATTATTTTAAAAAAAATGTACACAAGTGTATCAGAAAGAAGCAGACCACAACACTAACCTTTAGTTTGCAGGGCAATCCCAAAGACCCACAAGAGTCCAATTTACCTGGTATTTACAGCCACAACAATCTTCAATGAGCGACAGAGGACACCCCGAATGGCATATCTTGTTATTGCTATTTCTCTGCGTAATTGTTGTCACAATTTGACCCTCCAAACAGGGCAGTCCTCTGTATTGTTTTTCAGACTTCCCTGTAAAATAACTGTTATTTGGAGCCATTGCAGTTTCCCATAGTGATGGGAACACATCAGAGCTACAGCTTCTAAACTCCTCTCAAGTCTACCTTCCCTTGGCATATATTAGCACATCTGAGGAGCTGAAACTCCAAAGTAACCAGTGTGCTGTTTATCCCAGGCATAAAGCAGCTCTAAGAGATGTGACTCTTCTCTCTTGGAAAAGAAGTGAATGTTGTGAAATGTAATAAGCAGCTCAGGTCTACAGCAGAGGCGTTCTATAGAAACCATAACATATTGATCAGCAATTTTCCCTGAGCGAGTGCTACATCACAGCGCCACATTTTTGCTCCTTTGAAATGTATACTTGTGAGTAAAGGACCTTGTTTATACTCATTTATTTCATGGTTGGAAGGATCAGGGAAATAACAAGCATGCAGCATCATATTGTGCTCACTGACTGGACCCAGGTCTGCTTGTGTACATCTTGTGTTGTGGAAATGCATAGTGAGTAGATTTCCATCCGTGTTCAGACTTTGAGACAAAAGGGCTCTGAGCTGCCCCATTAAATTTGAAGGGGCTTTCATATGACCTCAGGTGCCCGACCCTCAACAGGAAAGTCCCTCTTTTGAATTATGAAGCAGACAGGTGTGTGGGCCTGTGAGAGGGGTGTGATACATTTTTTGGTGAGACTTTCTTGTAGTTACTGTGCGGCCTTGGTTTATTTGTGCCTGTGATTTTTGTTCCGGTGTGAATTCTGTATTATGCTGTTCTACAAAAATACACACAACACATGCACATATGTAATCCAAGTATTACTTTGCATGTGATTTGCCAAAGTGAAAATATTCCATTGTAGAAGTACAGCTTCTTAAATCCATATCAAGATGGCATGACTAAAACAGCAAAATCATTATTTCTATGTGATTATTATTGATTGATGAATATTACTCATTCATTGTCTGCTCCAGTGGTGGAAGACAGATTAGCTGGAATCAGGATGAGAATCAGACTCATTACTTGCTGCCCTTATTCTTAGACTGTCTCAGGTTTGAAACATATGCAATGTCCCTACTCTGCCTAGATCTAAAACATTCAGCTAAAATATATAAGTGACGGAATTATGGCATATAACGTCCTTGTTTGATACATTTATGGATCATAAGATGTAGGAATTTTACCATTTTACTATGTGAAGTCATGCGTCTCAGCTAACCAGCCCAATTTAACTCGGGTGGTAAATGAGTGGAAATCAATGCTTCTTCTTGTACCTGCAAACTCTGTTAACTGGCAATTTTAAGGTGAGAATTGTTGCAGGTATGTGAATAAGTATATACATTTTCCAAAGGTTGGCTGGTAAATCAGCTGTTATTAGTTTAGTCCTTCTTAAAAAAGATTAAGGTCATGAATAAGCGCATTGATCAACAAACAAAAAATGATTTAATACAGTCAAAACAGTACTGTACTGAACTTTGCAGTCATGGAGTTTAAGATTTTATAGACACCTGTCAGCCAATCAGAACTGATAATATTGTAATGTCAAAATATAAGTGAATCCCATGTAAATGGTCTCTTTTGGCATACCTAAACAATTGCCACATAACATTTTCATTTTCTTAATTCAAATAAATAAAAAAGAGATCATTCAAAGTCAGAGTACACGCGCACATATATTACACCTCGAAATCCATGAAATGAAATTAAAATCATGTGTCCCAGATTAGGTGCCTCCTCCTTATTCAAATGTCTGAGGGGTTTCCTCGTGCCAGGATCTAACGAGCTCTCTAAGGCATAGTACTCAACCTTTTTGAGTCGCCTCCCCCCCACAATGATGAGGATGTTTTTTACAGCATTAATTAACGACCCACAATGTGCATTTGTGGTTAAATAGAGCTCTGCAGCTACTCACAGTAGATAGATGGCAGTAGCAGAAGTGGCTGATAGGTGCCCTGAAGCAGGTGTGTACCCCGCCAACCTGGCACCCCCTAACCCCCGAGTGCATTAACTGTGTAGGAGGTTGACGTCAGAGAGAGGGGGGAAGCCTGAAGTAGATGAGAGGTGTTTGAGGATAAAGGAAGAGACGGCAGAGCAGAAGAAACCGCAACTCGGCTTCCCTGCTTATTCATCCAGAGCTGTGCATGGAAACCCCATCGGTGCTTTTAATAAAACGAGGCATCACTCAAAACTACATACCGCCACATTCTACCTGCTATTTGTGGTCCCTTTGTCATACTGCTTCTCTGCCTTCCTTTTCTGTCTACAGGAAGTGACATCACACAACTTATGAGTATTTTATGTCACTTTCCTACCCGTGTGGAAATAAGAGATCCTATAAAAACCATAAATACGCAGTGTGTACCCACCTCTACCGCTACTTTCCCATTTCTTTTTATTACACCCGAGCTGGATCGCTCCAAGCTGACTACAAAATAATGAACTGGGGGGTGGAGGAGGTGGGGGGGGGGGGTATCCACGATTCATTAGAATAAAACATAACACACAGTACAAATACACTGATAAAAGGCTTTCAGTGGCTTCACTGTTGTGTAGCAACAGTTTCAATAATTAATTTCCTGGAGGTTTTCTTTTTTATTATTGTTTCTGCTATATTGTTTCATATATCATAGTCTAAGTTACTCTAAACATTAGATGAATTTAGAATGTGCTGAGTCCATATGCAAGATTTACAAAGCTGCACAAACCCCGACCAAGTTTTAAATAGCATTTTTTTTTTATTGATTACTGTACCTCGCAGCCAACTGCATAAGCATTTGGCTGCACTCTACTTAATGTTCAATATGTTGCATTTATCTGGCCCAAAGCATTTTTCGTTCCTCATATATTTGCTCTAAATCGTGGAAGCGTGGCTCAAAAACTAAATGTCAATTTACTTTTATCTGGAAGGGGAAAGAATCATCTTGATTCATTTATTCTATGCTTGGGTATTTGGTGCAGCAAAAATCCAGGAAATTGGGATCAGATGTGAGTCATGAGAAAACAAAGCATCCAGGGGTTTTAGTTCCCAAATGAACTTGGCCTTTGTTCAAGGGTGATGCCGGCCAGCATAAAGTTTCACTTTTTCTTTGTCTCCTCTTTATCTCATGGAAGGCGAAGCAGAGATGCAGATAATTATTATGATGGTAAATGACTTGGCAAGGTCCTTATTCAAACATGCTTTTATCTTTGGTCCCTTGTTCTGTGGTGTGACAGTGTCTCACTTTGAGCGTGCTACTCTGTTGTTTTATTGTCTCAGTGCATTGCGGTGAACTTTGATTTGCTCTGAAGGAAAGAAGTCTTTTCTCACGATTTTCCCGAGCTGCAGTGAACACTGAGCGGTAATATTCCAAGACAGAATTCAGAAGCTATTAGAGGCAATTAGGAGGCATTTAAAATATTCTGGCTTTGGGTCTTTAATGGCTCTGAATTGATGGCCGCCATACCTTAGACAACTTTACTGTACTGATGTCTGGTTGCTGGTAAATCATTCAGTAGGTCGGTATTCATGTTGTGGGACCTCTGTTTTCTTATTATATCTGTATTTGCTGTGACATAACATCTTTGTTTCTACACTGGAACAGACTGACAGATAGGTAGGAAGATAGAGCACATGTTTCCCCTCACGGCATGAAAGTGGCAAAGTTGAACACTTAAATGTTTCGTCATGGAAACCAACTTATTTGACTGCTAGAAGGCTCTTTGTGTTGCATCACTTTGAGTCAGACTTTGGTTTTAAGTTTTTAATGTTTATATGTACACTCACAACTGGAAACCTGAAATGTACGTTGTCCAGGAGAAATCGTGTGTTTCTATGCCTCCACCTCAACTACAGTACTGTACTGTTTTTATGACGTAAGAGATCAGTTTACTACACAAAACTAACTCGGTCAACAAAGTGCATTTAAATGTACTTATTGTAGGCAAGAAAAAGCTCTGCTCTCGTGCCTGCAGAATAAAAGTGGATGTCAATAATGTAACTTTGATCAAAAAACAGCAAAAACTAACCATACTGTAGTTTACATAAAATATTTAAAAAATGACTGGAAAGAAACTGCACCAAAAGGTTGCTTTTTGACCGGAGACTTTTCTAGTTATTTTCAATTGTCATTTCTAAAAACTGAGTTCAATCAACACCAATCATTCTTCTAAGAATCTGAACAGACACAAACATAACGGTTTACGTAAAGATAGTGTTGTCTTAGTGAATACAAACAAATGAGCCTGGAGGTCTGTGAACAGCATCAGCAAATATAAACCACACCAGGTTTTTCACAATGCAGAAAGACCTGGCAGCTAATTTTATGTCAACTGTACTTTTAACAAATGACTTTAGTTTGCTCTCTAAATAAATTAAATTGATTAACTTGGCCTTGTACATTATGAGAGGTTCCTGCCTCTGTTAGAAATAATCAAAAAGTACTTTATCATTGTGCAGATGTGAATACATATTATTACGTGAAATTTCCTCAGATATAATTTTGCAGCAAATTCCTCGGATATAATTTTGCAGCAAATCTTTCCATGAAGTAGGTATTTGAGGACTTTCCTGCATTGAATACAAGTGTTTCTCTACTTCCTTGTCTCACAGTGGACAATCAGTAGCTAATGGACACTAATACAACGAGCAGAGCAAATCTCACACACCATGAGTGCCCAATCAGCTAGTGCTTTTCAAATCAAATCCACTTCAGTTGTTGCTGATATAGGCCCGTGGCCTGATTATCGCAATTAATGTCCTGTGATACCTCATCCTACCCTCACACATGTCAAAACCCTCTCAGGCTCATGGACTATGTCCAAAAGTCAGTCATATTTGCACAAACCTACAGGTCCGATTTCAAATTATAGAGGATGTAGTCTCGTGAAAGCCCACACATTTAATTTGATTTAAAAGGGGTGATTATTCATTGTGCGCCTGCAATCAGCCCACATTTAGTCTCTGAATAGAGAAAATGAATTCATGTATTTTATATTGTCTCTTTAAAGCATTCATTGTTGAAGTGGCTTCCTCTAATGTTTCCTAGTCTATAAGGGTAAGAGACACCCACGGTGTGTACACCACTTCTGATTGACTCCTATTTTCTAAACGGACACATGCGGCGCAGTATCTCTTTGATTACAACGCAAATGCAGAAACTCATCCATATTCGAACGGTTATTCAACAGCTTTCCAGAGTGAATACATCTGACTTTTTTTCAATTCCATTAATGACATACCCTGTACAAGGAGGCCAGACATTTCCCTGGATGTACCCACACATCGCAGCCTTGACATTTAACCCAGTTTCCCTCTGTTTATCTGCTGGAAAGTCTTGCAACATTGAAGGAAGGAAGAATAGAGCAGGGCAGGCAGAAACACTCAAGAGGTTTTTGCCACAGAGACACAGGTGAGGACTCCCCTTAACTGCCAGCTAGGAAGGTGATGGAGATAGAGAGGAGGAAAAGCCTTGATGAGAGAGGTGGTATTTGTTTGTCAGGGGAGCCACTACCCATAGCAGGGCAATAACACCCCCACGCTTCGACAAAGATCAGACTAACTTGGCAATCTGACACACCGGGCCACAGCGAGGTCTTTACCACAGGATTTATTCTGCCTTTGCTGTATACACAGTTTTTTTTATTTTTATTTTTTATTTATCTTATCGCTACCCTGTCGGCTGCAGGCCTGCCCTGACAGCGTGCAGCTCGAGAGGTGCCATCATTAGGGGAAACTATCTTATGTTCACACAGCAGCCAAAAGTGTCTCACCACTGATTTTGTTTTCCTCCCCCGTGTGTCACCGATGCGATATTTGAGAATCAATCTGAAGAGCTGGATCACAAGGGTACAGTTTGTGCTGCAAAATAAATAACAAAACCGTGTAATTAATAGTGCACTTGATGTCATGGGCACCTCTGTTTGGTAAATAGTAGGCTTGGACCGTATTTGTGTTTATACCTTGATACCTTTCTAAGATTTCACTGGGAGTAGGCGGTGTAAACTACATAAATATACTGAATGCATGACACTGCAACAGCCTACACTGTTGTCTCATACCAATTACTTAGACAAGACTTGCAGGGATTAAATACTGTTGACCTGTGTTGCAGTGTGGTACTGTGAATACTGTTTAATGACCAGACTGACAGTCATTCCTACCTCCATCTGACTCTGTTGTTTAACATGCCTGTTGCAATAATTTCATTTTATCTTTAACAAAGGCTACTTAAAATATCTGTTTGAACATAACTTCATTTTGTAAAACAATTCAATGCTAATCTCCATTAAATTAAAACTAGTGACGTACATTCTTATGGGCAAGATCGTATCATGTCCAGTTAACTGCCATCGTAGGTAAATGTAAAGGTTCTGATGGCTGGTTCCTTCGTCCTATGCCACTTTCTGCATGGAGAAAAAAAATGCAAACGGCAAATTCCGTACAAGACTGTGAAATACACCCCAAACATTTTTTAAACTGACCTCAGCCGGTGTGAAGATGAGTATATTTATTTTGTCCAGCTTTAGTTAACAGCGCTAAGAGCTGCCTGTGTTCTCCCCTCTGCTGATTGTTTGTTCAGACGCTGCACTTGATGAAAACATGCCGAGGGATTTGCGGTCGCTCTCGGACAAGTGACAGTTTCATGCGTTGTTCTCTGTTGCCGCAACTTTCCTGCTGCAAATAATGGACGCAGCTTCATCTATAAATTCACAGGATCACATGTATCGTCCCATTAGAACCCAAAATATTATCGGCCTTGACAAAAGGCAATTTTTTTAATGTTTCCTGTATTCCCACCGGAGTCTGCCACTACAATGTTATTGTGTAGTATATAGTATATCATGCTAGAGGAGCATCTCTGCCAGCTAAACAGAAAAATGATAGTATGTTTTTGATTATGTATCTAAATACTGTGGTATTCTTTGAACACTGTGTTACAGCTGGTTTATATGAAATAACAAGAACCAATAATCTGGTGCTTATTTCAGCTTGTTGAGCCAGTAAACAGTTAAATCATTCACATCGTTTTAATTCAAGGACGTTCTTCAATTAAGTGAAAACACAGAGGCACAGAACATGAGGTATAAAGAGGGAAACACACCAACAGCATGTAGCTCTGGATGTGGCTAGCTGTTTGCATTTGCAAATCGATTTCAGAATAGATCAATACATATCAAAATAGTTTCAGGTGTGAACCGAATTTTAGAAATGAGCATGAAAGCGGTGCAGTTCCCTGCGAACTGAATAAGCCTGTGGAGAGACAGAGTTGTCGCTCTGCTGTATTCTGAGTGTGTGTGCATGCAGCAGTTAGTGTGTGATCGCACGTACACGCTCACACGTAGGTCTGTGTTTAAGGCGAGCAGAGATAAGCACAATCAGCTGAAGTGTGTTGTTGCTTTAAAAATATTGCACAGGGAAATTACAAGATAACCATCATCACTACCACTCGGTATTATCTGCCGCGATGTGCTTCAGCATCCCAAAACGACAGAGCAGAAAAACATTTTGCAGGAAAGTGTGAACACAGATCTGTCTTACCCGTGTGATTCTTTGCAACTTCTCCTCAACAACTGCTTGTTTGTGTGAACAGATGGTGGGTTTCTTTCACACATACACACAAAAACACATATGCATACATCGGGCCCAGGGAGAGATTGTAATGGAGCTGTCCATCAAGTCAAATCAGTGACAAACATGGAATGTTTCAATCTATTCCAGCAGCAGAGGAGAGACAAAGTGCTTTCAAGGCGAGGGCACAATAATGGCAATGCAATGTATTCAAAATATAGAGTCACAAATAATGGATGATGCAAGCATGCACAAATATTTGAACTTTTCACTGCTTCCAAAAGCAAATATAATAGTTATTTTACTCTCTCTATTTGACCCTCCTTATTTAATTTGATCTTATTTATATTTTTGGTCAGTTTAGTTTATTTACACGTATTTCCTTTTTTTTATTTTTTATTTTTTCTTTAATAGTCTAATCCTGAATCAGCCAGGTTTAAAGGTTTTTTTGTAAAGTGTTTGTTTTTGACGTTCTTGAATCCTTCATAACCAAAAACCTCCAAGACATGAAGATGTGCTGTTAGAAACACTGAAGTATTCCATGAACCATATATTGTCATTTGCGGTGTGTCTGAACAATATTTGTTTGTAATATTTGTGTGTGCATGTACTGCAGATGTATGTTGGACTTTGCCCGTGTACCTGCACGTGGAAGGTAAAAGGGTTATAAATCACTGTCTGCGTGTGCGAGCATATGTTTGTGTTTTCCGTGCCTTCTCGGCCTGTTATGAGAGGCAGCTCGTCCTGACAGTCGGAATGGATGGCAGTCATTATTTATGATGCCAGCCACACATCACTGTGTGTTGTCACCACACGAGCTGTCAGCCGCCACAAGATGATAATCGCACAAATACCATTTGGCTAGAACCTGTAGATGACTATCTGTCGTAAATAACAGTATTGTATACGCGGCTCCTTGTTTATGTGTCTCGCAGAGGGAAGACGGAGAGAGATAAGGGATGTGGATGGAGACTTCTCCACCCTGATCGCATACATCTACCAGATTAGATTTCCAATTTAAATCAGAGTATGTTTTCAGCCTGAAGATGATGCTCAGCTGGGTGTGGTTGTGTCTTCCATATAACATTTGATCATAATTATTGCAAACAAGCAACACCATGTCAGAACTTTGTGTTGATCTTTCACTGCGGTTAAGTTTGTGGACGTCTGCTTTTATATTGCAGTCACCATGGCAAATTGAACTGCTCCAACTAGTTTACAGTAACTGTTGCATTAATCATCATCTTGACCACTTTTTGGGGTTCATGGAAATGTCATGCCATACTCTATAGATGCATATAACTGGATGGTTAGCTACGTGTCAGAAATCACTTCATCACAACACTAAATGAATGGCACAACGATGTATTTAATTTTAGACATATTTCCAGGGCTGCTCATTGCGAGTATTTTGCTTGTAGATGTTTGTCAAATGTTTAGTGTGCCAACCTAACAAATTATTTAGGCCATACTGATGCACGAGACTCTTGTAGTTCTGACGCTCTTATGAGCAAATGTCAGCGTACAAAACATTCAGGTAGCAGCTTGCTACTTTCACTTAGTGCTGATCGGTGCTCTTGCAGTTAACCCTCGTGTTGTCCTTGGGTCAAAATGACCCGCAGCTGTGTTCAACCAAGTTCTTTTTTATTTCTATATTTTCATATTTTTTGGGGCTCATTGGTGACAATGATGCTGTGAGGGTTTCTTTAAACCAAAAAAAAAATCCCCAAAAATATAGAAATAAAATAAAACTTGGTTTAACACAGCTGCGGGTCATTTGGACCCAAGGACAACACGAGGGTTAAATATAATTTACAGCAGGTCATATCAACTGTCGCTAACTAACATTAGTGTCATAACCTCTGCCAGCATCACTCAGTGACACCACTTTGAAATCAGAGTGGAATGCAGTGTTTCTGTACTTCCAACAGTGAGACATCTTGTCTCGTAAAAATATCGGCTGATTGCATCACATTGATTTTAGCAGAATCTGCCAGTTCACATATTATTCAAACCAGAACAATAAATACATTTGATCAACTTTTAGTTCTGAATCAGGCATATGCAGAATTTGAAACAATTAGCGATTGTATAATAAGGGGTGGCAAAGTCATTGGGCTGCTGTTATAGCTATTTTGAAATACATATATTTAGTCAACATTTAATAACTTCTGCTGCTGCGGATATATTGTTTTGACTATGTACTGAGGAGCTTTGGCAGAAAAAAAAGATGTATTTTATCCTTATTATTTTCAGGTTGTTTTCAGGTTTGGCTGCCACTTTTGGCTGCCACTCAAAACAGTATCTGTGTTCTCAAACTGCACTCTGTAGTTGTTTAAATTAGAACTAACTTTACAGTTACAAAAGTTGTGAATTTATAAAAAAAAAAAAAAAATGGGTTGAAGGATTCAGATGACACATTAATTTAATACTGGTTTTTAGATCAGACAAAAATACCAACTTTAATTTCAAAAGCCTGAAAAGAATCAATTGACTCAGCGCTGTCTGAAAAGGAATATTTTAATCAAACAAAATTCACTCCTGTTCTTTTTTAGGTTCCAAGTGCATATTATGTTTCAAAATCCTTCAGTAACCTTCGATATTAGTCATTTTCCTCTTGCTTCTTTTTCTTATTGTTGTTTTAATGGCAATTCTTTTGGAGAGAAACATATAAATGTCACTTAATATTAATTGTGGGTTTTAGTTTTTTGTGTTGAAACCCATGTTACATAAATAAACAACTTTAATTGTTCTTGCTTAGACTGACTGACTTAGCTTTGGGGGGGGATCATCTCTGTATGGACAATGGGTGACTGTTGTATTTTTCTTCTTTTTTTTTCTCCGTTAGTTGTTCACTTTTTAAACCTCCAGAAAAATCACAGTTTCCTTTCTGTTATACGTAAGTAGATAATCAATTGTCTCAATTACACATCAAAAGCATCCCCCAGGAAATAGCGTTGTTGGTTTTAGAAGTTGTCTTTCTGTGTGAAAAACATTCTTGCAGTACAACTAAGATCTATTTCATTATATTTTTCTGGAGCTTTAATGTGACATTACTGTTTTGGCAAAATAAAAAAGTAAATTTCCTAAAGTTACAGTAAATACCTTGCAGTATCTAACACATTACCACTTTGTTAACACTAGAAAATTGAATGTTGAAAATACTCTGTGACCTTCCGTCCATCATTTCTGACATTTTAGGTGTGTCCTAAAAGTTTGGGAGTGCTTTTCATCCCACTTTCCCACTTACCATTTGCATAATTACAGCCTGAGAGATGTTCTGTTGTCACCGCTTGGTTTGACCAGATTTTTAAACCCTACACTAAACATCAGCTCACATTTAACTGTAACAAAACTGTATTTTGAAAGCCATTGCGTATGCTGAGAGCTGTGTCATAGACCATATTTACCCTAGGGCACTGTGTATGCGTGTATGCGGGCGGTTCTGCAGGAAGGATGACGTCTAACGGAGGAGATAACGGACCCCTGCCGAGGCAGCGGGGTGCTTCGTCGGGCTTCATACTCACACCACTTGCCACTTTCTGTGTGTGGACTTCTCTCTCTTTGTCTCTCACCTTCCCCTTATGGTGACATTTTGCGAGGCAGCGTGTCGCCATGAATGACAACTAGGGGCTCTTTGGAGTGTATGTCGGCAGAGTGGCCTGGTAGAAGGAGATAAGGAGAGGAGGCCGCACACATGCACACATTCCCCCACACACATACACATTGTCCATGCTTTAAAAAAAAAAAAAAAAAAGGACACAGAGACCGCCATACACTCAGATTTCAAAGGAGGGCTCCGTATCATTCTGCAAATTTCTCTTAAATTTGTCTAACACGTATAAAGACACACAGCGACACACATCTTGTGGGCGTGTCTGGAAGCTTTTTATCATACATATGTTGTCAGCCATTATGCAATAATCTGTTAAATTGTGTCTGACTTTTCTGCAGAAACACTAAGTGACCATGGAGAGGTTTGTTTACAAAATGTTTCACATTTATTTCTGATTTGTAGTTTCTGTTTTTAACACACGCACAAGTTAAATAGTTGTGCACAAACCACAACACAGCGCACACACACACACACACACACACACACACACACACACACACACACACACACACACACACACACACACACACACACACACACCTGTTGAATGGCAACTCCCATTTCGGTGTAAAAAAAAACCCACTAAAAGCATTTCAACATGAGCGCTCCCAGTAAGCCACAGATGCTCATTAACATGTATAGCTGTAACTCGGTAGCTCAGGGTGACACACATATACGCCTATATTCCACAGCACCAGTGTAGAACCCCAGCTTGCTGCCCTGCCTCAGGGATGGCAGCGGCAGATGGTGCCTGTTCTGAAGCGCAGAGTACCCAGATTTGTTGGTTGGAGCCCTGAGAGGCACCGTTGATCATAGAAATGAAGTGCAGATGACACTGATCACTCTTCGCCTCTTCCCTCAGCTCCGGCGCTTTCAATAAATGCAGAGGAGCTGAGAGACACTTAAGGTGCAGAAAGGGGGAAGAAGAACGGACACTGTATGGGAGACGAATACGAACAAACCAGAATCTTTATGTGGAAGCAGTATCTGGGGGAATTTGGATGCAGACCAGGCACCGCCACCTCCTTGTTAACTATAAACAACAAGAAGAAAAAGCTTGAATTGTCAGTGCTAAGCCTGAGCAAAAAAATAAAACAAAACCAAAAACACTTCTTGATTGATTTTGGTATTTCTGAGGCAACTCTAATTATATGTGTTTGTTACTGACACTGATGAAATACTCAGACAGTTATTGATTTAGCTGCCTGACTCTTTTTCCAAAACAGATCTATTCCACTACAGCTGGTATCAATCTTTATCCCAGTTTCAGGTGCCTACTTTAGCCAAGCAATTAGTTTTAATTACAGGAGCTTATATGGAAATTGATTGATCTGGATGACTGTAATATGACCTATTTCTAAGACACTCCCTCCTTTATCGTTTATCTCAAAATGTATATTGTGTATCCAATTTATTCCTTAAATTAAACAGAGTACATCTGACCTGATATTGTAATTTGACAACTTTTAATACAACCTGTAAACAATACTTTTATTGAGATACATTAAAGGCAACGCAAACTGTTGATGATCATTGCATTGTAAACATTTGTCACGGCCATAAAATGTAATTTTTACTGGTTTGGGTTGATGCTGACCTTGACCAAATACTGCACATCTAAATCATTGGATATTTTTAGTTGGATTGATCAGTGTTGGCTGCACTGCATATAGGACAATCATGGAGAAGGATTTTAGTCCTTATGGTGCATTTAGTTAGGGCCTCAGATTTTAAAGTGCTGTCATAATTAGTCCTTTTACAATTGTTACATAATCGCCTGGGTAGCAATGATTTGAGCTGACTGCAATCATTTTGCATAACTGTTAGAATAATTTCCATTCATGTGTATAAAACTGATGGACAAGACTAACAGAAGTGTCATATTTCCATCACTATTCCCACATTGTTTTTCACTGTCTGTGGTTCGACTGCCACTTTTTTAATGACTTGCTGCTCTGAGTTGAGAATTATTACCACTACATTACAATGTTTATTTCCATTATTATTACTGTACCTGTCATTTTCAGTAATGTTTTTGTATATTTCAGGAATATGCTTTTTATATATATATATATATTTTTTTTTTTTTACGTCATATAAGCCCCATGCAAATTTTGTTAAAAATGCCTAAAAGGCAAACAGAAATGTCATTTTTATCATCATTTTAAAGGCCAAGAAGTGGCTCATCTTCTTCATAAGGTGTGTGTATTACAGAACTATGATTAGGTATGTAATCATGACATGAATGGGTAGTAAAAGACATCTAAAGCATGTATTGTAATTTTTTGTATGTCAAATGACAACTCAAATTTCATCATGAAATTTAGTATTGATACTGCAAAGTGTTACACCCTTTCAATATACATATACACAGTGGTGAAATACTCAAAATCTGAATTATAGACTCTCCAGCGAATTTGATTCTTTAACCACGTTGCCCACAGATACACGCCACACAAATATCCTCCTAAAGAGAGCCACCAGAGAAAAAAAAGTCATGGCCAGAAGGAGTGTATCCCGCTGAGAAAACTGCTTACTTTTTCAATTTTCCCTTCTCCCCTGGTCAGATGAAGCTCTTCTCTTTGGCCCACACTGGATAATTGCATATAATTGGATTTAGCAGTTCAGCGACCTTGTGGTCAGTTAGCTGAACTCGACGGTCACAAAGTGAGAGTGAGTGTTGGTTATTGTGGGTGTGTGTATTGTATACATCAGTGAATATGTTTTAGGCTTTTGAGAGACAAGATGATACAGATAAGCCATGTCAGCCTGATGTCAGACAATGGTCTTTAGCTCGTCCTGACACAGTCCTGTGCATGCCCGGACTATTTAACACACGCTAATGTTATCACTCTTGTGGATCACCAGAATCAATTTTTTATACTGTCACAAAGAGTTGTAATAAGTAAAGGGAGGCAGTCGCGGGCCGCAGGGGATTTCAGTTCTTTGTGCCTCGAGCCGGCATATTAGCATTCGTAGAGTATCATGGATTAGAGCGGTAATCCTCCAGGAAGCTTGTTTTTTCTGATTTTCACGATATCTTTGGTGCTAACCAGTCATGGCTTTGTTGTTTTTACACTGCACTGCACAGGGACTGTACTTCCATGTCAAAGAGTCAATCTGGTCACATATCCTTTAATGTGGTCTGTTTTCACCTGTTCATGGCCCTGTTTTACTTTTGCGTTTCAGTAACAGTGACTCTCAATTGCTTCAATCACTTTGAATTTTCAATCAGAAAGTTTTTTTTATTAACAAACAAGCAGCAGGAGACAGTAGATTAGACTTTTATAGGAGAATGTCAGATATTATATTTTTAATGCAGGCTAATATCCAGCACAATCGTAATGACTGCAGTATAAAAATCCATTGGTATATTAGTGTCTAATCTGAACTCTTTAACTTGTAAACTGGTGATCACCCCCTGCCACGACACACAGTAAGGGACAAAGGCACCATATTTTGGGGTTTCTCTCTCATGTGCTCTCTGAGCCACTAATCCACTTTCCTTCGGGCTCCCCGGGGATGAGCTGATTGAGCGGCGACTGGTACTCAGCTGCTGACACACTGTTAGGAACGGCCGGCATGAGGATGAGTGGCCCGTGAGTGCCAAATAACCAGTGACTCGGGCACCACCGGACTCCTCTGATCTACTACCAGGTCTGTCTGTGGAGGTGGAGGTGGTGGATAATGGATCAGGGAGGTCAGGCTGCCCACCTCCTGGATCCAAGTGAAAATATTTCAGACTAGCCTTTTTTTTTTTTTTACACCGCTTATTCTGGATATGTGAGAGAAAAATGTAAAGGATGCAAAAAATAGCCCAGAGAACAGATTGAGTGATTTTCTTAAGGAACTGTCATGGGGCTCAAAACAGCACGGTGGATCCAAGGATGAAGTCGTGACAGATGGGATCAGTGGAGCCTAGCATAACAGCCCTATCTGATTAAGCAATCCTACACTTTACGAGTGCTAGCCAAACTGATGGTGGTGGTGATGGTTTTGGCAGTAGTGGTGATGACAATATTTACTCAAATTCTCAAGTGCAATGGCAAAAGTACACCTTTACACACACACACACACACACACACACACACACACACACACACACACACACACACACACACACACACACACACACACACACACACACACACACTATATGTGGCTGTGATATAATATGGACTTCTTGCTCCTGAGGTTTGTGTTGGCCTTCAGAGGGCTTCCTGGGGTATCAGGCTGCTCCAATCTGTAAATCTTGTTATTTTCGATTGCCAAGTGCCAGAGAAATGAATATGATTAATGTCAGTTTTACTCTTTTCTAAAGTATAGAGCAAAACTATGAAATAAAATGAACATAATTATGTATTAGAAAACAAATACAATTATGTTTTTAGGTTCTTGAAAGTGGCTACCGTTAACCTTAAAAACAGCTTTGTAAATATATTTTCCAGCTTTATGAGTTTGTTACCGGCAATGGTTTTCAGTTGATAACCTTGTCCAAAGTTAATCCATATTACGCATGTTATGGCATGAATTTCTCAACGAAGTGAAGAGGAACTACAGTTCATCATGACTTTAAGACTTAAAGTTCATTCTAGCTGGAAAATGTCAAGAACTTGTAAAGTTTCTTAAGTACAATCACAAAAACCATCAAACACCGTGATCAAAGTGGCTCTCATGAAGACCGCTCCAAGAAACCAAGACCAAGAGTTACCTCTGCTGCAGAGAATGCGTTAATTAGACTTACGAGCCTCATAAATCACCACTTAGTGGCACCCCAGATTAGCATCAGTGCTTCGCAGAGTTCAAGTAACAGACATGCCTCAACCTGAATGATGAGGAGGAGAGGGTGTGAATAAGGCTTTCATTGCTTCAAAGAAACCACCACAGAGAGAGACGAGCCAGAAAAAAGAATGGACATTAGACCCGTGTTACTTCGGTCTGAGGAGTCGATTGTTGTTTGCCACTGCAATGTCTTTTTGAGACGCAGAGAAGGTGAACAGATGGTAGCTGCATGGGTGTTTGGTTCCCACCATGAAGCATGGAGGCGGCGGTGTCATGGCGGGGTGCTGCTGACACTTTTGGTGATTCATTCTCTTACCTAGCATGGCTACTGCAACATTGCAGCCACACACCATCACAACTGTTTTTAGCTTTGTGTTTTTCAAAATGAAAATCTCCTGACTCTGTAGGGGCTAATTCATCAAGAAGGAGCGTCCGTCCGTTCACTTGGCCTCCACAGTCAGCCAACTGTTATGGTTTGGGATGAGTTGGACCACACAGTGAAAGAAAGGCAGCCGAGCATGTGTGGGAATTCCTTCACGACTGTTGAAAAAGCCAGAATACTTCATCGTGAAGCTGGTTGAGATAATGATACAAACTACTTTGAAGAATCTAAAATTACAAAGATAGTTTTGCTTTCTTCGCACTTTTTCTTTTTACTAAATAAATCCAAATGTGCTATTTAATAACTTGATGTTTTCAGTTTTGTTCTGCAATATATAACATTTTAAACATCGTAAAAATTGAATAGGTGTGTCTACATGTTGGTTTCCCTCGATTTGATGTATTCAACATTTACCATCCCCTTTTAAATGAAAGTAATAACATGCAAATGAATAGCAGCTCTGTGTTTGCCCCACTCACACTTCATTAGTGTTATGTACAGAAATGCTTACAGTTAAACAATACATTATTTGCATTGTGGACTTAATGGGATACAGTATTCCTGACTATACAAGAAGGATTTGCCTCCAAAAGTGCTGCAGTCAGAAGATTTATGAAAAGGTTAGGCTTATTTCTGTGCCCTATACCTACAATCCCTGCTGAGTTTACCTCAGTGGGCGACGAGCAGACAATTTTGTGAATGGCATCGCAGATTCCTATGTTTTCTTAATACAATTACACAATTATCTTAGTCAGTTATATAAGCTTTTTCATGTTTTCCTCCTCCTTGACCTTTATGAGTTAAGCGCTATGTATTTGGGTGGATGATGTAATACAATACATAATGGCAAGCTTGATTATTTACAGAGAAAAGGATCCAGGAAGAGGCAAAGTGAGCTCCACAGTGTTGAGGCCAAGTCAAAAAAAGGGAGGGAACAAAAGAAGAAGGGATGATGGAGTCTCGGAAACAGGAAGAATAAAAGACAGCCCAGAGAAGACGGGAATGACAGAGGAAGATAGACAGAAAGAAAGCAGGGGAATGTCAAGCACAATGAGAACATACCAGCATGGCCGTCGTCATGATAAGAAAGATATTGGAGCCAGTTGCCATGCCAACACAGGTCTGGCTGCGGCATCCTATGCATTTGTCCACAGAAGGCCTAAAAAGTGATGAATGACTTTCAAGAGAACCAAACTTGGAAAGAAAAAAAAAATAATCTGCGATGTTGCAGGGAAAAAAAATGATTTGTGTCTGTCTTTTCTCTTTCACCTCAATGGTCCTGGAAGACTACAGTACCTCCATATATTACAGGGAAATATAGCTGACACTTCAAGGTGGAACACACTATATCAGTAAAGGAAAAATTATTAATGAGGGCAATACCGGACTTAGTCATTTCCAAGCCGGTAGGATGAGCAGAAATATGGATCCTGTTTAACCTCACGAGCAGAAGCCTCACTATGCTCCACTACTTATATGTGTAACCTTTTGTTTTGACATAGTTTTATTCATACCCCTTCACAAATACGCTCAGACGCATATGATGTTTTCTTGTTGAGGGTTTTCTCGCTGTCCATCATACGTGAACCCCCATTCCAAGCAGATATTTCACACCACAGCGGCACCAGACATCCCCTACATTGTGTTTAACATTGTTGAAATGTTTGTTTACAAGGTTCAGTACCGTTTAATTTTCTTGTGATCAGCTCTCTCTTTTTTCTCCCTCTCGCTCCTTCTGCTCGCTCGAACTCAGGAGCCCTTTTGTTTGAATATGCAGAGGACTTCTCTCTCGCTGTTATTTGTTCAGTTTGCCTAATTAGACTTTGGCAAGATGAAGGCAAGCAGCAGGGCTTTTTGCTCAGCAGCTGAAACTAAACGAGATACTGTTGTGTCTCCAGGAAAAAGTAACTCGAGATTTGTTGCTTAGGGTTGAGCTTTGTTATTTTATGGCATTGCATCATGTTCATAAATCATAATGGCTGGACAGAAGATTGTCAGCACATCAGTCTGTGCATTGTACATTAATTTGTTTCGTATTAAGATTCAAATGCTTGACACCTCCCAAGCACTGAGCACAGATACTGTACTCATTTAGCAAGAAAACATCCCCAGTCAAGATTTATCTTAAGAATACTCTTGAGATTTTAATTTTAAGACCACACAGTGACAGTGCGAAAACAGCAAGGAAATCACTTGCTAAATGACATTAAGGGCAATTAAGAGATTAAGGCTGATTATGAGGATAAACTATTTAATATTAGCTTTACAAATTTCCACTTACTGAAGAGCCTGTTTAAAGAACCTCTTGATCGCCTTTTTATTCACCATTGTGCAGCAAAGGAACACACCATTATGCTGTTGTGAGTAAGGAGGAGACACCAGTTGGGACTTTCCAATCTCAGTTAAATCAAGCTGCTCTTCGTTTCTCAGAAAGATGATCCCAGCTTCACAAAATAGGCACATGAATTATGAATACATTTGTTACACAAATTTCCATTAATTTTGCCATAATTACCCCGCTCTCTCAAATGACTGAACTTCCAGGAGCACTGCAGATTCTTTGGTCTAATGGTGTTTACCCGACCTGACGAGTTAAATGAAGTTAGTGCGCCATCTCAGTTGGAAGACATTAATTTTCCATTATGGGATGTTTTTGTTGTTACCTGCTGAGACCCCCACCCCACACCCCCCGCCCCCCCACTCCCCGACACGAGACAGGAAGTCGCCTTGTGAGAACCTCACGGGGAGCTGCATTTGCAGGAAAAGTCGTTCCATTTTTTATTTATTTTTCCTGGAACACAAATCTACAGCGCACAGTGTGGTTCCGTTAGTGGAGGGAAACAGGATTGAGCTCCTAAACGCAGGCTGAAGGGAGAAGATTGTCAAAATGAAACATGAAACATCAACAAACGCTCAAGGCAAGGTGCTATTTGGCACTAATGTCCCTGTAGATCACTTTGCCTCAGAGTTGAGCTTCCACAGTTCAGAGGACCAAGTGATTTGTTGTTTTTACTTTATTTCACTAATATGAGATTACTTTTGTAGTTGAAGTGTTATTGATAACAAAAATATCTCCCTCTACAAATCATTTCTTATACTTTGGAGTTGAAAATGTCTATAATTTGAGGTGGAGGATATTGTGTCACCGTCTTGATTTTGGAGGAATCATTCTAATTCCAGATCTTTGTAGTCGAGACATTTTGCTGATAACTGAAATTATATTTTATTTCTGTATATCTTTCTGTAATTTTAGATCAACAAAACTCAATATCAGTAAGGAACGACATGATCGGACTAAGTTGCATTTCAAGAACAAAAAGAGCAGAAGGATGAGTTAAGGATTTGAAATGATGCTATTAGCTTTGGTTAGGTTATATGTGTGTGTGTGTGTGTGTGTGTGTGTGTGTGTGTGTGTGTGTGTGTGTGTGTGTGTGTGTGTGTGTGTGTGTGTGTGTGTTTGATGGGAGGTTGAGGTACTTCGATGGTTTTGTACTTAAGAAAGAAGGTGTGGTCACATGCGCTAATCGTCCACTTGAAGACTGGCTTCCTTCCTTCCTCCTGTCAATGCTGCCGGTTTCTCCATCACACCTGACATTGCAATTATAGCCTCTGACATCCCAAGGAGAAATGCACTTTGTTGCCCACTCCCCACTTACAGCTCCTCTAATGAGTAGAGTCCAGAAGTAGCAATCAGATGTATTCATTCCCTGAAATTGGCTGTTGAAAGAGGGGCGGATGGACCACAGAACGGTTGGAGGGTACATCTGCAGCGCAGGCAGATGGAATTGAGGAAGAGGAGAGGAAGGACAGATGGATGCTGTAGATCTGCGCGGGGACTACTGATGAATTTTGACCTCATAAATGAAAGCAAAATAGAGGTCAGATACAGAATTTATTGGTTATTACACGATGAACCTAGGATGGCTCTTCCAGTCCAGAAAACATTGTGTAAGTGGAAAAAAATGCAACCCGTTTAAATATTCAGATAAACTCTAGGACATGAGGACGCCACGGTTGCCACCATATTTCTGTATCGTGTTGGTACAGCCCTTCATTTGAAGTGAATGCTGTGTGGCTTTTATTTATGACCCGGTAAAACACTGTTGCTCCTCTGAGCGTCTTTAGTCTTGTGTAAATTAGCATGAGCGAAGAAATCATCATCATCATCCCTTCTGTGTTAACTTCAATGGCTAAAACCTGAAACTAGGCCAAGTACTGCAGCTCGACTTATGGAGGTCCATTTAATTTATGAACTGTTTAATTAAGATGGAACAGCTATACCCCTCACCGATCTCCAAGTTACTCTGATTAATTTTTTGAAACACGTTTCACAACAACACTAGCTGTGTTTTAATGAATAAAAAGTGTCAACGTGATGTACTTAGGAGTTTATTAGAAGATATAAAGGAGCACAATATCTTTGTGTTGCTTTATGATCTCCCCACACAATAAACAACCTTTCAAAGTGTTTACAATATGGGTAATCTTACGCTGAATGAAAATACACATTGACAGGTTTTTAGGTATGCTTTATATCTTCAATGTTGCATTATGTTTGGACAGTGCTCATGTCACTCTAAAACACCCAAATCCAGACAGACAAGAGTGTGTTGGATGAACTGTCACGGCAGCGTAGGTTAGAACATCATCCATTTTCAAACCTTTGAATATGCAATCTTAATTGCGTTGTGTGGCTGTGTTTAAATTGAAACGTTGAATAGTAAATCACATTATCTGACAGGCTTCCAAACAACACTTAGTGCATCGCTCCTGACAGATGATGGGTCTTGCTGCTGTGGAAAGTGACCATAAAGATGTAATGCTTCCCTCGCTTAGCTTAAGTGCCTCGCCTGGGGTCAACAGTTCTCTATGGTATTTCCAGGGTAATCAAATGTATGTGTACACACACATGCTCATAAACTCCACTTGGGCTTCTCAGCAGTTCTGAACTTTTGACCTTTGCTCCCTGTCGACTATGAAAGCAACATGTGGTAAAGCCAAACCAAATCCTTAAAGGATTCCTTCAGAACCTTTGGGTTTATGTCGGGCATCTGTAATTTTCTGGCATACTCTGTATGTGCAAAACAAGAGACAGCACAGTTACTTGGAGATTAGGTATTTATACAGCACTATACAGGGCAGTATAGTCCTTAAAAGGAACACTGGCTCAATGTCTGCACCGACAACAGCTTAACCTATTGACCGGATTAGGACCAAGGGATCAAAGCTGGTCGGTTCTTCATTTGGCTATTTGATTGAAGGCGAGTGCTCAATCTCTGCATGTTCGGCTATTCTATTTTCTCACAGTGAGCTGCAGTCCTTGTCGGTAAGCTGCTGTGGACCCAATGAACAAGATTTTCTCTTGATGTTAAAGCACAGAAATTTACTACAGTACATGTCTCTATCCTTTGAAACAGGCAAAGCTCTATGTTAATAATTTAAAGCATTGAAAGACATGGAAGCAAGATTGTAAAGGTTCTAAGCCCCTTACCGCCGACTATCTCTACCTCTCTCTCAAAGAATAGATTTCCAGAATGAATTATTAAAGCACTTTAAATTCTGCCACAGCTTCGATATTACTTAAGCTGCTCAAAGACACTACATTATAGATCAGGCTACTGTTGTGAATATTCAGTCATTCAATCATAACCGTATTTCAACATCTTAGAGCAGATGTTACAAATTGCTCCAGGTTGTTTCCTGAGACCCCACGCTTACACTTCGAGGCAGCAAGAGACACACATCGATGATCACACTGTGAAACTTTATCTTGGCCCGGGTCTTAAAAAAGCCCTTGATTTGTGGATGTTTTGGATAGTGTGTAGTTTTATATCTCGTGTCAAGGATGTACCGAGCAATAAGCTGCATGTAAAAGGATTTATTGATCTAATTTTGTATTTCATGACCTTTCTACACTGACAGTTCTTGTTTTTTGGTAATGCTTGCTTACACTAAAGTGTCCTTCAAAATATGATTTAACTGCTGTTGTGCGACTTCTGTTTTGCGATCAGCGAGTAAAGAAATGTTGTTGTTTTTTGTTTTGTTTTTTCCAGTGTGTGCTTTCAGGAGACATGTCAACTGCGGTAGCCATATGTTGGTGAGAGTCCTTGGAGGATGATGCTATTTGACATGCCATCGCAACGCCACAGGAGGCCTGAAAAGCGAACCCATTCTTCCTTCTGACTTAGTCTGTGCGTCCATCTGATGAACGAGGGACTGAGGAAGTTAGGGGAACGGAAGTGCAGAGAGGGTAGAAAGAGATAATGATGATGACTCCAATTTTTCTCTGTCCCCTCAAGTCGCGTGTCGTCGCCGCTGCCCCGAGACCCAACACATCTGTTCACGTGGGGGTGTGTGTGGTGTGTGTGTGTGTGTGTGTGTGTGTGTGTGGGGGGGGGGGTGTGTGGGATGACGTTGATGCTCATAATCTGTAAATATTTGAGGAACGTTGTGACGGATTAGTGTCTGACAAGGTCGTTGAGGAATATGCTGTTCCCGCTGAATGCAGCTTACAAAACAAAGGTGTTACTTAACAATTCTGAATCTGTCTTTATTCATTACACTTTATCCCAACATGATCCGTGGGTCCAAATGGGATGTCAGAACCGCTTAAGGTCAAATATTCTTTAAGTCTTTATACATTCAGTAAAAACAAATACTGGACCTTATTCTTCGTGTTTGTTCTTTCCATCCACCGTATCCAAATCCATAGTATTAACCTTGTATTTATTTCTAGGTGGTTGATAAATTCTCGTTTTTATCATGAGCGACCAATAGTCATTGCAAAAGAAAATCATTAGTTTGCAAAACAGTCGTGGCTCGTGTTCATCAGACCTGACAGAAGAGCAGAAGAAAGTGGCAGATGAGCAAGAGGTGAGCAGGAGGCAGCTGCATCTGGCTAATGGAGGGCTGCGTGTGGAGGCAGGCAGCGAGAAAAGGTGGGCAAGAAAAAAAAAGGGAGGAAAAACAGAGGGGAACAGGAGTATCCCAGAATAGGACGAAAGCACGTCTCCTCCTAATGACAGAATTATGACCCCGCTCCATCTGCCACTCAATCATAACCAGCCAATCAGAGCCGCTCTCCAAACGGTGGCCGGTTCCGTCAGGCACTCCCATCTGTACCTCACCACAGAATTAAAGATGTAATCAAATGCTCAGATGTCAAGGAGAAGAGAAAACTCATAGATTGGAGTTGGATTCCGTCAGGTTTTCCTGTACGTGTCCAGCAGCGCTGCTTGTGGCCGTGGTCATTATATTTGCCCCGTAATATCGATGCAGGGCGGAAGTTAAGAAATAAATGTCTGTAGGATTCAGATGTCTTATAGTTTACGGTAATTTACATTTCCTGAAATGCTGCCTCCTCTCTGTCAAACCACCACTCGTAAAAGCTATCACACCCTGATCAGGATCTGGAGTCTGGCATTGGATGCTTGTGCCAATCCAACATCATTTGTGTGTATCTTTTATGTCTTTAGTATTTTGGGTGAAATGTTGTGTAAAAGGAAACGTTTTACAATTTACACATACAAAAGCTGTTATTATAAACTGTTATAATGTTCTGTTTCACGTTCTGACGCAATGCTTTGGAATGAATGACTCCTTTTGATATATTTTTGGCTTTTCTCCGTCACCTTCACACCTGTCTGTGGCTCTCTAGTTAACACGGGCTTTGAAGATGCCGTTTGACAACTTGCTGTGTTTTTCTCTGTGTCTTTTCTTCATCTATGCATTTTTTTTCCTGTCTTCCCTTCTCTATTGTGCCACCGCCTGCCTCAGCTGGATGAGGCCGGGGTAAGAAGGTGGGGCTGGGGGGTGGGGGAGGGTGTATTTGAATGATTTGGTATGCAGCGACAGCGCCATTCTGTTTCATTGCAGGAGCCTTCGCCTTATCTCCTTAATGGATTATGAGCGAGGGAACAAAAACAGAAGAAAGAGGCAGAGTGAGAATGATTGGACTTCCTGCAAAGGGCTGGCAGGAAACGGACTGCAGCCAGATAAATAAAACACTCTGCCTGTATATTTCCTCTGCCCCTGAATCACAGATGTTATTAAGAGAGAGGACAATGGAAACAGCTTGTAGTTAAGACTCATTTGAGTTTCTGTAGGCTTTGCATTCTGATTTGCCTGCTGACTGGTGCTGGTATAGACATGGGTGTATTCCTGCTGAAGCACACAGGTTGGGTGCTGATTTGTTTTTTGAGACATTACACAACGTATTTGTCTTGTTGGTATGCAGGGAAGAAAAAAAAACAGGTACTGAATGTTTAGTTAGCCTGAAGCACCTCAGTTAGTCAGTCATTGGACTAAATGTTGCTGCACAGACCTCCCTGAGATGAACACCGCCACATTTACTGCGCATGGAAGCTGAAGTGTAGCTGTTGATTGGCGCTGCTCTAAAGGTTGCTGCTTCTATTTGCTGGTGCTGGAGTTCGAAAATCAGGGCTTTAGCACATTTGTGATTGAAGAGGATAAGTGAGACGCTTTGTTGAGTCATAACTTAGCAACTGAATGAATGATTAACTTTTCTAGATTGCTGCAGATCAGACTTGTTGATTTTCATCAGCATCGGTAAACAGAATGTCCACAAGAAAAGAAGGTTTCCTGAGAAAGAGTTCAGAGTACATGCAGTTCAGTGTTGTACCAAACCATGAATAATAAAACAAAATAAAACAAATTAAAAAAAAAAATGTCTGATAGGTAACTGCTGCGTATTTATAAATAATTCAGGCCTGTGACTCATCTCAAGTCTGAACACAAATCTTGACTTTTCTGTGGCGCTCCTCTTCTTGCAGGTGAATGATGATGAACCCCCACTTCCTTGATGCTAAATGCTTATGTAGATCGAGCTGTTTGCTGGTATTGTCAAGATGTCTTTTGTTTGAAGCGGTATTGATCAAGAAAAGACAAGTGTACACGAAAACAATATGACATTTTGGTCTTCTAGTTCAATAGGTGTTGTTTATATATTGTGCTGCCTGGGGATACATCCAATCTGCTGTAGCCATTCATTTTATTTGGGAATAAACTCTGCTTCAGGCCATAATATTTCATTTCTTTTCATAGTTCTGTCTCAGTCTTGTACGGTTTGCTTCCAAGAATCCTCGCCACAAGACATGCAGCTGTATGTGCACAGCCCGGGAACACTGTTAGAACATATATTTCCCCTCCTGCCAAGTATCTTCCCTCATGGTCCCCCGCCCCCGTACAGCACAGGTGCTACATGCAGACTGAAAGTAACATTTCAAACAGTGAGAGTTCTTGCTGTATATATCATTGTGGTTATACAGAGTTATGAAACAATAATGACTTGTGTTGATGCCCTAAAGACATTTAGAGACTGTAAGTTCTTCTTTTTTTTTTAGTGTCCTTACTCCTGATAGTTTAATTTAAAAGGTTGGCATTGTTTCACCTGTTGCTTATTTGAATGGCAGATTTAAGAGTGTGGATCCTTTTTTATCTGGAGATTACGGTACGGTTGTGTTGAACGGGTGTTTGATGTTGTGTCCTAAAAACCCTTCGATCTCCACACAGTCATAATGTTGTGAACCTTTTTTGCATGTATGGATGGCTCAGTGTGTGAAATGGTTTCTGTGTGCTAGTGCCCGCATTCAGAAGGTACTTACAGCAGCAGCTCTTTGTACATTTATTTCCTTTTACTCTATCAATCTGTGTGTTTGGCTACACGTGACCACAATAGCCGACAGTTAGCTAAATAAGTATTTAAAGTGACTGTTGTGATGCTGTGGTGATTTTTATCCTGTAGCGTTTTTCCAGAAATAGCTCTGCCCCCGTCTGTGTGAGACCTTGCAGAGCGCAGATTCTTTTATTATATATATATATATATGTGTATATATGTATATATATATATATATATATATATTTGAGTACAGTATGAGAAATCCAGTTCAAGCCTTTTCTGCCAAACAGTTCTCTGTGTGTTCCATAAGTACTCCAGAGGAAAAAAAAGCATTTGTGAGAGCAATAGCCTTCGGGGGTTGCGCCAAATGAAAATGCTTTTTTTTCTAAACCCCCCCACACCTCACTCAAGAAGTGTTTGCTTGTTTTCTGTTTCTATTCGCTCTCTCTCTCTCTCTTTCTTTCTCTCTCTCTCTCTTGTTTTTACCTTTGATTTGAACTCTGACATCCAAGTCTGCCCCGGGATGTCTGTCACAAACTGCAGTCCAACGTTGTGACAATGCTTTTTTTCTTCCCGTGCCTTTTATGACCTTCTTTTCTTCCTCTTTCTGTTCTTTTTTTCTGTTTTTTCCCTTTCAAGGTCTGGCGCACCTGACGTTAAACGACCAAGGTATGGGTTCATTCCTTTTTATTTTGGTTCTGTTTTTTTGAGAGGAATTGACTCGGCCTCTTTGCCCCGAGCCCCTCGAATCTACCGCTTCCCCTCCTCCTCTGCTTTTCACCTTCCCTCGGTGCCATATCCCTCCATCTCCTCCCAAATCCTCCCTTGCCTTTTAATCCTTTGCAACATCCTCCGTCTGTTGCTGCCCCTTTCTCGGCCACCCTCCACGTCTCTTCATTTCTTTGGTTGTGCCTCCTGCTTCTCCTCCCTGTCCCTGCCGCCATATCTTTGTGCTTTTCTGTGACCTCCACCAATGTGTGTCCCACCCTTTGTCCTGTCCTATGGCTCACGTCCTGGACCTTCACCTCTTACCACCTTTGACCCCGACGACCTGACCCCCGGGGCTGAAGGTAACACTTTTCTGCTATCGCTCCTGCTTGGGTTTGAACAAGAATAAGAAAACAAACACCAAAAAGAAAAAAAAAAAAAAAACCATTTAAAAAAATTAATTAAAAAAAAAACCTGCTGATTTTACTGGAAATGTGTTTGATGGTCAAAGTTACAAAAGCAAAATGTGTCCAGAATCCCATTCACTGACACTTCAAGGTGAAAGTGTTGTCGAATGTGCAGAGTTTCTCATCACCACTCTGCTGACATTCCCATTGTTTGGCATTCAGATTTGTTTAAAGGGCAACAGTTCAAGTTCTGACAAACTTTGAAATTACGTCTTCTTCTGTTTTATGCGAAAATGTGTCCGCAATTGTTTTGACCTTGCTATGACCACTGGATGTTATTGATGATGTTACTGATTCTGTTTTGTGTACATTTCCACACACAAGTCACGCAATATCTGTTTAATCTCTGCCACACTACTCTTCGTTCTATCCCTTTGATTTTTGTTTCCTCATCTGATGACTTTTCATGTATTTGACATATTTTTCAGAGGGGTATAAATATGAGCAACCGATTTCATGTGAACATTTGATGTCATATTGTGTACCTGTGCTGCCAGAATGCATTTGAAACTCCACAGAGAGCACCAGTCTGACTATTTTTTTCCCCCTGTTATGTTCTCCTCATTCTGTGACCTTTCTTTGCTTCGGGCCTCCCAGTGAGGACTGTTCACAGAAAAAAAAAAAAAAAAAAGCAAAGTTCACAGGAGAGAAAGGAAGTGAACAAGTGCGGTGCATGCTCTGACCTTTACTGGGGTGAAGACGGCCTCCTCTCTTGTATCTTTGTAGCCCATGATTCATGCAGGCCTGAGCAGAAGCCTCCTCTCCTTTGTTTCACAGTTGACAATTACTTTTACATTGTTTTCCCCTCATCTGATCATTTGTTCTGATACGGAACAAATGGAGGAAAACATGTTATCTTAGAAAGTTCTGTAAATTGGTAATATTGCATTGTATATGTTTTAAGTAAAATGGTGTTGGTTTCAAGATATACCAAACTTCTGTCAGCCATGTATCATCTTATTAGATATACAAGGGTTCATCAAAATGTTCCAAGAATGCTCCTGTTGCGTGCCAACAGAGCGAAGCATCGTGACGTGCACAGAGCAGATGGAAAAAATAAACTTTCATGAGGAAGTATTCCAAGTTATTTTGCCTGATCAAGATTGCATTTTTGCAACCAGTTGTGCGTGCACATTTCTCCATGGAGTTGAGCAGACAGCCAACATTAAAGTTTGTGTCAGACTCTGTAAGTCAGCAACGGAGACCCTGGGAATGCTTCAGAAAACCTTTTGGCACTAAAGCAATGAGCCAAGTGAGGTGATTTGAGTGGCAAACACGTTTCAAGAGGAGCTAAATGTCACTGTCTGAGGCGCATCAGTTAAGGATCAACCAGGTTGGTTTTCTTTGACATTCGCAAGGTTGTGAACCTTTAATTCATCCCACAGGGTCAAACTGTCAACACTTCATCTGTGTTCAACTTTGGTGTTCTGAGGCGTCTGAGGAAAAACATTTGGCACAAACCACCTAAACTGTGGTGCGATGGCACTTTGGTTCTCCAACATAAAAACGCACCCACTGACAGCGCATAAAAAAAAAAGAAGTGCACGTTTAATGCCCGCAACAACATAACCACCGCTCCCCACCAGCCCTTCCTTCTCGACTTATTTCTGTTCCCCAAGAATTTTACTTATAATTGGACCATTCTCTATGCTAGTTTCAGGTCCAGGGTGAAGTTAAATCTGTGCCAATAGTCACAAAAACACATGTACTGCAGGTGCTGATTCTGATCAAACATCCCCTTGCTCCGTACATGTCATGGTGCTGTAACGGTCTCAGAACTTTTTGATTTCCCCTCATGTCATGTGACGATTGGCACCAAAATCAGACACTTTTTTATATTTAAGTGTGACTGAGGACCTCTGATACTAATAGGAACTTTAACAACAAATATCTATTGGAAAATGTAGACACACTTTAAACACAACTTTAGTTGTCATTGGGCTTTTAATGGTTGACTATTAAGAACTGAAAACAAAAATATATATATATTTTTTTTTTTTTAATCGGTAATCAGCAGAAGGGACTCATCCCATGTATGCTTCCTTTACCATCAGCCAATCAAGATAAGACAAGCATGCTGTCCATTACAAACGAAAAACAGCAAAACATTTGTTTATACCTGTAGCTACAGCTCGATCCTATGTTAGTGTGTGTCATCTGGGTCCGTGAGCCATGCCTGAACCCTGTTCTATTCTGCCATATTTTAAACACCAGCTTTACTCCACAGCCCAGAAAACCTGCATAAAAATATATCTCTGAAATGTACAGTATCCACATTTTTACTACCATGGAGCTCTGTGTTTTCCAGTTCATTATTCCTATGTGGCTCAACACAAAGGCAGAACATATTCCCCTATGCCCAGCGGACATTCACTGCTACGAGCAGATGTATCATAACCATAATCCCTTCATCTCTATGCACCCACAGCTCTGCCTCCCTTTAACATTTCCCACAACCCGCTGCCATTTAACTCTTTCCCCATCTGTCGTCCACCCCAAACTGGGCTGACTGTTTACACCAGCCACACACCAGGATAACCAGAGGAATGGGAACTCTGACATTAGAACATCGATCCATCTCCATCATCTCCCCTGAGACAAACCCTGATCTCAACATATTCAGTGTAAGATCCACCGTTTCAAGGATGTAGCCCAGCATGTCCTGTAAACTCTGCCCCCACAAGCAGCTGCATCTAAAATTGTATAATTTCTCAAACTGCACATTTGATTTGACTTTTTTCCAAACAGAATGACAAGGGCTTGGCATTGTGGAAAATAAAGTGAGGACAAACCTGTTGAAAATAAATGGAATCTATCAAACAACACAGACGGGCTACTTTAGTGTGCATGCTACTCACTGCAACCCACTTCTTCCATGTACATATTTTTTTCTCAAAAATCAATATATCCATCTTCAAACGAGGCACAGGCATTTGGTGGAAGTCTAATATAAAATTCAGTTTAAGATTACATTAAACCACTACTCCACAGGTAGTGGGTACGGAAAGTATTCAGACCCCTTTAAATTTTTCACTCTGTTTCATTGCAACCATTTGCTAAAATCAAAAAAGTTCATTTTATTTCTCATTAATGTACACTCAGCACCCCATCTTGACAGAAAAAAACAGAAACGTAGAAATTTGTGCAAATTTATTAAAAAAGAAAAACTGAAATATCACATGGTCACATTAGGAACCTTGAGTGCTGCAGAAATTATTTTGTAACCTTGGCCAGATCTGTGCCTTGCCACAATTCTGTCTCTGAGCTCCTTGGACAGTTCCTTCGACCTCATGATTCTCATTTGCTCTGACATGCACTGTGAGCTGTAAGGTCTTATATAGACAGGTGTGTGACTTTCCTAATCAAGTCCAATCAGTTTAATTAAACACAGCTGGACTCCAATGAAGGAGTAGAACCATCTCAAGGAGGATCAGAAGAAATGGACAGCATGTGAGTTAAATATGAGTGTCACAGCAAAGGATCTGAATACTTATGACCATGTGATATTTCAGTTTTTCTTTTTTAATAAATTTGCACAAATTTCTACATTTGTTTTTTTTTCTGTCAAGACAGGGTGCTGAGTGTACATTAATGAGAAATAAAATGAACTTTTTTGATTTCAGCAAATGGCTGCAATGAAACAAAGAGTGAAAAATGTAAAGGGGTCTGAAAACTTTCCGTACCCACTGTGTGTGTGTGTGTGTGTGTGTGTGTGTATATATATATATATATATATATATTTCTGTCATCTGAGCTAAGTTAAATGAAAGCTACTACCATATTATCAGAGTTGTCAGTACAAATAGCTGCTTATGCTTGTTTCATCAAGCAAAGCCTGGCTATATATTGACTTCCCCTGTAGCCAGAATTAATCCAGTGATTGTCCTCAATGGACAGGATAAAAAAAAAATTAAAAATCCATATACCTATTGGGTAAAGGCAAGAATGTACCAAATGTTAGCGAATTAGATGATTTTGACTGAAGGCACACCTCAGCTTTCTTTAAATATGTCTGTGTGCGCGTGCACATGTCTGTATCTGTGTGTGTCAGGAGAGGCATGTTTTTAACAAAAAGGGTTTTGGTCAGTGTTAAAGATCAGAGGCAGGTGCCTCAGCCATCACACAACCACCAAGCCAAGAAAATCAATGTCAGTCTCCTCTCAAACCCAAGGCTGTCCTTCACGGCTGTAGGAAGGACAAACCTCAGGCTTCAGTCACTCACTGCTGATGTCTATCTCCCTGCCTGGAAGACGGCTGCCAGCAACACACTGGGCCGCATGCTTGGAAAGCAACCTATTTCATTTAACAATGAAATGGTGACTATCATTTAAAAAAGAACTGACATATAAACAACGTGAACAATAATAATACATGTATAAATGGAAACCATTTTCACCTGCCAGAGTAATTGAAAGGGTTGGCATTTGAGGAACAGCGCATACCAATGTTTACATTTAATGGAGTCATTACAGTATCATTTTAAATTGCAAATGCTTTTTTCAAGATACACACTTGAATACCCTCAAATAAAATGATCAGTTTGATCATAATACAAGGAAGAAAAGACAAAATCCTTGTATGAAAATTTGGGTGAAGGGAGTGCATTCAGTTTTTATTGTGTAAAAAATCTGTAACTTGTACTAAAAAAAGTCCTTTTCAGCATTTCAATAGAATACAAATAAAAATACAAAGTATCAAAATGTCTGGAATTGGTTTTGAAAAGGATTGAAATGATATGACTTTAGATTTTACACTGAATACATTTTGAATAAGTGCAGCTAATGAATAGAAGTACAATATTGTGGCTAATGTTTAGGATGAAATAGATACACAATGCAAAACTGCAAAGTTTTCCTCAAGACACTGCGCTGTTGACCTGATGGATGGCCACATTTATAGAGTCTGTACAGTCTGTTGAACACTCTAACTCCAGGGCAGACAAACTTCCCGAGTCCACACCAGAGCCAACGGGCGATCCTTCACAGAACATGTACTAACAACAAAACAGAACTAGCAAATAGCTGCCACCTACATATTTCTGGTAGCAAGGTAATACTACCATAATACCTTTTATATATATATATATATATATATATACATACACACAGTGCAATAGAAGAAGCTGTGCTGAACAGAGGACAAGTGTAATTGCAATGAGCAGAATCAGGTTTTAATAGTAGTATTCTAATTGGCACAATATATTTTTAATTGCATTGACCTGTATAGATAAGCAAGCCAGTAATAAGAAAACCATAATGTGTGACAGAATATATTTTGATAGTGTCCTTCCACTCCTGCAGGCCGAGGCTGTGAGTATAATATTACTTTGGTCACTCTGACAAACTTAATTCATTATTAACAGTAAGCTCTAATGATCCAGAGTATATATGTAGTTGTATGAGTCTCATGAAACTCAGTTGATAGTAATGTCAACAGTCCATTTTATCATGAAGTTTATACAACAGTGTATTTAAATATAGATGTAACCTATTTGCCCGACCCAGCAGTCTCCAAGGTGTTCAGGTTTCGCTCTAAACAGCAACCCTCAAGCTGTTTCAGCTTTGACAAACTCATTAAAGGGCCCCGAATAAACTCCCGTTTTCAATAATAGACGGAAGTATGTGCAAGTTAATGTCTCTAAATCTGCAACATTTCCAGCCCCTTGGCTTTGGAATTGCAGATGCTTTTGCCCACGGACCATTTAATTTCCGTGTGGATGAAGTTCCCTGCCACCAGCACCACCTCCTCTTTGGGAGAGCCCAGCATGCTGCATACTGGGAATCAAATTAAGCAGCCCCTGGGAGATTGTCTCTTGGCAAGTTTAATGGAGAGCTCCTCGGGGATATTGGGCAGAAAATGAAGGGAATATCCAGCACGATCTGTATCTAACCTCGAATGTAATAGACTAGGTCCAGGCCAAGATAGTAATCTCTGTCTGAGCTCACTGAAGACAATTCATGGAGTCTGTAGGCCACCTCAGTTTGAGCTGTGTAAAGCACAGAGAAGTGCAATAAGCTCAGAACAACTGGGAAATCCAAAGGACCTTATTCTTTATGTGGTATGCTTTCTACAAAACATGCATATAATTTATTGGTACTTCACAAAAATATTGGCCATTAATTAAGACAATAATAATGTCCCTTTTCATGTTCAGTCTATGTTCATATACGATTATGAAGCAGTCTGATTAATATTCACTAATTCTTGTGTCCAACTGCTTCACCTGAACTAAAACACATTTGTAGGGCTTTGAATAGGTGTCCATCATGATTTATCTAAGTTATATATTCGAAAAGATTTTTCAATACCATTTCTAATTTGTGTGAAAAGTGTTAATTGAAAAATATACAAATTGGTAATTAGGTATCAAATATTGATGCATGTTAAGTCTTCATTATTGATGGAAAATATTCAATAGAGATGCTTCAAACCAAACAATTGTCACCATTAACTTATCATAATTGTTATATTTAAAAATAAAATAGTTCTGTTTTCACATGCAGATATGTGATCACACCACATATCGGCTTAATTAAGTGTTTTACTGCACTCACATGGTATTCGTTGATGAATACAAATTTGTATTATTTTGAAAGCCTCCTCACTTTTAATTGCCAATTATTCTTATAAGCCCAACATTTCTGACTGCTATTTATAATGCTTGTTTTCCAACAGTAAACATGGGGGTATTACCACCATGTGGCTCATGTCATTTGACTGGCTTGGATAACAGCCTATTGCCCCCTGGCTGTTATAATTCGACTCCAGTTAAAACCTCTGCAGACCTCATTTGAACAATGGAGACTACTCTTCTCCACATACACAAACAGAACAATGCATGTGAACATGTGCAAGCAGCACACACACGCATAGAAATGGGGGACACACACACACATAGTGGAAGGACTCATTAAATTGGATATAGCTTGACATTTTGGCAGACTTTAAATAGAGATACCTGCAGTTTTCAAAACAGACTGTGTTATTAAAACAATTAAAGAGCAGTGGGCTTAATGGCATGAATACAAAAGGCCACAGTTGGTCCAGTGTTAATACTGCTGAAATATGTGTGTGGTCACCTAGAAATTAATTGTTGTACTACGAATTACAAAACATATTACTGGCAAAATGGCAGTTGCCAGTCGCAATTGTCTGAATACTGCAAATGACGTTAGACTTATATTCTGTGTCATCCTGAATAATTACTTTAAAATGTTCAGCCGGTAAATGTTCTATTACCATATGGGCTGCATTCTTACAGTAACGTTTATTGGCAAATAAACGATAAATGAAACAAAAAAGTTTGGTTTTAAAATAATTTCAATTAATTTGTATTATTTTTGTATGGAATATGGTCCCACTGCACTTTAGAATTATGAACACTACAAGCAAATGAAAGAAAAATGCAATAAACAATAAAATTCAAAACATCAATGGGAAAAAAAAAATAAGACTACATGCAATAGTGGCATACAGATGCAAATGCACCAAGAGCAAGGGAGAGTGGAGCTGAAGTGTTCAATGCAACATGGGATGACCCCAATAACCTAGGCTAACAATGCTTTCACCAAACTGCATTAATATGATTAGTTCATAATTCAAACACATATTGTGTCCAACATTATGGTAAATTATGCTTTCTTGAGCTAGGACCACTGAAACCACTGTGATCAGCCTATTCAAACAAAATAAATCAATAAGTTCTGAAACTACTGCCCAGGAGAAAGATATAACTGTAATGAGGAACTGGTACAAATGTAGTCGCTTGATTGTCATCAGCTCCTGAGTTACACACGTTTTTGTGAGCAGTAGACCGGGTGCGTCGGCGATGTTTTGCAGACCTGAAACTTTAGCAGAGCGAACATCAAAGTGTTTGAAACATTTCTGGGGAAAAGAGCAGGGAGCCAAATCCGGTGAGTAGGAGTGGTGAGGAGCAGCAATTGTGTTGTTGTGGGCGAGAAACTTGTGCATTCTCATTACGCTGTGAGCGGGCGCACTGTCATTTTTGGAGAACCCAAGCAAGCACCATCGCAACAGTTTGGGTAATTTGAACTCAACGTTTTTCCATCAGAAGCCTGAGAACATCACATCAGAGCTCCGTGGTTTCACTCTGACCCTCCTGGGATGAATTCATGACACGCAGCCCTGTCAATGTCAAAGAAAACCCACCCAGTGGGCCTTTTTAAAGTTTTGGACAGTGACATTCTGCCCCTCGAAAACGTGAATGTCTCCAAGAACACCTCTCCAGGCTCATTGCGTCGTTGTCGCAGCCCTCCTGAAGCATTGTAAGGGTCTCCGTTTGATACAAAATCTGGTCATGTTTTCATAGAAATTGCCGAAGCACCCGATCCACCGCTCACAAAAACGTGTGTAACCCAGCAACTGATGGTGATCAAGCTCCAAACTTTGTCCAGGCTCTGTTTATTATGGTTACATCTTTCTCGTGCACGTCACGGTGCTGTGGTGCATGAGCAGTCGTCTCGGAACATATTGATTTACCCTCGTAATATAGATTTTTTTTTTAACTCACATGCTCCTCTTCTTCCTCAGCATCACTTCGCTTCACAGTCGTAAGGTTTTGTTGAGGGCCAAATATGTGGTGCCCCGTTAGTTATCTGAGATGGTGGGAATATTCTCCCACAGAGCAGCAACAGAGGTCCAATTGTGCCTTAGTGACTTCATTCTTGATTGGAAGTTATAATTAGTGAAAATGTGGTCAGGTCAAGTAGAAATGTAATTAAACTCACTCGTTGTTTATTACGTTATTTACCACAATTACTTAAAACTAATGTAATCAATACCAGTAAAAATGTCTCTGGTTATTGATATAATAAATATTATGAGAGTACATTAATCTGGGAAGCAATATTTTATTTTGCAAGTCAGGAATGTTTTTGCTCAATGTTGCCTCTCTTAAATATTCAACTTTAACTGTACAGAATGATGCGAGTTCAAAGTCTGACACTAGAAGGCAGTTTTCAAATGAATCTGCCGAACATGAAGACGCCAATCTTTTTATTAAAATAATTGTCACTAAAAATAACAATTTTGGCAGCTGTATATGTACATTTCAGAACTTTTTCATACTTTACTGCCAGGTTTAAAAATGTTGTAATATCCTTTTGAATCTATCAGTTTAAACATAATCCAATAATAACACTGAATAAAGCTTGAAATTCCTTTTTTTTTTTTATAGAAACCAAATTAATATTAAATGAAGGTTTAAATAGAAGCTTGTTTTACAGTTTGAGGTCCCACATTCATTCACACAACATGAGCACATCCAGCTTAAAAAAAAAAAAAAAAAAATATCTCATTTTGTATCCCAAAGGATCATTTAAATTTTAGCAGTGACCTCTTCCACCCTGTTCAGCAGCCTGGGGTGTGTGTGTGTGTGTGTGTGTGTGTGTGTGTGTGTGTGTGTGTGTGTGTGTGTGTGGGGGGGGGGGTGTCTGGCTAGAAGCCTGCAAGGCTGCTGCAGAGACATTAGGTCGGGATGACAGAAGTCCTCACACAGGCAGAAATTTCTCCTGACACAGCAGCAGGCTAAAATGGATGGAGCTCTACAGCAGCCTGAATCTGCCTCATACAGTACCCACTGTATAAAGAAAAGCCTGGGATGTGTAGATCTCTGAGTACAGGGTCACTCTGGTAGCAGCTTGTTAGTGTTCTTATACTACCATCATGATTTTTAACTCAAAATAAAAGTTAAATTTGGACAGAAAATACGTGCATAAAAAAGCTAAAAGGGAGAATAAATTGTATTTTGATTTGACTGTAACAAACAGAGTCAATAATGTGTACAAACATCACATCATGATACTCGTAAATGTTAGAACATTCAGTCCAATTAAATTATAGAAAAAAAATGACCAGAATTCATAGTTCATCCTTGTCATCGCAGTCATGAAGTGTAATCACAATCTTGATGATAATGCTGATTGACAGGCTGGACTGAGGCTACCTTGTATGACCTTCAGTGGGCCCCTTGGGTAAAGCGAATGGCAGAGTGTGAGGTGTGTGACAGTCCCAGTCCTCATGTGCCCCGTCCGAGATTGATTGGAGGGCCCGCATTGTGTTTCCCAGGCTAGTCACGCCTCGTTATTGGCAGCCTCACTTAGAGAAAGTGACAGGACACATCATATGCCCAGAGAACTCCCACTTTACTATGCAGTGGGAACACACTGCCGTACCCACACACATTCGTACGCAACTGTAGATATTCCCTTTCAGACTTTGTGTCTGAAAGTGAGACAGTTTGCTGCTTGACGGATAACAAAATTCAGTGATTCTGAGCTATATAAATCATAGTTTAATGTTTGTCTTTGTTTTTCATTTTCCTTTTGAGAATGACAAAAAAAAAAAAATTATATATAAAACTCTGGCAGGTACAGCATAATATGTTTTCCAGGTTTCAGATTGCTACACAGCGTGCAATGGATTCAAAAACTAAATGTGCAGATTCAAATATAGTACAGTTGTAAAGGGTAAGTTGACTAGGATATCAAAAGAAGCTCAAAATGATAAAGTTAGGATTGTAGAGTTTCATTCATATCACCATCCCAGTAGAGAAATGGACTTGACCTTGGAACATGACAAAGCAGTGCCAAACAAAGAGAATCAGAAAAGCAGAGAGGATTCCATCTGCCACATGAATTGTAAAAGCGCAGGCGTGGTAGTGCAGCACTGTTGAACAACTTTACTGCAGCAAAAAGTAGTGCATTTTAAATATAGTCATTTAAATTACACGTTCTTTTTTGTCTTCTCTTGCTCTTCGGAGCTAATTGGTCAACCTTGACTTAAATGTGTCTGGCTGAAGGCGGTATTCATAAACAGGACAATAACAGTGTGGGCTGGCTGTGGAATTCCCTCCTGCGAATATGTAATGAAAACACATCATCACCGTATGGCACTGCACAGTATGACCCACTGTGTGCCATATCTTTCTCGCAGACTACATGGCCCAGTATAATGGTGCAGAGTTGAGAGAGCTCTGTCTATTGAGATTGTGTTTTAGCTTTAGTTTTAAAGCCTTTATGTTTAAACAAAAAAATCCGCAATTGAAACAACATACAGTTAGCAAAGAATGGCAGCTCTTTAACAGAGATTGAAAAAAAAAAAAAAATCTGTGGAGATTATAAATCATGGAATATGCCCCCAAAAACTAAATCAGACTTCACTCAAATCAGTATAGGTCCTGTGGCACTGCTAATTTGTGCAGCAGAAAGTCTAGCTGGATGCAGTGATGTAAACACACTATACATCTGTCCATACTTCCGTTTTTAAAACTGTGGGGACAGATACAATACGAACTGTTTGGGACATGAACGGAGATACAGTTTGATTCAGGACACATTCAGCTGAAACACAAAGTGCTGTGCATTATTCTGCCTAGTTGAACATGCATCTTTAAATATTTAGTTTTATCTAACAAACTCTTTAACCGTTAGATACAAGATAAACATTTACCTAATGATGTAAAAAAAAAAAAGAAAAAAAGACAAATTAAAGGCACCATGACTTTCTAATCAGGGTAGATCATTTCAGGTGATTGACTTGTGGCCTCACTCGAGATAGTAATTGAGCCATTGGCGGATAGCGGCTAATAACACCCAGTGCAGTCGAGCAAATTCAATTTCCTCATATGTTGTGTTTGCCCTCTGTGTTTTTCTTTTAATTGTGTGGACCTTTGCCCTTAATGCTTTTTTTTTTCTCCAAGATTCAACAGTATGAATTTATGTTGCCTCCCCCACCTCTATTTTTTTTTTTTTTTAACTACATTTGTAGTCCTTATTTGGACAGGAGTTTAATTGAATTTGGCCTTTTGGGAATTAATCTGGGGGCAGTGTGGTCAGAGGCTGGAAATTGGATCCAGGTCAGGTTTTTACATGTTGTAATTAAGGTCACCAGGGGCAAGAGAGAGGAGGAGAAAATAAAATAGGCAGGAGCCATGGAGCAGCACATATATACGATAGAGTAGGAGATGGAGGGAGGAGGGTGAAGTGGAAGGAAAGAGGATGATGGCAGAAAAGAACATTTGAAAAAGATAACCAAAGTCGTAGGCGATGTGAAAAGTTGAAGGCTGGGTGATGAACAAAAAAAAAAAAAAAAAAAAACTGATCTCAACAATTGTACAAAAAGTCCCTCTGCCATGAGTAATTTTCAATAAATGTATTTGTTCTGTTTGGGTCAGCTCTCATCTGCACAATCACAAGGTAACAAGGTAATATAACTGCCTCATCTAGGGTCAAAACAATGAAAGAAAATACACACACTTGGTTGGAAAGTAAAATCGAGCGACCGTGAGGAGAGTCTGCTGTGAAGGCAAAGACATTGTCAGGAAGAGAGGTCACATAACATCGGTTATTTGGAAATGGTTTGGATTCATAAGCAACAACAAGGTCATATGAGCTGCAAGATATGCAGCTGACCTGTGCCCATTAAGACAGGATAAAACAACAGGCTTTTTTTTTTTTCCTTCTTTTTTTTTAAACCATTTAAAAAAGTAGCATTACCATCCCACCTCTCACACAGTGAGCCAAGCAAAGTCTGCGCTCCCACACCGCTAACTAACATTATCAACCAGCAGCCAAAACCTACAGTACAAACAGGCATCTTGTATTAACTAACATTATAGTTTAAACCTCCGCAGCAGTCATCATGTCTGTCTTTACTGAGTCTGTGATAGACCTCAATTACAACGTGTAAAATCCGGACCTGGATCAGATCTGTTGGATTCGATATATGGGTCATTCAATCAGAAATTAACCACAAGTTCCCTGTGGAGTTTACCTGTGATAACCTGTGTTATCTTCCCCCCTATTGGTATTACATGTATATTGTCCTAATTATATTTCTCAGCTCTGGCTGATAGAACTGCATAAATAAGGGAACTAGAATGAGCAGCATTAAGGCTGTGGCATATTTTCACTGCGTGTCTTCTACCCAGAGGCGTTTTGTTGATAGAAGCATAGCCAAAGGGCCTGCGATTAGATTACAAAGATTTTCAAATGTGAGAAATAAAAAGCGCATCATCTCTCCTTTTTTTTTTTTTTTTTGGTCTTTCTTTTCGTCTTCTGTCATCTACTCTACAGCGAGACAAAATACAACCCACAATGTGGGGACTAATGAAGACAAGGCTATGTGCGGAGAGAAAAAAAAAAGAGAAAGAGAGGGTGGTTAAATGAGACACATCAGGTGATGAGTGTAAAAACAGTCCAATGATAATGACCAGTGAGCCTTTGCTTTCCACTGCTCTGTCTCCCCACTGTTTTAGTGTCACAGGGAAAGATCCGCAGAGCATGCATATACTGTAACACCTAATCTAGTGCCTGTCTACACATGGCCTCTATACTCTCCTTCTCAGTTGAACAATAGAGGCAGCTATAAAACCCTTGAGGGACCAGGAATTACCACACAGAACATCAAAGGGATCACACACTCATAGAATGAATCATCCCTTTCCATGACACACATAGTCATACGTACTTATTGAGATGAAGCAGTCTTGCTTCATATCTTATTTCTACAGTCTTACCATTGTTCAGTTGCATAAAGCTCATGAATACTCAGTCTGTGATGAAAGAATTGAAGTCGACTGACTTCAGAGAGCCAAGAGTTAAAACCGCACTCTAGTACCATACACTCGCTCATATTCTCTAAGCATCTCACCTTAAACTGCAGAAAACTTGAATGCTGAATGAGCACATTTTAGGCCACATATTTAATAATCTTTTCAATGAAAAAAAATAAAACAAAAGGAAGCTGCGGCTGGCCAACCAGAATAAAATGTAATGAACAAAAATAATCACTTCCTCTTTTATAGTTTCTCTCTCTGTCCTGGGGAAAATTATATTTCTGCGTTTCGTAAATAAAAAGAAAGAAAGGGAAGCTAATCTCTGGTGGGAGAGGAGGACAGACTAATGGAACGTGTTGACACATGTATTAGAGGCTGCTATAATTGAATAAGGGGATTTGGAAAAGAGAGGGAACATTATTAAGATGCACGGGGATTTAAAAGGGTAGAGAACAGAGGCAAGGTCAGCTTAGTCAAACCAGCGCCGAGGAACATGTATGTTTTGGGATGAATATATATGTATATATTTTTCACTCCAGCCTGTTTCTCTACTGTATTTATGTGTAAATATGTCATGGGTATATTCAATATACTTAAGAGATACAGCATTTCTTTATAAGCCAAACTTGAGGACTGGGGGACCTGAGGTTCAGTTATATTTAGTATTATCATGACAGACTTGAACCTTTCAGTTTGGTGGTGTAATTGGAGACTTCCTGGCAACCATTAAAATCAGCTGTGTACAACTGAATATACATTCAACAAAAATGTAAATGCAACACTTTGTATTTGCCCCGATCTGTCATGAGTTAAAGTAAAAGATGTAAGACTTCTTTTACGCACACAAGGTCCACACCGGTTATCCATTTGACAGATGTGACACATCAAGATGCTGATTAAAAAGCTTCATCATTGTACTGGTCACAATATAAATCCACAAAAACAACAACAACAACAACAACAACAAAAAATCAAGATAAAACTGCACATGTTAAACAGTATGAGGCACAATTTGACAAATGGCTACATATATGCATCTTTTCGTGGAGGCTGGGCCGGAAATCCAGTTAATATCAACACATCGGGTGGATGGACAATCTGGGCAAATGTGAAGTGCTGACTAACACAGATTTTAACAAATGTGTGAACATAATTTGAGAGAAATCAACATTTCAGTGTCCATAAAATAAGTCTTAGATCTTTTAATTCAACTTGTGAAAAATAAGACTGGAAACCAAAGCGTTATTTTTGTTAATTGTTGAAATAAAAACACTAGTTCAGACAAACAAACAGACAAGAAACAAAGCCAGCTGTGCTTTTCCTGAGGCAAGAAATATGTTCAGTAGTGAATTAGCATTCTGGCCTGATGGTAGTGAAAGAAGAGCATTATTACAAAAAGGATGCTTTTGTAATATTTCTCCAGTATTTAAGATGTATTGATGCCCAAAAAATAAAAATAAAGAGTAATTATACCACTACCTCTTGTAAATGCTAGTAAATATTGCTGAAACCTTAAAAATGAGGACGACAATTTTTTTTTAACTGAACAGCCTCTGATAGGCCCATTACCTTTACTCAACTTTTTTTTTATTGAATCGTAGCATTGGACTTAAAATCGTAAATATTAGTTCTACCATGCAGCAGGCCTCATGCTGAGTCCTGGAGAAAGCAACATTCTTTTCTGCCTGTCCCTTTTAAGTTGAATTTAAGAAAGACAAACTCTTTATTTAAAACGACAGGTGGCCTAACTGTAATTACTAGAAGCACGACAAAAAGTCTGGCAAAAGTTCAGCAGCAAAACAGTTTATCTTCCTGTGACCTTCTGAGTGAAGGATCTCTGCCACTGCAGCTTCAAATTGTTATTTAAAAGCAAACTATGAATCTGGACCTGAGAGTGTTTGCCTGTATGATCTGTTTGGCATGCAGCCATATAAATCATTACACTTCTGTGTGCAGGTAATTGATTTCTCATTCCAGAATATCTGAGTTGTGTAGTTACCCATCACAGTTGTCTGTTATACGTTAATGGTTCCTTATTCCTCTGTAACATCACGCCTACATATAGCTCCTGATGTGCCATGAGGGCAACGATAATGAGTCATAGTTCCACAAGAAGAAACGGCATGCTACTTGATGCAGACATGCTCCACCTACATGTGAGGTGAGATCACGAAAGTCTCACCCGGCCCATCATATACCATACTGTCACTATGCTCTGTCCTTCCCCCGAGAGTGTTTCAGTCATATGGCCAATTAGTAGATATTCACACTTTCCTCAGAATCTGCCGCTCACCTCCTGGAAACCCCCACTGCATGTTATTTTAATAGTTCAGTATGAAAGAGGTGCCATGATTCATCTTCATGAGTTACAGAACAGTGGATGTTCACTTAATGATTAACGAATGTCCATAATTAACCTAAATCTGTGAACTGCGCTCCCATGGGCCAACAGTAACATTGATAGAATCAGATTGACATTAAAGCTCTTTTTAAATTCCCCATGACAATATGTATGTAAATGTAACAACTGATTTTTGGTGTTTTCTCATAAATGAGCTTGAAAGAAACCTTTGAATACATTATATTTCATCATTAACTCAAAAGTGGAAACGTTTAACATGTGGGCACAGATCAGCGTCAGTGAGAAAAGAGATGGCATGTTACTGGTCATGATGTTTGCCAGGCAAAAACTGCAGTTTTAAATTCCTCTTCAAACATTTGAGAAATGACTCCCACTGACCTTGTCCTCCAAATTATCCACTACATGGTACTGATCAAAGCTATCTATCTTATCTCCAAATGGGCCTAATTGGGCAGATGATTTGTTTAGTGAAAGGTTTTAACTTATTACTGAGGCTCAGTGAGTCAAAAATAATTCCCCCTAGTTAAGATAGGAAGCCAGTGCTGACTGTCTGGAGTGCTTTCAATAAATTTGCAATGCATTTTCTGCATCAAAGTGAACTGTTGAATAAGCTAGACAGCAAAGATCCTCATCAAGGTTGTAGGGAATTCATAGATTTTCATTTTGGAAATAACAATTTAGTAGCTCATTTGAATACAGCCTTACATGACAACACTCGTGTCACAGGTGCAGTTGTTAAATGCATGTAGTAATCAATAGCTGAAAGAATGAAATGTCTTCTCACCAATGGTGTTTTCAAATGGCAAAAAAGGGCAACCTTTAACGTTCTACCTTTTATCTCGGCACATTTACCAAATCAATTACATAGACATGTTTTTCTTGTAAATGAAAAGGAAAGCCAGTGAAAAGTGGTCACAGCCTCTGAGAATTAAATAGTTTACACTGGGCAACGTACTCCGCCTCAATTTAGCCCTTAATTTTGAGAATTCACAGGGCAGTGGGTGGTTTTGTGCTCGCTGGAGCATACAAGCGGAGGCAATGAGGCAAGTGGAATAACATTAAAGCCTCTTGTTTGAAAACGTGATCCATAGAGCAGGTAGACGGGGTGAGAGGGATGGCGTTGAGAGTAGGATTTTACGTTGAAGGCTCTGATCAAGAGCATAACTAATGATCGCCTCCTCCAATGTCAGTGAAGACGTCCGGATATTCAGACGAACACTTTATCAACCAAGATCAAGCAAGAAACATCAAATTATAGGAACAGATCAAAACAAGGGTGAATTTGCTCTACAAGCACCGGGGGACAGAGGTTAATATAAGGGGTGAAAAGAGGGATGGGACTGGGGGTGTGGACGAGGAGTGGGATGAAAAGAAAAAAAAGAAAAGAAGACATCAAATGGAGGTGTTGGGCCGAGGGCAGGGCCTTCCTGTTGACTGTGTGCTTTTATGTCACTTAAGAACAAAAGAGGTTCTGCGTAAGTTATAGTTCTGCTAAAACGTTCCCATGAATAAGATATCATAGCCATTTCTCTTTGTTTGCATTCTTAATTTCCAAAGCCAGTTTGCGATAATTTTCATCCCTATCATTAATCAAGTGCATTTGCTTTTGGGGAGAAAAAATGATCACGTAAGAATTATGGTACATTTTAGTATTCCTGTGACATCATGTGCAAACAGAATAGGTTATGAGCTCTGAGAGCTTCACTCGCAGCTTTGACAGGGCTGTCAAAACAGATATATAAATCGAATTATACACCGAGGGCCTGATTTACTAAAGGTTTGCGCGTGTAAAATCACATGCAAACTCCACACCACCCGCAAAAAACAAAAAAAACAAGCAGACTTACCAACGACGTGCAGTGAGGATTGCGTCTTTCAAATGTGCAATTTAACACATGTTGTCCATTCTGTGCGTTTGCCTGCATGCATATTTAATATTGGGCGTTTCTGCTTGAAGGTGCAAAATACTGGAAGGGAACATGCAAAGAGAACAATTTAGCACCCGCAACGATATTTACTAAACCTGAAAGTAGAAACAGGAGAAGTGATTGCACGTGTAGTTTTACTTCTACTCCTCTGTAGAGCCCGTCTGGTGTCCTGCTACTCCATTTTATGCAGGAAGAGAGGAACAATCAGGGATTAGTTTCAGCTTGGGCCAATTAAGCCTCTCCCAGGCACCTGTCCCTGAGCCACTCCCCCAATCAGTCCTTCCTGCAGCAGAGACAAACCACGCCCCGCCACCACACACGTGTTAATCGGGTCTCCCTGAATGGCCTTTTTGTTTTCCCCGCAGTATTGACTTTCTTGCTAATAATCTCCTATAAAGCGTTTTGTTCTTGTTGTATTTATATGGCTTAATTTCAATGGGATCAGATTTCCTTTTACTTTTGCGGTTGTTCTGTGTTTGTCATGGCTGGAATCACTTGAACATGTGCAAACCCCTCATTTAAATACACCGATTCGCACCTGATTTCAATGACACAATTACTCTTAGTAAATCACCCGCAAAACAGGTGCAACATTTTTTTTTTGTGCTAACTTTTGGAAGGCACACGCAATGTTAGTACCTTTTATTTGAGATCTTAGTATATCAGGCCCTGCATTTTCACACACACGTGTACAGACACACAAAAACAACATGCACTGGTGGCTCCTGACAACGCATGCAACAGACCTGCTTCAGAGTGCCTCTGTGTGAGGGCATAGGTTTTTACAACAATGCCCTCCTGAGGAAATTCAGAGTAAAATAGGCAGTGCTCATTGAAATTCTGTGTGTACAGTATTTGTTTATCAATCACACCCTCTTAGTTTACTCTTTACTTATATCTGACTAATTCATCTGTATTTCTGTCTGGGCTATCTGCTGAGCTCTCTACTCTGATTCCACATCACATGATCAATATTCTTACTGGTATTTCACATCAATTATGCACATGCACAGTTGGAAGTGATGTGGAGAGGGCCTTCTTGTAGCTGTGGATGTTTAATTTTAAATTGAAAGACTATATGCATGAAATCATAAAAATAAACTGATAAACTGAGTCTCCTTTTGATCGTGACGTGTAAGCTCATGTTATCTGAACTTCAGTCCTCAGCCTTTATAGTGTCCTCCTCAACTGTAAAGAGAAGCAATAAGGGTTATTCAATTCAATTCAACTTTATTTATATAGTGCCAAGTCACAACACAGGCTTTTTCATGGCACTTAACACATTAAAGTCCTTACAACAAGACGTTACAATATTATACAGAGAAACCCAACAATTCAACAATTCCCACATACGCTAGGAGGGGAAAAAAAAAAACCTCCTCTTTCAGGGAGAAAAACCTCCAACAGAGGGAAGGAAAAACTCCCTCTTAACAGGAAGAAACCTCCGACAGAACCAGGCTCAGAGGTGGGCGGAGCCATCTGCCTCGACCGGTTGGGGTGAGAGGAGAGCATAGAGAGAAAAGGACAGCATAGAGATAGAAGAGAAGAACTGTTGGTGGAGATGACAAGCGCAGGGCAGAGACATGCAGCCCCATGACGGGACATCTGCAAAAGAAAGAAGAGAAACTACGCGAGCAAGGGAACTGAATGGAGACAACAGACAATAAGAAAAAGCTATGGGAGAGAAAAGGATGGTGAGGTATGAGTCAGTTAAAGAGTAGGAGGAAAGAAAAGAAGCTCAGCATGTAACGAGGTCCCCCAGCAGCCTCGGCCTATAACAGCATAACTAAGGGTTGGTTCAGGTCCACCTGAGCCAGCCCTAACTATAGGCTTTATCAAAAATGAATGTTTTGAGTCTAATCTTAAAGCTAGAGAGGGTTTCTGCCCCTCCAACACAAACTGGGAGCTGGTTCCACAGGAGAGGAGCCTGAAAACTGAAGGCTCTGCCTCCCATTCTACTTCTGGAAACTCTAGGAACCACAAGTAGACCAGCGTACTGAGAGCGAAGTGCTCTGCTCGGATTATATGGTTCTATAAGATCTCTAAGATATGATGGAGCCTGGTCATGCAGAGTTTTGTAGTCCTCAAGAAAATTTTAAATTCTCATATTTTAAATTATATTCTTGATTTCACAGGAAGCTAAAACTGGAGAAATATGATCTCTCTTGCTAAATCCCATCAGTACTCTTGCTGCAGCATTTTGGATCAAATGTGTTTCGATAGCCAAAAGAAAGACCAAATTTGAATCAAAGGCAGAAACTTCCAGTCTTTAACTGTCATCAGACATCTGTAAGTTTGTTCAGAAAATGTCAGGAATACCTTTTAGAAAAAGATTCATGAGAGTCCTCCAAAAACAAAGCTGTATAGCACTAAAGGATTCTCACATTAGTGACTGAATTGAGCTCAAGATTTTAAAACTAAAGGAGATTATGTTGTGTTTCCATCAAAGATAAATATTCACTTAATAGAAACACTCATCTTAAGTTAATGGATTCACATGTGGACCCACTTCTTTTTAAAGAACAGTTGGTGATGAGAGGTTTGCTTTTTTTGTGCTGTGTGCAACTTAAGGAGATTTGGGTCGATGCCTTCTCTACCCCACTTATCCGATAATTCCTGCCCTGCATCCACTTATTAATTATTCAGTTTCTGCCCTGCAACTCCCCACTCCACTACCATCTTTTTGACTTCAGGATAAGCTCATCGGGCTTATATAACATTAGCTTTTTGCAGACCTGTCAGTCTTCTTTTATTCCCTTGCACACTTGAACTTTGAAAGGGTTTCATAATTACTTAATACCATTAAATGGCCAAATGCATCTCGTGAGGTTGCAACTATTTTTCAGTTCTGTTTTTTTTTACTGACTACAGCAGGTTAAAACAAGCTTCTGCTCTCAATCACACAAATGTGATTGCACAAAAATGCATGGAAATGTTTCAGACAAGATAAGTGAGAAAAAAAAAACAAAGACCCTCTATTTATTTGTATTTACATGTGTATATATATATATATATATATATATATATATATATTTGTCATGACAAAAAGGGAGTTGAAAAAAAGAAAAATAACTTTTACATTTACACTTTGTGAATAAAAGCTGACTGTCAATAAAAGAAACATACGAAGTGAAGAACTCCCTACAGCAGAAATACATGGAAATGAAGGGGATTATCTGCTTTACATGCATGTGGTAGTATTCCTTCTTTCAGCAACTGCACCTCTCTACTGAAGCAGTTAAAGACTGAAACATTCTTGAAGCTCATATATAAACTCTGAAGCATTTACTAAATGCATTTGGCCAAGGGAGAACAATTGCATTGGAATGTGGAAAACGCTAATTAGTCAACCTTAAGATCAGTCTTTCTGATTATTAAAATCAGAAGCTGTAAATAATCATGACAGAAAGGTTTTAAGTCCATCAATACTAGTGAAACATGTTTTTATATTTACCACTAAAACAGTTTTACAGTAGAAAATGAAAGTAGGTCATCAGAAAGTCAAGGCTCGTGCATAAATCATTGCAATGCCCTATATCCAATGAGCACCACTTCCCATGCGAACATCAGGAAACTAGCTACTGTACAGGTGGTAGTGAGGCTTCTGTCACTTTGTTTAGAAGCCGTTACTTTAGATAGGTCAGTGACAGATCTGAACAAAGAAGTCATGTTTTGGCAATGTTCCCCTAACTTGAATTGTGTTTCTGAACTTGCATGGCTCTGAATAACTATCTTGAAAATCAAGAATGTCACACACATTTATATTTCAAAACATGGCATTTAAACATGATTTCTGCTTCTCACCAAACACAACTGAACTTTATAAATAGTCGGGGCATTTGTTTTCTCTTTTTTTTGAGTACCCACTTTCTGGTCCTCTCTTGATTAGAAAACATATTAGCCAACCACACTCACAAAAATAATAATTAATATGTAGAGCAAGAATTTTATAAAATAAAAAACACATTTAATTAGCTGGTGACAACTGCCTGCCGTAAGTACATTTACAGAGAAAGTAATGGAAGTCTACTCCACTAATTTACCATTAAACATTGTCAGACTTGGGATCCACTTTAGTCTAAAAATCAATCAAATCAGATACATTGTACTCAACTGCATGCAGTCATTTAACAAAAAGGGTGACACAAAATACCATATGAAATGCATGTGCATTTACAGATTCAACTTTTCAATTAAATTGTTAAGCTGCTAATATCATTTATAATGAACATTTTTGTATTAGGTTTAAAAGAATACAAAGTATAGGTGTCTTCGCTGGTGGTTTGAGACTTCCGGACCTTAATATGTATGTCAAAAAATACAAGTGGAAATTGAGCAAATATAGGAAGTAAATATTATGTTTTTATTTATTTTTTTATTTTTTTAACCACCTCAGCTGCCAGTGTGGAAATATGTCACTTTTGGAATATACCCTAACGCATACATTGTATTTTGTGGAAAACATATGATATATGAAAACCACCCTTATGATATACTAATTGTAGGAAAATGGCTGTATTAATTTCAGGATTTGGGACTGAAAGGAAGCGACCTCTAATCTGACGTCTTGTTGGAATACATTATTACTATGCCAACTTCCAGAACCTGTTGGGTACATCATCATTGAGTGAATATCAAGTAACACCAACAATGGTTAGTCAGATGTTGCAGAAAGTCACAGTTACAATCACTTTGACCCAGCCAATTAATTGGTAGATTAATCAACTAATACTAATATTAAGTGAATAATTTAATCAAGCAGCAGGGCTTGGCAACAGTAACCACAGACCATTAACTCGGGTAGAGCATTACAGCATTAGTCTAATCACATCTAACAGAACAAGCACACTAATCATAAAGGAACCGAGAGGAGGTCTTGATAGCAGGCCTCGCAGCCTTTACAAAGTGCACTTCTTAACCCTTCACAAAGTAGCAAAGCACACAGAAATGTTGCTGCTTTGTTCGACTCAGGAGAGCCCTCAAAATGTTCCCTAATATTGTATACATACTGGTAAAATATATTTCTCCCCTATAGACAGGTCACACTATACCAAAGCCTTTACTTTCCCCTTTCAATACATCCTCTTCCATTTTCTTCTATCTGTGTTCTCTCTTCCACATTTTCGTGTTCACTTACATTGTCCTTGTTTATGGCTAATCAGGTGCTTTCCCTAACCAGCTTCAAATGGGGCCACATCCAACTGAGAAAATGTGTTAATTACATTACATTTCATTTAGCTGACGCTTTTATCCAAAGCGACTTACAATAAGTGCATTTCAACCATGAGGGTACAAACCCAGAACAACAATAATCAAGAAAACTACAAAGTGCTATAAGTAAGTGCCATTTTAAGTGCTACTTAAGTGCTATTCAAGGTATAGTCAGAAGAGGTGTGTTTTTAGTTTGCGGCGGAAGATGTATAGGCTGTCTGCCGTCCTGATGTCATTGGAGAGCTCATTCCACCATTTAGGAGCCAGGACAGCAAACAGTCGTGATTTTGTAGAGTGTTTAGCTCGCAGTGAGGGAGCAACAAGCCGATTGGCAGATGCAGAGTGGAGTGAGCGGGCTCGGGTGTGAAGTTTGACCATGTCCTGGATGTACACTGGACCCAATCTGTTCGCAGCGCGCTACACAAATACCAATGTTTTGAAACGGATGCGGGCAGCTACTGGTAACCAGTGAAGGGAGCGGAGTAGTGTGAGTGAATTTAGGGAGGTTGAAGACCAGTCGAGCTGCTGCATTCTGGATGAGCTGCAGAGGACGGATGGCACTAGCAGGTAGACCGGCTAGGAGGGAGTTACAGTAGTCTAGGTGTGAGATGACCAGAGCCTGGACCAGAACCTGCACCGCCTTCTCAGTGAGAAGGGGACGTATTCTCCTGATATTGAGCAGCATGTATCTACAGGAACGTGTTGTTGCAGTAATGTTGGCAATAAGGGAGAGTTGACTGTCGAGTGTCACACCAAGGTTCCTAGCAGTCATTGTTGGGGCTAACACGGAGTTGTCCAAGGTAATAGTTAATCATACAGATATCACAAATCCAATACAAGTAAACCAGTGAAAAAGACAACATGCACATATCATAGTGAACGGGTAGAAAATAAAAGTCTCAGACAGTGATATTTGGGGTTTTATATGCAGTTTCCTTTGCCTAGAGCAAAGTGAATAATTATTGTTTAAAAATATTCCCTTACCTGAATGTTATTTTCCTCATTTTTTATCACAAATGCCCCCTTTGGATGAGAACAATGTCTTATAAGAAGAGACTGACATTTTAATACAGATGTGTGGGCGACATGTGAATTTCAAAATGTATTTTTTTCACATGCCCATTTGATCATTTATCTCTGTGTGTAATCTCCATTTTCTAGGAAAGAAAAACATTTCAATCCGTATCTAGCATTTAGTGTCAACATTTCGCCCTTGACTGACACCTCAGATAGTTTCAGTGGCAGGCTGAAATTACACATTGTTCTTGTGGGGGCTCTCTAATGGCAAATCGTGGAGCACTTTGGTGGTTTGCGAGGAAAAAACAAAGCATCTAATGAAATCAGCGATCAAATGTGAATGTTTCTCAGTGACAGTTTGGAGAATAGATGTTAAAAAGGAACTCATTATAGAAAAAGGCAGAAAGCAGACTTCAGCCATGCAGGCTGAATACACTGCCACTTCGTCAACTGAAAGCTTTGGAAAAGAAGAAACTCTGCTATTGCAAGCCAAGAAAATATATGGTGGAAGATTCTGAGAATTCTGAATAGCAAGGCATTTTATAGAGGTTTAATTTGTATGCATGTAGCATTAGTTTGTGCTTGCCAGGTGTGTTTATTTATTTGTGTGTGTGTGTGTGTGTGTGTGTGTGTGTGTGTGTGTGTGTGTGTGTGTGTGTGTGTGTGTGTGTGTGTGTGTGTGTGTGTGTGTGTGTGTGTGTGTGTGTATTGTCAAGGAGCACTTGACATCAGAGGAGAGGTATGGGTGGAGGGTAGCAGAAGGGGATTTGGTGAATTACCAGGCTGCAGCATCAGCATCGAGTCCAGGGGATTAGAGCAAGGACCGGGGTCCAGGAAAGAGATGTGGAGACGCACGAGGAGAAGGGGATCAGTGTGTGTGTGTGTGTGTGTGTGTGTGTGTGTGTGTGTGTGTGTGTGTGTGTGTGTGTGTGTGTGTGTGTGTGTGTGTGTGTGTGTGTGTGTGTGTGTGTGTGTTAAGCTTTGGTCAAACACCGCCTTCAAGCACAACGAAGAGGTACCTTGTCATATCACAGGGGGAGCACCCTCAAGGTCACCGAGATGCACATAAAGTGTGATAAGTGGTGTGCCAGTTGGAATATGTACACTATAACGGGAAGCAACAACACTTGGAACATGGATCATAGGAGAAATGTGCAAATTCACTCTGATTGGGTAAAACATGTGGAACAGCTGAAAACATGCTCAGATGTGGACCTTTTTTTTTTAAAAAAAAACTTTTTAATTATTCAATTCTATATAAAGAAGAACAAAATGAAAAGAGAAATCCTTTGTAGAAAAAAGCAGCAACACTAGAACAGAAACATGTCAGATTCACATTATAGTACTTTATTAGTCCATGTCAGTCAATGAAGTTGGGTAACCAGTCAGACCAGTCACAAATTTACTCCATAATATCCACACTTTGAAACACATTTGTTAATTTTTTTCTCACTAGAACTAATTCTATTTTATAATTACTTTTCACCATTACAATGTCTGTCTTTCCCACATTGCACTCATTTGCGGCTTTAATGACAGTTGCGACCGTGAGCCTTTTTTCCATTGGGAGAGCCACTCAGGACTGCTGGCCACTGAGGTGCCACAGGACAAATGGCTTCTCAGAAAACCACTCGAGCTATCAACCCAACTCAATCGCTTAACTGTGTCACTGTTACCTGGCAACAGAGATTGGTCCTGCCTCCTGTGGATACAGAAGTAAAAAAATAAAATAAATAAAATTGAAAAAATTATTGGTAGAGTTCTTTTCAGCTTTTGTAAGACAAGACAACTCAAACATCCTATTTGATCATAGCGTTGCTGATTGATTCAACATAAAAGGGGAAAAAGTGGATGCACAATCAGTGTGAAATTTATTTTTTACACCCCAGTATTCTTAAGTCCATTTGTGACATGCATTCTTGCAAAAGGTCTCCTCTACCTCCAAACAAAAACAATTTTATCACCCTGATTTATTTACCCTTGTGTCTCCTGCTGTATCAGTAACAGTCTTAAGCTTGTTCTCAATTATTCATCAATTCTTTGGTTGGTGCTTGTTAGCTTTGCTGTCATTGTTTATTGTCAGTCTCAATACCTTTGACACCTTCTTTTATTAGAGCACTCTTTTCATTATGCTGTCCAAGCATCAAAAACAAACACAGTGTATGTGAGCAAATATACCACCCACGTATATAAAATTGTACCAAAGCGCCCAAAGCTAAATGCCAATGACATGATTTAGTGGCACCTAAAACTATCAGTGACGTTCCTCCAACTAACAGGAATTCAACCAGCTACAGTCAAATTATCTTACATCTCCAACAAACCTGGGCTGACTGATTGATTATTTTTTATTGTTTTTTATTTTTTTTAACCTTAACAGCTGTGACAGTGGGACACATTTAACCCTAGTTGACTGCTCAGGATTCCAGTAATGACCCTGAAACATGATCGAAAGCTCAAGTGTCTTTTAAGATATGAATGCATTTCTGAAGAGTAGCAATTTTTGTAATCCAGGCATTGTGTTGAATGAATATAATTTTGTGTTCCATTGTCTTACATTGATTTCAGGAATCCTCGATTTAAAAAGAAAAACAAATCTGTTGAAAAACCTGCATTTATTGAATGTGTCGAGCATTTTTTAGATCCATATTTGGATGCTTGGCATGAGACAACATGTTGCAGGACACACAAATAAATAAATCAACCAATATGAAGTGTGAAAATACAAGAGCCACAGGAGGGAGAGGAGGGTGAGGGAGAGTGATACTCGTATAATAAATAGAAATATAAAAAATAAAAGAAGTGCATTTTTCATCCATTAGGCTTGTGAGTATGACACCATTTCCTGATGAAGGCACCATCAAGCTGCGTGCTTCTTACAATTAGAAAAGCAGTATGAAGGGAGGGACTGGACTCTGACAAGCCTTGGGAAGAGAACGTCAATATAATGGAAAAGCAAAGAGCATGTTACAGGGAGGCCAATACCTTGCACCTGAAGCGAAAGTAATCAGCATATTAAATGGCCATTATCAGGTGTCATCACTCCCATAATTATGCTTCAGACTGAGCAGACTGCACCTACTAGGAGGCCAGAAGGTTACATGTATTGTGACTATCAGAGGGTATAATAATTATAACAGTAGCAAAAGAGGCAGTCAGGTGAGGTAGTACGTGTAAAGAGGGAGAACAACTGTGTAGGGTGGAGGTTTTGTGTCGTTAAATGGTTCAAAGACTGTCCTGTGTGAAAACAAAAGTCAAGATTGACTTATTTTAAGTTGCATGTATATAAACTTACATACCATATAGGTAGGTGCAAGCTTGATTTATGTATGCAATGTACCTATTTTAACTGAAACCACGATCTTATCATGAATCTAATCAAATAGTTTTGGTGCCAACAAAGAAGGTGAACCTCTTGAATGACTAAGGTCTGGTTTGCTTGTCGCCAGTACCCTCCGGCAGGCTATATATGTCCTTATTAATGGACTACTGAGGTGAAGAAGTACCCTGGTGTGAACCCGACCCGATTTCACTGCTTGAATATCGGTCTGGTCACCCTCCACAGAGAATGGTTCGCAGATGTTCCATCCTACCGGCCGTAGACCTCGGGTTAATTCAGCTCGCTCCGAAATCGGCCGACACTCTGCCACAGCTGCAACTACCAACTTTTTTTTCGGGTCACCAAGAGTTCACTTAGAGTTGCGCTCATCACTGTCACCAGCCGTCAACATGCCACAAGGGTGCTTAACCACCGACACTGGTCACTGATTGGTCCACCCTTTAGTCGCTCTGCAAACACTAATACGAGTCACAAGTTGCTGCCTCTCGTATCCTGTTTCGTATTTGATCATTTTTGTTTATTTGTGTTGTCTTGTATTATTTTGACTGCGATGGAAAACGCTTCCAGACCTCAACCAAGTAGCAGTTTCCCCCTAAGCCACAATGTTGTTCACGTTATATTGTTATTAAAAGTACTCCCAGGTTGCACAGGACTTCAAGATATCCTTGGGATATCCTGCATTCAATCAATGCATGAAATAAGTTTGTTTTCCTGAATGAGGGGACAATAGGTGAGAATTATTTAATGCCTCAGGGATTGACTGCTTTGGTCTCTCAAGGAAGCAGGTGTGTCATTATAACGCTTTGCTGTTTAATCACATACAAGGCCTAGTGATTGCACCTCCATAATTGGCTCAAGCAATCTCAGAAGACTAGGTTGGCTAGATTCTGGGGCCACAGACTGCAACAATTGTTCAACCCACGGAGAGGACACCGAAATGTAATGCCTCTCTCGTTATTTCAGTTAGAATTTCTGTTCAGCTGGGCACAGTGGCTTCACCATATGGGTTTGATGGCAGGTATGGTCCAAGTAGTCCCAATTACCCCTTTGTACACATGACCTGTCCAGAGATACCTGCAAGTCCTGGACTGAGGCCTCACAGAATAAAGTATATATTTTTTCAGTGGAGTGCTCCTGCTGGCAGAACAAAGTCCAAGCCGAATGGTTTATGCCCATCTCACGGCTACAGATGATCTCCCTGGTAAGCTGGATGGCTGCTGACTATGGTTGCAGTATTGGTATGCCCTTTGTTGAAAGTGCCCTCTTAATTGAGCTTAGTGCCTTGGGTGCGGGCCCAATTAACTCAGCAGCAGACTTGAAGAGGTCTGAATCCCAGGGAAGTGAGGACCCTTTTCTAATCAGATCACAGAGCTCTGGTGTTGGTACACATGGCATACATTTTAACCAGTTTGCTTCGGGGGGGACAGCATTCTGTTCCCTCCTTTTTATTCTGAAGAACATTAGCCCATCTCTGAGGTGATATTTTAAGGATTGGGTAGGTTTCCTGTCTTTTTGTATTTCTTTGAATGCTGCAGTGGGGCCTTGATGGTGGTTGTACTTAACTCTAGCTCAACCTCCTTCCAAGAATTCAGGATAATAATTATTGTGATTTCAGTCGGTCATGATGCCTATTTTACATTTTTAGTTTTGATTAAAGTTAATGACTAAAGCAGTCAAAATCTGTGAGTTGTACATACTGAGTAAATTCATGGCCCAGTTACCCAACCTTTAAAAACAATGACCCGCCATGGCATGAATTACAGTTTCTCGCAAATATAATTTTCAATTCCAAATTCTACATTGCGGTGTGTGTTGAAGATTCAGTGATAACATGGAAATCTCTGGACTTCACATGGAAGAAAAATAGAGTAAAGGCAGAGATTGTTGAAGAGAAATGGCAAAAAATAAATTTACAAGCAGAACTCGAGTTTAAAAATGTATTTTCTTTTGTTTGTTCAGTTTTTCACAGTCAATTATTCTGTTCTCAAATGCACAGCTCTTAAAGTCGGCACATCAGTTTCACACTTCATTGTCATGCATGGTATTTGGAAACTTTTATCACACATCAATAGGTACCTATACAGCAAAACCTTCTGCAAACATTCATTAAATGTAAAGCTTCAGCAGTAATTGTTACCATTTGTGGGAATCAAAAGCTATTTCCAATTGCAAAACCTGACACACCTGCCAGACTTCAGTGTTGATGAAAATGAAAAGAAAATGTAACAGTTTGAGCAACGTCATTTCAGTGTTCATTTGTTCCCCCTAAGTGTAGAAATAGCTTCAGATTCTGCCATGTACAACCTACATTATTCTAGTAAATCTCACACACATGCATACACACATACAGGAGGGTTAGGGTGCTATTGAAAATTTTAAAAAAGTGGATTATTACATGTTGATGACATGTGGAAGTAAAGTTAAACCCAACTGGGTAACTCATTGACATCTCTTTCCTCCTGTAATTGAACAAAAGTCCCGTTTTGAATGATACATCAAAGGCAAATTGTGTTCATAGCACTTGACTAAAAGCACATTTTACCTCATGTCAAAGCCGTAAAGGCTAAGTAACCTCAGCATATTACTAATTTGCATTGTTTTCTAAGTACCAACTGGGTACAACATTCCTTTTACCACATTAATAAAAAATAAAAAAAAACTGCTTTTACCGTTTTATATGTCATCCAGGGGATTGCATTTCATTACTACCATTCCTTAGCATACTAACATTGTATTTGGTTTCCAATTAAAGTCCAGATTTTCCCACTGGTTGTTAATTCACATGTGGTGGTGGATGGCACGGCGTGTGACAGATGCGCATGCAGAGACTCAAACATTTAGAGGGGGAGAGTGTAACCCGGGTTAGTTATTGTAGCTACAATTCAAAGATGTCCCTGAAATGCTTCCCATGAAGACTATCATAGATACTACAAATTATTAATATTCTGTGAACGCCTCACAAGGAAGTTATTGGTAGATGCAGATGTTCTGTAAAGGGCTTACATGCATACTATCAGTAGATACTAACGCTTTACTCATGTTCCCTAAATGACTGTACATGCAAACTATTGATAGAGGCTACAATTTCCTGATGATCCCCAAATGCCTCACATGCAGGCTATGAGTAGACAATACAATTTCAAAATGTTCAATAAAACGCCTCACATGAAGACTATCAGTAGATGCTGCTAGTTACTAATATTCTCTGAACCCCTCACATGGAAGCTCTTGGTAGATACAGATGTTCCCTAAACACATCACATCAAGACTACTGATAGTTTCTAAAATGCCTATGCAGACTATCAGTAGATGCTAGCTAGTCAGGTGCGTATTAGAAGCCTCCAGTCTCCACTCAGTCACTGCAGTGCACTTAACTCACACAGGTTTTTGTCAAAAATGTCTTTGTCAAGAGTGAAATAAGGCCTCCTAAAGTAAGATTTAACCACCCCGGAACCGAGTGATTTCATCCAACTCTGTGGGTCTTAATCTGCCCAGGTGGGCCGCCCAAGTAGAACCTGTGTGTGGGAGATGCTGGTAACCTGAGAGACATTTCAATATTGTAAACTGTGCATAGGTGGTGATTGTATGTGATGAAACTCTTGGATGGGATTTTAGAGTGTTATTTTCCTTGCAGTGGTGTGAGTAGTCAACTGTTTCTATCCATTTAGCCTGGGGTGAAATCCACCAGTGATACAAAATCTTGATCATGGCAGAATGCTCTGATTTTTGTTTTGTTTTGGTGGTCACTGATGTAGAAAGTCATTCCAGCAGTCGGGTTCTCACCTCTACATCAGAGTACGAGTATAGATTTTTGCCCACAGTCTCTTGAGGATTCGGTAAATGCACAATCATCTTTCCTATTTCCATACTTTGCCCACCACGGGGGATAACTCTATTACTGTGCAGATGCCACTGACACATGCAGTTGAACTTTTATAGTTGCAATACGTTGCATGAGACCAAACCTGGAAGTCTCTGGTCTGTAGACCACGGCGGGGTGTGGAGACGAAATATTAACACTTAAACAGTTCAGGTCAGAGTTTTTCAATGAAGTCATTGATTTCTGATGTGTTGTTTATGTTGTTGCCTCACATCCATCGTCTCTGTCTTTACCTCTCGTGTGTTTTTCAGAAGTAGCAGGTCCAAAAGCAGAAATGATGATATTTCTTTGTGGGTATGACTGTTGTAAAACAGTGAGTAAGTATAAAAAAATAAATATACACATTTTAAATGTATTTAGTTTATTTTCAATTTCTTGACTTTTTTTTTACACTTGACACACAAAACAAGAAATGTTGTCAAAGATGTTTCTGTTCCATCAAATGTCCCAGAAAGATATTCCAGTGAGCCAGTATGCATAGTACCAGGAGCCTGAACCTAGCTCATCTATTTGTAAGGCATTTACTGTAGGTGCCTTTAATATCATTAGTTACATCCATTCTTTACCTGCTATGTCATGCAAAATAAAGCTCTGCTTTTAAATGGGTCTTTCGGCCATACTTAGTCAGGACATGTCTTGGTAGATATATATTTTCATTCTCATAAAAAAAAAAAAAAAAAAGGAGCCATTGGGCCTCATTCACTAATATGTGCATAGAAATGTTCTTACTTTGCACACAAAGTGAGTGTGCATGCAAAATCACTTTGGGATTCATGACACGTGCAAACCTGCCAATTTTGTTCTCACCACCACACGTATGTTAGTGAATCAGAATCATTCTAATTTGACAGGCGTGTGTCCGCGCTCTGCAATTAGCATACTGCCACGCCCCCGTCTCTCCATATAAGTACACTGTTTGTCTAGAGCTTCGTGAAGAAAGCGGTGAAGTGAAGCGAGAGTGACGAGAAGTTGACAGAGATGGCACCAAAAATGGAAAAGAAAATTCCACAACAGCGGAAATTGAAACATTAGTGTTTGAAGTGGAAGACAGAAAAGGTACACTTTTAAAAAGTGTTTTGACCGCAGTAACTATGGTTAAAAAAAAAAAAATGTTGCGTAGGATGCTGTTACTGAGGCTGCTGTGTCCCCTGAAGTGCACACTGTGGCACAGATTAACCCTTAGAACCTGATGACCGCAATAGCACAGCGAGTATTTATCAGAGATAAAGCAAGTTTTGAGATCACAGCTGACCTCTGTACTGTCTTCAGCATGTGGGCTGAAATTACATCCCACTTTGAATAAAAATGAATAACAACATATTTATTGGCTGAGGTTATAGCAAATATCACAGGGGCTTATGCTGAATGATTAGCCCCAACAAAGACTGATATATGACATTAAAAGTGAAGGGAGTGAAACTATGCTAAATAAAATAGCCCTGGATCATAGGGTTAAAAAAAAAAAATGGTTTGCCATTAAAGTTAACGCAAAGAAACACATCACATACCAAAAATAAAGACGGAAACACGTGGAGGACAAAGAGCACCTGATCTGACAGCCAGAATGAGACACTGGCAGCAATTATTAACAAATTAACATCCAACATGGGTGGAATATGTCCTAGAAATCAGGGTGAAAGTGATGACATCCAGCAAGAGTATAGCCGCAGGTAATTTATTTCAGAATTAACATGATATTTGCAATTATCTGTGAATATGTGAATATATATATATATGAATATTTTAAATTAATAGAATACTTGATATGGATTAAATGGCATCAATTTGGTTAGCCTATTTAATACACTTGGTCAATGCATGAGAAAATTAACGGTTTTCAATATTGTTGTGTACTAAATCCTTTTTTAATGAATGCAGTTTGTTTTAATATGCTAAAAGGTGTTTGTTTACATTTTTTATGACAGTCAGGTAGTCATCATTTGTTCGTACTCACGGTTTAAGCATAGATTTGTGTGCACGCACTGTTAGTGAGTGAAGCCCATTATCTGTAGGTGCTACAATGGTTCGAAAAAAATTCAAAATTAGAAGTGAACTAACAAAGGCTGCTCGTACCAATTCAAAAATGTATCCTCAAGGCAAACATTTCACTGTAGGCAATTTATGACTTTAAACTGTTTTTTTTTTTTAATATATATTTGTGTTATCTAATAAATAAAACATTTAGGTTAGCTGATTATTACGCTATAAGCTATATTGCAGTTGGCTAAACTGTGTTTTTTTAAACCATATTTTGTTGTCTAATAACTTAGTGATTTATTTATATTTTGCTAAAATGCTTGTATTTGTCTTTCTTTGGCTTTTATTATCGGTTACCTGGAATGTGGACCAGCGTGGTTTGCCCTTAACATGTCTTTTTTTGTAGTTCTCCTTTTGTGTGTGTCTGTGTTGCACCTCACTCATTCATGTGCGTCCTGTTCCCTCCACACACTTCTCTCTCAACCATTCACGGAGTAGACGGGTTGACAGCCCGGTGGTGTGGAGAGTGTGGTCAGAGATGGAAAGTAAATCGACAGCAGACGAGGGTCACTGCTTCTCACCTCTGAGACTCAGTTACACAAAACCAAAAGTGGAGGAGGTGGTCAGCGGTCATTTTCCAACTTGCGTCCTCAGTGATGGCACTATGGTCACACAAAAAAAAAATGCTCCACGCACTGTTAGGTGTAATGAAGGGTATCATTCAGTGCAAACGGTGCAGGGAATGTATGACTGGGCTTACAAAAGCCAACGCAGAACCAAAGCTTGTTGGAACGCTCCTTATCACCTCTCAGCATGTTTCCTTCTTGAGTGCCACACAGTCAGCCGGTGTTATTTACTATACCACAGGGGTCACCAGATACTTTATCGCTCTGCTCCTGTGTCCTGCATCAGCCCTCCAGAATGATATATCCTCACCTGGTTACCCCAGCTCTGCGCCCCGCACTGCAAAGATGGCTGCCATAACTTTATATTTGGACCCAGCTGCCATGACATGATATTACATGGGAGCATGTCTCCCGCTTTGTACATCTTTATTTCTCTCATGGTGCACTCGCTGTGGCCTTGGAGAAGGAGAAAGGAATGATGGATGAGTTACGTTTGACCAACCTTCTCTTCATTTGCTCTGTTGCACTATCTTTGCCTGCTTGTCTCATACACACACACACACACACACACACACGCACACGCACACGCACACGCACACACGCACACGCACGCACTTCTCACTTGTTCCCGTCATTGGCTACACCCCGTGTGTGAGAGCATGTTTGTCGATGTCAGAGCGAGCGGGGCAGCTGATACCACTCGGGAGTGGGAGATACCCCTGTCAGAATCCAGGATATTAACGAATGAGGCCTGGGAGACTTGGGGCGTATTGATTGCGTTTATTCCTCTGGTACCTTTACTATCGTTGCCGTCATCCACTAGTGTGGACATGTAAGCTCTGTCTCAGCTCTGGTGCTTGGAAACTCAGATCAAGAAAAAGGCAAAGCGCCCCACACTTGGGGTTTGCGCTGGGACTGAATGAGCTGATGACAGACTATCGGTTTACAGCCGGCACTACAGCCGGCACTTTGAGGGAACCCTAACCAATATCTCATTGGGATGAGGTATAGGTCGTCAATCAAGTAAGCTCATAAACAAACACACAGATTCAAAATTTCTTTTAAAGGCATAAATGAAATGAGAAATATGCAGTTCACGTTTCTTATTTGTTTTCAACAAGTCCATCAGCCTTAAACCACCATCATCACACACCAGGCATGGTGAGGTTCCACTTCAAGTTCAAGGAACAACAGCAACAAAGAAAGTATCAATAGGTTTTTCACAAATGGCATTAGAAATGTGTAAAACTGCTGCAATGTTCAACAGTGGAGTTAAAAGAAGGCACATGTCCAGGACAAGTGTTTAGATTTCTTCAAATGGTGCAGTGTAGAAGTTCCACCATGTCATCAGCTCAACTTCTCTGGGGGGAGGGGGGGTGGGGGGAAGAAAAAAGGTTTTCACAAGTTAATTGGATGTGCCCTCCATCCTGCATTGATCTTAACACCTACTGTAAACTCTGTAGACTTGCTTTACGGTCTTTAATTGGGAATTTGACCCTACATCATGGATCAATATTTCTGATGAAAATTATGCCTGTGATATATATATATATATATATCACAGATATATCAATATAAATATTGATTCATGCTGTAGGGTCAAATTCCCAATTAAAGACCGTAAAGCAAGTCTACAGAGTTGAAGTCATGTATTGAGCACTGGATGGAATCCAACAGCAGTGGGCTGATCGGTGGTCCTTTTCATTTCTTCACAGCTTCATTTGTCTTCCCCCATGCTTTAATGCTTTATGTCACTCTGCTTGACTCTGACATGAACAACGTGTGGTGTGATGTATAATTAACCATCACAGGTTGGTGTGCCATGTCATTCTTTTAACAGGTAACCAGAAGTCAAATACTCAACTGACTCAGTGACTCTTGCACCCAAACATATCATATTGATGTTACTAAACTGCTACTAAACTGTTTGATTATTCTGTTTTAGATCCTTGGTTGTTTATTTTTTTATTTTTTTATCAGTATTCCTCTTGGCTAGGTTGCTTACGTTTAATAAAACATGCATAATTATATAATCAGGGTTTCTGAAAATGAAAACTACATGGTAGATCCTGCCATGGACGATGTTATTATTGAACTTCTCAACACAGTCTTTTTTAAATGGATTTCATGAGTTATTTGCCGAGGAAAAAGGAAAGTGAATGTGAAGAAGTTAGCTGTTGCCTCAAAGGTTTTCTTTTGAACTTTATGAATTATTTTATAAAGAAAATATGAACACTGGCCTCTGAACATCCGCGGTGGTTATTTCCTCCCTCCCACCATCTCAATTAGCAGCTCTGTGTTGAGGCTTACAAGCACTTGTACAAATCAGACGCTAATTGCATTCTGACTTTTCTCTCTTTCTCCTCTTGCACTTATATCTCTATTTGTCGCGACTCTCTTTTGGTGAGCAGGTATATCGTGTAAGTAACATTTTGTTTTGTGCTTTGAAATAATGCATCTTATCTTCCTCTTCTTTTGTCTTCCCTTACAGGTGACTCATCCCAAGTTGGTAAGTCGTAACCAAGTTTTTTTTCTTCTTCTATACTTTCTGCCACCTTTACATAATTTTTCATATGCACTCACCCCGTTGTCACAGCAACTGAATGGTTACAGACATTCTTTATTATACAGTGCAGCTCGGTTTGCGTGAACACACTCCAACAAACCAGCAATCATTCCTTTTAATTTTAAAGCTGGAGACCAACTGAATTCAGTCGGTGTGCAATAAGCAATGATACACAGCTTTTCAAAACAAACTGGAAACCACTGTTGAACTTATTATTTTTCTCTTTCTGTCTTTCCTTTTCTCTCATTTTCATTCTGCATGGATTTCAGCTATTTGATTTTGCGAACTGCATTACCTTTCTACAGACTGAAGGAGATTTCCAACAGTTTACTCTGACAAGACAGAATTCTGAATTCCTACTTTGTGAGAATGTTAATGGGAATTGTAAAGGTTTTATTGAGCGGTTTGCCAGTTTGAGAACCAAGGTATAATTCTGTTAACAATCAGTATATTGTTTTGCTGCACTTAACTCCTTTAATGATCCAGAATTCAATGAGTTGGTCCTCTGTCGTTCACAAAGTTTTTGAAAGTGATTCTTGGAGGGCTTCATGTTCTGCTGCTTTGTTTGTGTGGTAATGCAGCTTCAATTTGTCCATCTGCCTCAGCTGGTTGAGTGCTTACCATTTTGTAATGTGACTGGTTGCTCTTCAGAAGTACAATGTCTAATATACCCAGCTCAAATTTGACCAAGAATATGTGGATATTTGAAATGATGCGACAGCGGTCCGTGTGCAATATGGATGCAATAATTTGTTTTGGACTAAATACTGCACTGAATTGAATGTACTGGACCTTTGTCAACTTAACCATACTTTTATTGATTGTTGCTAAACTGAGACTTAATAGGTAAGTTACATCAATATTGTAGTAACTTGTTTCTTCAGTGGTGTTCTTGTTCATACTTGTTGTTATGATTATATCTTGAAATAGTCTACATTAATCCAATCACAAGAATCTCAGCTTCCCAACGATACCTAACATAATTACACTTGTGCACTGTAGAGCTGTGTATAAACCAAAGAAAGCAGGTCCTGTTTGTCCTTTTGAAGGGTTTATGGGTCACTTTCATTTAGCAACATCTTTGAGAGGGAACTCAGATTCATAGTCAAATCATATTTATTGTGTTGTTTTGATCTCGGCCCAATGTATTCATTAAACCAGATGCTTTTTCCACAAATATGCTGACGTGTCACAGCACACTAGCTTTCCATCAGCATATCATTTAAAATCAATGTGCGATAGTCAGACTAATGGGATGTATCAACACCTCACTCAGACGGTAGGGAAATGAGATGGTTAGAGTTTGAAACTGTACTTTGTAGCAGCAAACTATTGCTTTAGTGATGTGTCAGTGTTATTGTTCACCTCCTAATTATTAGCTTTGTCTCGCTGCAGTACCCACTAGCATTATGAAGTTGCAATAGGAATCTCCAGCACAGCAGAATGTGTAACATGTAATGAGGAAAGAGCATACCGTTTTTTTTTCTCACAAAATGGTGATAAAAATGTTTTTAACCAATCCCGTGGTGTATATTTCCCCTGTGAGTCCTTCACTGTGGTAATTCAAGCATGTCTGCTGATCCCTATACATGAATAGCTATTTGTGTGTGTGTCTTCTTGTTTGGCCCAGAGTTCTGATGTTGTCTGAATACTAATGTGACATTTTTTTTTCTGACTGCGGCAGCTATGAAACTAGCTGAGGACCGCAGGTTTGGTTAGGGGCATGATTATTGCGGGGATGTATAGAAGACCAGGGACAAACACTCAAATACAACAGCCATGCCTTAACACCCAGCAAGATTTAAAATCCAGGAAGGGGGAAGAACAAAAACTAATTAAAATTTGATCAGAGGCCAGTGGAAATTGAGTTTCTTCTTCATTAAAACCACCGGGCAAATAAGAGAGATAATTCAGTTTTGCTTTTTAGACACAAGCTGTCTGCAAATTCATCATGGTTTTTGTTCTGCAGATCTATGAGGTCTCATCAAGTCATCACACAACTTCTGACTGGCTCATGTTTTTAATATTTTTTGCCAGATGTATTTTTGTTCAGAATACACTGTGATTTTCATTAATTATTGAGCCCATCAGTGGCACTGCGGTTTAAACGTGAGAGCTTAATCACGTTCTTCCTCAGGACTAGTGAGGCAACAGCAGTGAATATTGGCTTTTATTTGGAAATTAGTAATTACTGTTATTATGTTATTGTGCGGTCAAAATAATTGTTGTGCAGTCACATTCTGCTGTAAGGCAACTTGTTTTTCCCCTTTCAGTTTATTGGTCCAAATATTATACAGTGCTTGAATTTTCACCAAGTTTCTTTTAACCTTTGCAGTGCACATGCAGACACTCACGCTGACATCATCCACAACATCCAATAAATACCGGTAAACCCACATGGGAATACATTTCAACCCGTCCCCACATCCGTGTGGACAAACCCATTATTTCTGCTTATATATTTCTGAGTTAATATGATTGTTTTTCCAGACAGTCTGTTTTTTCTTTTCACTGCCAGCCTTGTGAGGCAGGTAGTGGCAGAGATAATTGTTATCCCTTAGATGTAAAGGCAGCGAGGCCAACAACAAGCAGGGATCCTTATCCTATTGCTGAATTTCAATCCGACTCCAAAAAATGGCATTGGCAGAGGCAGAGACATATTTCTGCCTGCATCTCTCTGTCTGCCTCGGTATATCTCAAGCCTTGTTCTCCACAGATCAGATGATTAGCATCTCTCTCTCCCTTGAATGCCAACCTCAGGCTAATCAGAGCCAGCAGAAGCCTCTTCATGCTGATGCTGCAATGGGATTGGCCTGCTCGCCACACATGTTACCAAGAATGCTCGGTGAAGCACACATCCACAATTTGGACAGGAAAAATGAGGGATTCAAGCTCTGTAATGGGGGTGGGGGGTGGCACTTAGTAAACATATTGTTTTTCTACAAGTGTTCAACAGACAAGCTCCAACAAAATACTTAAAAAATCTGCCTCAATTATTTTCATACATCTCACAAAGTCTATTATTATTCACTAACAATCAAACAGCTTCAGATTTTCTGCTTCAATTGTGGAATAAATGACTAATGAATAATATGGCGACTCATTGTCAGTAACATATGCTGATGAACTTCTGGATCCACAGACTCAAATGAAGCATCAGCAGCACCGTGAAAATGAAGCGGCATCACTGGCATCAAGGTGGTGTTAACACTGTCCCATTTATCCAATTCCAACCAACTTGCCTAATTTATGATTTCTTTTTATCCCCTTGATCATGAAAATGCTGCATATTGAGGCGATGTTCTGTTTGATTGCAGTGATTTGGCAAATTGTATACACCAGCCACACACACACACACAAACCAAGGTAATACAAAAAAAACTCTATTATCCCTGGAAATGCAACCTGTACTTAAGATATTTTCCCTGCCTGCTGATAAACGTCACAGCCTCGGAAGAGCACAACAAAGTAGGAAATCGGCAATATAAAACCCAGGCCTGTGGCCACATTTACATACTAAAGGAGGACGGTAATGAGATAGCTACCTGAGATAATTACTACTCAAGGCATCCAGCTCTCATCGCCTACCGTGGGGAACCAGTTTAACTCACTACAATTAAACGGCCACTCATTTGCTCCATTTGAGGCACCATTTATGCCATTTTATGCTCCACTGTGTCTTAAGACAGTGGTGGCTTCAGTAGCGGAATCCTGGGCCAGCACATGTGGAGTGATGCTTGGATATATAAATTAAAAAGTGATACAAATAATAAACATGGGGAAGAAATTATAATGTATGCACCTCTTTTTCAGATATATAGAACAATATGTGTATGCGTACTTGATTTCAACAGTCTTGTACGACTTAGATTTACATGCATCTCACATTTGAACTAGACTCTTGGCTAACTTAAATTAGAAGACATTTACAGCTGATTGTAAAATGTCCCTTCTGTATCATGTGTCCTATAAAACTGCCAGTGAGCACCTTGTCTCACTCGTTCTCTACTCACAACTGTCCTGGCAGGCAGTTTTTGACAAGGATATTATTTTTGTATCCACCTTCCTCCTTTAAGATGTATCATATGTGTTTCTTGATGCAATGCAGACACAGTACATACAGGGTGTTGTTATTGTACCCCTTTATCTCAGTCAGGAGTTTGATTATATATCATCAGTTCACATAATCAGGCCTTTATCACTCATTAATCACGATAGATGTCGATACAAGGGGGAGAAATAATAGCACCCTGTCTCCCTTCTGATATCACTCCAAAGTTTGTAATACACTTGTCAGTCCACTCGAATGTACTGTGTCAGTCACATTTTGCCTCGCCTACAGGCTTGAAAACACACATTTGGTTCAGGCACCCAAAACCACACAGCTGGAGTTAAGAAGAGATCATGATTTTGGTTAAATGTGACAGTCACAATTTTGATAGGGTTAGGCATAAAATGTACTTGCTTCTCTTTACATAATGCATACGTCAAGTTGTTACTCAACCGATGTTACGTAAGTTGCATACATTAGGTTATGTAACTAACTTACTTAAATTATTGAAACGAAATCCATGCTGACTTTTGCTTTCTCACAGACTCAAACACTGTCCTATCAGGCAAAAGTCATGTAACTCAAAAAGTGACTCAAAAAAGCTCTCAGTTCTTCTTCTGGTTCTCAGAGCAGGTTTCGATACTGTAGATCATGCCATAATGTTGCATAGGCTCGAAAACTTGGCTGATCTCTCAGGAGTCGTTTTAAAGTGGTTCAAATTGTATCTGTCTGGCAATGAGGTTCTTTGTCGCTGTTGGGGATTGCTCTTCTGAGTAAACTGACACTTTGTAAGGGGTGCCACAAGGGTCAATCTCAGGTCCAGGTCAGGTGTTTTCAATCTTTACATGCTGCCACTCGGTAATGTCATCAGAAAGCACAACATTGAATTCCACAATTATGCTGATGACACATAACTGTATATTTCAGTATCACATGATCATTTTAGCCCAATGGAAAGTTGATTATGTTGGCTCCACGACATAAACAAATTGATGTCAAACAACTTCCTACAACTGAACTCTGACAAAACGGAAGTTATAATTTTTGGTGCAAAAGCCCAGAGAGAAATTTTGGCCAGTCACCTCCACCCCCTAACACTTAACACCAAGGACCAGGTCAAACACCTTTGACTTATCCTGCACTGTGACCTTAGCTTTGAGACTCGCATTAGAAACACAACAAAAATATAATTTTATGCTCGTCTCCCGGGTATACCTTGAATCTCGACAAAAACTTGTGGAGAGTCCGCTTTTTGTCATTGTTGCCCAGTGCTGTGGAACAGCCTGCCTGCGGATCTGAGGGACTCCACTTGTGTGGACATTTTCAAAAGTAACCTTACAAGATATATTTTTAGCTTGGCTTTTCCTCCAGGTTCTAATGTTGTATTTGTTCATTTCTTGTTTGGGTTTTTATTGTGTTTTATTGTTTTATCTTTACCTTTCTTGTTTTTATTGTATTTTAAGTTGCTTTTATCTTGCTCTGTGAAGCACTTAGGGATGCATTGTTGTATGAAAGGTGCTATATAAATAGATCTGAGTTGAGTTGAATTGGTGCTTCCAATCAGCCACCCCTGACCTCTTTTCTAGGCTGACTTTATCATTCTTTGCACTCTGATCCCTGTCACATGACCACTTTCTTTGACCATACTGTCACATACGTGTACTTTTCAATCGTAGGCGAGGCAAAATGTGACACTGACACAGTATCCTCTACTGGACTGATGGGTGTATTACCCACTTTGCTGTGACACCGGGCTGCTTTTCCATCGTATATGAACCCATAAAAATCAGACTGTATATTCAGTCTGACTGTAGCTTGGCTTAGAAATGCCATTATTAACGCTAATGTTAATAAATCATGACTTGGAAATGTTTATGTTGCAGACGGTGACTCTGTAACTGCTCTGCTGACATTCTGCCATTTTCGGAAGCTGGAGAAAAACCTGACACGGCAATCACTCAAACCTACTGCCATTATATTTCATTCTTGTCCCGTCTCAAACGAATAAATTAAACTGTAATATCTTGACTGCTGAGAAATTGCGTTGGATTGTTATAAATGATGGCGAGTTGATAGGACGTTATCGTTGTGCTTGTATATTCAGCTGAGCAGCGTGAGACTACACACTCGGAATAGGAGATGGAGAGCACTGCTCAATGTACATTGGTGCCAGCGTGTGAAGATTAACGGCGTCCGCTTCCATTAGTCTCAGAGTAATTGTTAAGACAGCGGTGAACAGTCCATAGCTCTAATCCTCAAATCAAAGAGAAGTTGCACAGACCACCAACATTCACATTTGATTTCCTTCACTCAAAAACTGAGACTTAATCTTTCCGTCTTGTTCTGAGATCACAGTGCAGAGGCGATGTACTTTATTTACTAATTATCTAGGATTTGATCACAGTTCTTGGGATCCTTGTTTCAATCAATGCAAGCTTTGTGGAAGTGAAGTTATTGAATTTACGACAGAGGTGGTGTGCTTTTTTTTTATGTGCAGTGGGGCCTGACATAAAGCGCACTGTAAGAAATACTCTGTTGTCTCCTGGGGAAATAAAGGCTATTTTCTACTGGACGCGACGCGTTCCATCTCCGACATGGCTGCCGGAGTGAATTGCCATCATTAAAGTCAATGCTTCATATCCCACTGGCCTGGTCCGTCTCATCAGCATCTCAGAAGCGGCTCGCCGCACTGCTCCGCTAAAGATAGGCAGCGAGTCTATTTCAGATGGAAGCCACTCGGAGACTACGGCAAAGTAGAACAGAGTAGATCGGCCGGGCAGGAAATGTCTCGAGACAACAAAATGAAAGTCTGGGAACATCTTCAAAATAAAACACCCGTGTGCAAACTCCCACCCGTAAAAAAATATTCACTACATCACCTTCCACACCTGCAGTTTCAATTTGGACAAGGAATCCACTGTCCTCCTGCTACAGTCACAGTATGTGAAATAGTTGCACAATAAATAGGAGGATTCATGTTTTTAATGATTAAAACACAGCAGGGTGTATTAACTTTGTCTGTAGGCTGCAGCACAAAGTAGGACAATAACCACACAATGGACGGAAAATAAACGGTTTAACAACGTTTACCCATAATAGAAGCACAGAAATCCAGGAAACATTAACAAATCAGGAAGGATAATAAAATAGGCACACAGGCGACGTGACGGACACATCCTTAGTGTAAAATGCGGGTAAGAGTGAGTTTAGGAGTGTGCATGCAAACAGATCTATGAAGAAAAACTGAAAAACAGAGATTCAAGGTGAAAAGAGAACAATGCATGTGAGGAGGATGACACTTGTTTTTGCATACAGTGTGCACACACACTCTTTTAAAACATAGCTGCAGAATTGTGAAAGCGCAAAGGTTTGGGAGCACCAGAACAAACACAGACACACACAATTTATACTTTTATGTCAACCGAACTTTGCAGGTAATGCCACTGCGTTACAAGTTGCACGAAAACCTGACGTCTCTGTTCATATTTCCTCCCTGGCATGAATTCACACGGTGTCCTTTGCCATTTGTGTCGAGCCCAAGGCTGAACTTCATTACAATGCTCTGCAGGTCCGTTGCAGGTCTATTAAGTTGATTTAACTCAGTGAGAGGGTAGAGAAAGAGCTGGCATGTGAGAACGGGGCCGAGTGATGGGGTTATATTATCGGGAGCAGCAGGGGTGTTTGCTAAGTATCGGACCGGGTCGTTGCTGTGGATGGGTCCCAGTGCCCTGTAGCTCCACAGGTTAGAGGGTGCGTTCATTAACGGCAACAGCTTATTACCAACAGCTGGTGCTGGGTACTGCCCAGGGCCAATCGCATACATTATCACACACTATCACACACGGGCACATCCTTTGCACCTTTAGTCTTACGACGTGAACCGCCTTGATTCTCTAACTTGACTGCATTCATCCCTTTTTTGATGTATATGGAGCTCTCCGTATTTCCTGCTGACAAAATCTGCTTTTGGTGTCTTCTTTTATGGTGGCAAACACTGCATACATCATCTCATGTATTCAACAGGTTTTTTTTTTTTTTTAAGGAAAGGATCCTAACAACTGTTGCTAGGATAAAAGGAGTTATCAAGTCGGAGTGCGGTGTAAGTGGAATTACACATTTTATGATATCCGTTCTCGCAATAAAACTGTAGGAATGAAATTAACTCTTACTTTTGCTCATACTTGGACATGAACCTAATCTTCAATGTAACTGTAAAACCCTGAAGTGCTCTTTTGCAAAGAACAGAATCACTTTTCTCTGCGTACATTTCCCACTCTGACCCTATAAAACTCAATCTTCTTTTATTTTTCATTCGCACACAGATACGTGCACAAACACGCAATCTTGCTTGTATTGCCTCAGGGTCATGACAGTGCGACTGTGGATCTGAGGAGGCGATGACAGACGGAGTCAGCGGCAAACTGTCCACTTCCCAGACTCTAATCGACTGTTTGCACACACCTCTGAACTCTATACAGCAGCACTGTGTGGACAAGTTATCACTTTGTGTCTGAGACAGAGGAAGATCACGTCTATTTGCTCTTTAGCTTTATTTAAATGCGGTTTAATTAAGTCCTGTGATAATATTGTGACTTGTTGGTGATGAGTGAAATAAAAGGAGAAGGCATTTAAATTAGTCTGGCAGGGAGTTGTGACAAACAGCTTTTAGGCAAGGTTGAACACTGTATGTTTACAAAGAGCTGCACTCACTTGGTGGAAGTTTGGTCTGGATGCTTACCTGATTCACAACAGTATCACAAATAATTTTGGGTTTTGATGGGTCATGAACATATCCCTACGAGGAGCTACAATAGCGCCAAACCTGAATAATTAACATTCATGATTTCCATGCTTATTTAAAAGAGATGCTGTAATAAAATGTAGTACTCACATTGCCATTAATAAATCACACATACTTTACCTGTAAACCCACATTGGAAGCGGTGTTTTAATCATCATTAAATACCACAATATAATCAATAATATAATAGACGTAAAAGGCTCATCTTAAAACATTTACATGCATATGCAGTACATTTAAGTGCTTGACCAAAAAAATAAACACCACAGCAAAAAACAACAACACATATACACTCAAAAGCAAAGAGTAGATCAAGAAAATGTCATAAATTCACCCTCAGGATATTAAAAAAAGTGGTTATAGACTCCAAGTAAATGCTCAATTAAGTGTTATGGACTACAATGTACAGTCAGTACAAAGGGTGATATTGAATGGAACAAACACGGGACTTACACCTTGGAAACTTTTGTCAACATAAATGTATTTCATGTAGCATAAATAAGTTATCTAAATACAATATTTAAGTTATTTGACATATGTTAAGCAAGTTATATATGTAATTTTACTTAAATGATTGATTTAAACCCAAACAATGAATGTTTCCTGAACCCTCACTATGTGCTTTTTGTTGCCTAAAGCTGAGGCACCTTACTTTTCTTGCCTATACAAAACGTGACTCTGACACGGTATGCTGCAGTGGACTGATGGCTGTATTTTCCACTTTGACATGGTACAGTTGCAATTCATTGCCAGTTTGCCATTGACCAGGTTATGGTGATAGTAAATATATAAGTATGTAAAGCAATTGGCGCCGTACTCTGATTCCAGTGTCAATACTCCACGGGTATGTTTGTGTGTGTGTGTGTTTCATGTGTAACCCTTAAAAAAAAAACACAGGGATGGGGATAGGTCATCCACCATTATGATAGACACTGAGCTTCTGGCACATTCAGCTGCTTTACAAACACTCTCTTCCAGTTTCTTTAGCTTGCATAAGCTGTACGGCTGCCATCAGTTTATTTATTGCCCCAGCAGAGATCGAATCTGACTTGTGCTAATGCTAATGTAAAAATCACATTCTGTCCTTTTGATACTGAACTGACAGAAATGAAGGTCTATTTCTGTCACAGGTGAACAAAGTGGCAGTGAAATGAACACCGATTAGTTACTTTAGGTGTATCGTTTCAACCATATACTCTGTTATTTATTGAGTAAGTGAAAGTTTGGTGTAAAATGCCAACAAATAAATTATGATGGTACTCCTTTTTTTTATTTGCCATCAGCACACATTATGCTTAACATACAGATGGGTGACAAATGAAGAGGGAAAAACAATGATTGTGGTGGAGGGTGCTGTCACCATCAGTCCAACATATTTCCATAGGTGTTCAACTGGGTTGAGATTTGATGACTGTAAAGGCCATCGCATTTGCTTCCCATCGTTTTCCTACTCATCAAACCAATCCGTGAACCCACGTGCCCTATGGATGGGAGTATTGCTGTTCTGGAAAGAAACCATACGCATCAGGTTAGAAATGTTTCATCATGATATAAAGATGATCATTCAAAGCAACTTTGTATTGGTTTATAGTGAACCTTCACCCTAAGGGAACAATTGGAGCCAAACTCTGACAGAAAAAAAAAACTCTGCAGCATAACAGAGCCACTGGATCCCGTCACTGTCGGGGTCAAGCGTCATCAATATTTAAGTCAAAACTAGCTGTTGCTTATATTAGTCTGTGATTGCTTGTATTCATATTCCCTGATTCATTGTTTTATTCATCATTTAATGATTGATGTCACCACTTCGGATCCCATTTGATCTCCCTCCTTGTTATTACTGCACAGTCTCAACCTGCTAATGTAATTTCCAACTTTGTTGAAATGCAAACTTGGGCATTAATACACCCCATTCTCACCGTGTATCTATTCGCCAAAGCTGCTCTGTGGTTTCCCAGAGCACGGTCAGCAGCAGCCCACAGCCGACCTGATCGATAGGGAACCCGATAGGAGGGATGAGGCCCATGAATCAACCTGTCTGAATATGAACCAGCGCGCACACTCGTGGCAGGACGCATACAGGAGGCATTTAAGCAATGTACATACACAAGTGATACCTGCACCGTAAAGACAAATGATCCATACGTAGACGAGACGCCGACCTCCAGCACGATACACACAGACACGCATAGCTTTTTTTTTTCCTGATTAAAGTCTAAGTGATCTCTATTTGAGTACCTCCTGTACCTGACTGTTCATGTTTTACGTTTTGTTACTTGTTTTAACGAGTTTTTCCAGCAATTGTTCACGCTTTGGAAATATTGTATATCTTCTGTCATGCTACACAAACTGCATTTTTTTTCTCTAATCTGATAGCTGCAGCTTCCACTGCTCAGAATCCCATTATATACATTATTGCAGTTTGTGTTTGCAGCGAATCTTTTCATTTGGGATGAAAATGGACATGAAACTCAATGATTATCAGAGCATGCCTTTCATAACCAAGATAAATGAATGCGGCCTTGCCATGCAGTGTGTTTGATAACCGGTAAATATGTGCAATCTGTAGAATCCATGTTCTCTCTCTTAGTGTACTGGTGCAGGAACATTGTATTGATGCTGATTTTTAAGTAACCACTTAGGTATGGTGGAGCCTGGGTGGTTTTTGGGTCAGCTAAAGTTCACTTCCAACCAGATTTCAAGTGTCTCAACAGAAACGGCATATACTTGTGATCACTCCAGGCGTCAGTATGCATTTTTAGGATGTTTTAGATGTTGTTTTTCTACTGCAGTTAAACCAATCTGACAGCTGTGATTCAATTTATAAGTAGCATACAAAGGTTTTGCCCCATACTTTGACTTTCATGTGTGATATTTTAGAAAATGATGTGCCAGTGAATGCTGGGTGGCAATGACAGTTGATGTACTTGATGCAAATTGACAAGGTGGTCTGTCCCATTTTCCTTTCTATATCTCTGATAAGTTGGTAAAGTTGCACTATGGTAAAAACGTTCTCCACTTTTTTAAATAGTGCACAGCCCATGTCTATTACCTTCGATGATAAGGCACAGTAGGTTTTACGAAATTCTGTATTCCACCGTCTCAGCAGCCAGTTTTTGTTTCATCTCATCTCGTAAACCAGCAGAAAAGAACTCCACAGCCACCATTACAAGGACCAGGAGCCTGTTTGGTAGCAGGACAGAGGCTGCTGCATTGCTGCTCTGTGATTTTATGATGGACTAGCTTGCGTTGATAGGACCCTGGCTCCCAGGCTTGTGGTCTCAACACAGAGTGTGAATGTTTGCTGGATGGATGTTTGGATGTTAGTGGCTGGCACAGGATTTCATCGCAGCCCTTCCCTTCCCCGAGTCTATCAATCTGTATCTCTCACTGGATGGTCCACATTATAACAGGATGTTGTATCTAACCAGTTTTATAGATGAGACAGGCACAGGACATACACATCATTTTCAGGCAAGAAATGTGTCAATATGTCGCTGGTTGTTTCTTTTCTTCTCGGTGCATGAGTCAATTCTTGTTTTGTATTATTATTTACATGACATTGAGGAAAATCACTGCATGCTCTTCCCTGATTCATTAGTAGTCTAAACACTGCTAAGTGATGGTGGCCACTTGCGTCATCACAAACTTGACATAATCGGAACTGCAGGCCCATCTAAAGCTAAACAGAAACACATTTACAATAAAAAACACAAAAAAACATGTTCCATCTTTTCATAGAGTTGAATGGTAATGGTCTGCACTTATGTTGCGCTTTATCACCTTCGCGGCCTCAAAGCATTCTACAGTTTGCGTCCCATTCAACCACTCACACACCAACGGTGGCTGAGCTGCCATGCAAGGTGCTCGCCTGCCATCAGGAGCAACCTGGGGTTCAGTGTTTTGCCCAAGAAAACTTTGACATGTGGGAAGGAAAACCACCAACCTTATGGTTAATGGGCAATCTGCTCTCCCATATGAGCCACGGGCCGCCTGAAGATGGCTGGTGGGCGATGTGAGATGGGTATTGTAAATAGATTGTGTACCTGTAAGCTTACCCTGACTGCAAGATCTCCTCCAACTCACAGACATATAGTCATCTGTTCATTCCCTCAAATATGACTGACAGGAGTGTTTCCTAAATTAAGGCTCTTGGTTGGGTTTAGGTACAAAAAAACACTAGAATCAGGGAAAGAGAATGGTTTGGGTAAAAATGATGACTTCAGTCATGTTATGCGTTAAAGTTATCCCACTACTTCTTTAAAGTTATGCAACCTCACGCAGTCTGCTTTTTTTATCAAGCCATCCACCCAACCTGCCTTCTACCAAGGAGGAACTCGCATTTTATTGACCTAATCTGAACGGCATCATTTTATCCGGGACACCAGGTTGTCAATATTTATACGACCGCTAATGTAATTGTGGGTCATAATAAGCTGCTGACACAAATGAGTGCAGAGTTTCAGCCTTAGAAATTGCTGTAAAGGATGACTGAAACACAGATCCCCATGATAGAGCTGGTTTTCAATTGCAAGGCTAAGATGAACAATTATTGGAAATAAATGCTTCTTCAACTCCTTCAGCTCGTCCTCCTTAGTCCTGTGGTGTTTCTGTGGAGTAAAGCATCCGGCGAGCCGGTACTTGGAGGTGATAAATAGGGGAACCAGTGGACCCAGAGTTTTATCAGTGCTACCAAGGCCTGCAAACAAAGAGGAACACGGGATTTGCTCTCGGGTAGGACAAAGCCCGACTATGAGGCTAAGGTTGATCTATGGCTGCACAGTCACTATAGGATTCATGTTGTATGGGCCTCAGCGAACATTGTTAGAGCAAGAGGGCCAATCGCTGCAAGTGTGTCTGTTTATGGAGAGAGACAGAGGGCATGTAATTTATGTGTGTGTATGTGTGCACCATCTAAGTGTCCTCGTGCAGTTTGATATGAATCACTCACAAAATTTTGTGTACTTCATTGAGTGCAGTGTGGGATGAAATACATTCTACTCTGCAGCTGAGATGATTGAGTTTTTACTAGAACTGTGTGTGTCTGTGTGTCTGTGTGTGTGTGTGTGTGTGTGCGTGCGTGCGTGCGTTTGTGCGTGCGTGTGTGTGATTGATAGATGTGCTTGTTAAAAAAAGGCATGCGGCTGTGAAACGACCGACCAATTAAATCCAATCTGTTCCAGAGGACAGATGACATCATAAAAAGTGCGTCATCCTGCCACTGCCTACACGATGCCCACACGCACTCAAACACAGATACAGCTCATATGTACTACAATGGTACGACTAGTTTCCACAAAGTGATTTTTGCTCACTGTGCCAAAAATATGTGTGACTTAATCATTATCACTGACTTCTGTCTTCTTACTCCTCTAACTTGAGTGTGTGTGAATGTGGGTATGTCAGCCTATAAGCATTTTAAACAGGCGAACATTTGGAGCTGAGTTTTGTCAGTTTCACAGAGGAAAAGCAAATGCAGTGAAATATTTAGCATGCGCAGCACAGAATTAATTTCAGACATGCAGCAACCAGTGAAAAAATATTGAATAAGAGTAAAAAAAAAAAACTGTAAATGAAAAACAATCAAATGTATTCAGGCTTCATTTGAATCCGTTATTGTTATGTTATCTTCTCTTGTTGTCTTTACCTTAAAACAGCCCTCCTGTTTCTCAAGCAGTCACATCCTACTCAACTAAATTACAGGCAATATATAACAGCCTTCATTATGAAACATGAAACCTGCGATCACAACAAAATCCGTGACAGAAGAGAAATATGGCCTCACCAGCAGACGGTGGTTTAAATGAGAGGTTTGTTACTTCTTGTTCTGTTTCATCATTCCCGTCATCCATTCCATCTCATTTAACTGTAAAGCTCACAATCTGTCGCTGAGAGGTAACTGATGTAGATGAGACAGTTATACAATACTTCCCTTCTCAGCCTCATTGTGTCCCTCCTCCATTTTTTTTTTTTTTTCCAAGGCCGGTGTGTCACTGCAGATAAAACAGGCGGCACTTTAAAATATAGATCTCGTGTCAATTTTTCAAAATCTGTCTTTGCAAGACAGTTTTATTTCTCTGCCGATGTGGGTAACCTTCTACACTGAAGCGTCAAGCTCTGGATAGTGAGGAGAATATTCAATATCCGATCTTTGCCACCAAGTGTGGCTAAACTTTATTTCACAAAGTTTGTTTCAGGTGGAGGAATTTCCACTTTACCAAGCAAGCAAAGCAAAGTCACAGCCAAAAGTTGAAGTCGGTACCTTTACAATCTTCTGCTTTATTCATGTGCCCCTTTTGATGCATTTATAATGATTTACAAGCTGCGTGTTCTCTGATGAATTTCTAACTGACAGAAGGCGAAGCAGAAATTCAATTAGAGTGCAAGTATACGGTTGTCTTTCCTGTCATATATACAGTGACAGCATTGCCCATCTCTAAAGCAGACACCTGCACACAGAAGCAGCCGCACGTGTTCTTTCATTAGCACCACCCTCTTTGAGGAAGACGATGATACACACATTACATAGAAAACTACAGAAAGCTTTATTTACCTTTTGTCACGTGGGAGAATAAGACGTATGGAGTGCTGTGGATGTTAAAAAAAACAACAACAGCAGACATGATAATTAAATTAAAATATGCGTGTGGTTAGTAGCCTGCAGAACACCAGCTGCAGCTCAAAGACACTGGCCATGAGGTTTTCTTAGCTTCGCGTGTAAATCCTATGCAGTCGTTCACAGCTCAAGAAATACAACTTTATTTTGGGTGGGGAGGATGAAGTTCTAGTTATTATAAGACATAATCCATGTTTTCAGGGAATTGCTCCAATGACATCTTTATCAGGTTTGTCAGGTTATGCTAGGAATCCGAACAGGTGGTGTGAGTTTGTGTGTGGCGGAGGTGTGCGAGAGTCGGTACAGGAGTCTCGGCCTTGAATACATACCCCCCCCCCCCCCCCCCCTGAAGTCCCCATGCAGCACGCAAGAGCTTGAATTAAAGTGGATTTAAGGGAGGCGAGGCTTGGAGGAGAGCGAGGGTTTATAACTCTGATTGCCATGCCCACTACCCATAATAAGACGCATTACAGCGCTGATGTTGTAAGATTACGGTGACTTAAGAGACATGAGCAGCCTTACAGATGAGAAGAGAGGGAGAGAAGAAGAAAGGAACTGGCATGAAGGGAAACGAGTAAGTGGTTTGGGACGGAAAGAGGGACGAGCCCGAGACCGAAAGAAGGGAACCAAACGAGCTGGAATTTGGATAGTGGCAGTGGAGGAATGAGGGGCAAAAGGAAGAGAAGCTGGCAGAGGGGACAATAAAACAGACAAAGGAAATATATGCATTCCTGTCATCACACGAGAACAGCAGAGAAGCTCTCAGTTATTAAAACGTTGACAGCTTCTGACAGCGATATAGCTCCATTTTGCTCTGGCCCCGTCTCCGCACTGACTGCAATTCAAAACAGGCTGAGATGTCGTGCAGAACCCGGACAGGTGTTTGTGTCCCGTTATGTTACAATTGACAGGAAATGGGGAAAAAAAAAAAAAAAGTTTGTGTCTTTTGTCAGCAGCCCACTCGTAATTTGGATGTTTTTGATGTGCATTCAGCTGCTGGAAAAAAAAGTTCAATATATGAATTCATTCATTCTGACCAGCCGCAGTACTTAAATGTTTATATCTAAAAGAAAAATGTTTACCAGACAAAACAAGAAACCACAAATTATATATAGTGATCCTTTGCTCCTGTCATGCAGTTTCCAAAAGCTTAAGAAGTATAAAATCCAGTTTAAAATGGGTTGTAATATGCTGTTGTTTTCAATGGTTGTTATTGTATAGTGGTGGATTTGGTTGAAACCACTTTTAACCAAATTAAATATCTCCATTATCCCAGTCATTGTTGTTTCCTGTTGTTTGTTGTTTACTGCAATTAAGATAAAAATGAGCTGCTGAGTATGAATCAAAATCCTTGCAAGTAAAATATAGAAAGGACAGTTTTTTAAATGTATTTTTTGTATGTGTACACGACTGTATTTGTGGTGTCTCTGTGTTGTATTTGTATATATATTTTTTTGTTGTTTTCTTGTTTTCTACCATGCAACACAGAGACACATTTACATTTGACCTCGACTGTGCATTGTGGCCTTAAGAACGAATTCTCATCCGAGGACACTGTGTCATCGACGAGCAAGCTTTGATAAATGGGCGAAGGATCACTGTGATTCAGTGGCCTCGGTGACACACAGCCTTTACTGTGTAACGTGGTTTAATGGGTATAAGAGTGGACGACCTTCCTCACGACATACACAACATCTTAATTGTACGGAAGTGTGGGGTGTGGGGTGTGTGTTGTGTGATTAGGAATGCGACTGTTGTTGCCGTGTATTTTTGGGTTATATTAAGGGGTTTACAGCTGTGCGGATGTATAGACGCTCATATTTGCACTTATATTGCCTAATTTCCGGTGTCTTTTGTTGGATTTTGTTCTATGGAGACATTGTGACTCGAAGATTCAAGGCAAACCAGCGTCCACACTTTCTGTAGAGTTTACAGAAATGTCAGTTTATTGATGTGCAGTGGATGGAGAGGGAGATGTACAATCAATCTTCACTTGGATGCTTTAATGTCCAAATGCAGAGAATTATAGGAATTTGTAATATTCACCTGACAGAATGAATCGGTTTGTAATGTAATAACACTTTAATTTAGAGTGGGGTAACAGTCAGGGTGTGAGATATTGTTAGTAAAACAATCGGACATAATGCAGGGGTACTTGTGGAGCTGTTGTCGTGTCTACATAGGTTTTTTTTTTATGCAAATCTCCAAGAAGGTTTCAATATGATCTAATATTATGAATGAGACCTTAATAGTGCAATTTAACCCAACTGTTTGCCATCACAAGACCTTTGTGTAGCAGCTACTTTCTACAGAATAGAGATTGCAACACCACCTGCAGCAGGATTCATTGAACTCCAGAGTGGCAGGAGTCCATTGTCAAAATGAAGATGAAAAGAAGTCAAATATTCTACTTTATTTTCACAATGTTGCAGGCGGTAAGTTTGATGTCCCCTATTGTGTTGCGATTAAACTTGTGTGTTGTGCTTCATCTCGTTTGCTTTTTCAGTGAAATGTTGAAGCACTATAGACACTATTAGTGTCAGATAGCATCGCCGCTGAAGCTAATCAGGCTACATTGAGCGAGATTTGACAGCTAGCTGCTCCCTACAGTGGCAGGCAGTACTTTCATTATTCACCAGGACAACATGCTCCTCCAGAGTAGGCGGTTTAGCTGCTTGCTGTCTAGCTTTCTTCCTGGAAGCTCATTTACATTATAGCACCAGTTCCATAGAATATACAAAAAGTTAAATGCCGTGTTTGGAAATGGTGATAAAATTTAGAATGACATTTCTAAAGGACATGAAGGACTGTGCCGTTCTCACAATGTATTTACACAATACTGAATATTTCCTCCTGGAGTTTTTGCCTTAAGAATTATCAGTTTAAGTTTCAAGTAATTGGTCTCAAGGCATACTTGACATAAAGTGCCATAATGTGACTCGTTTGAGTGATTCTTTCCTGCACTGAGCCCAAATATTCCCAGATGGGATTACAGGATTCTCTAAAAGACCAAATCCAAAGTCGACTTACTGGAACTGGCAATGTGACACTTTAATGATGTGAATCAGCTCGAAAACCTAAAAATTAAAGATCTAAAAATGTATATAGAAGATTTCTCATCATAAGTATGACACTGCCTGAGAGTTTTGTATCCTTGATCAGTCTAGTTTATTCCTCTAGTTTATTCCCATTAACAGTCTCGTCTGCTTCTTCTATTTTCAAATGTTTGAGAAAACAACATATTTTAAATAAATTTCTGATGAAAAATATCTATTTTATTTTTATGAAGCTCAAAAACACAACATTTTACTGTAAACACTCCCCCGCCTCTTGGTTTCTGTGTAATCACCATTCTAAACATGCTGTAATCAGTTTGGCTGGGGAAAAGCTGAGTATAAACCCTCTCCTCTGATTGGGAATAACAACATGTCAATCTCCCAACTGATACCAGGGCCACTTATGAATTCCTTCTTGTATTCCCTTGAAACAGGGTGTATATTGAAGATGCTGGACAAGGGGATTTCCCTATCTGAAATTGAATGTGGACTTTAAATCTAATATATTTAATGTTTATATAGACTTTAAATATAGATATACTAAAACGCAAGAAGAAAGAAAATGCAAATATGCAAGTTTTTTTTATTATTAATTTTTTAAGCGAGCGTTGGACATCAAAAGGATAAAATAATAATGAATAGGAACAATACAGCGCGACGAGCTGCCGGTTGTAATCTCACTCTTTCACAGAGAGAATCCAACCCTACGATAGTTTTACCTTCGTCTTTATTTATTAACAACACTCTGACAGGAACATCAAAACATAAAACACACATATTACGTACTGTTATATAAAGAAATTTGACAAAGCTCAGACAACCAAAGCGAGAATTACAGTTTTGTATTTTTCTGTTCTTCCCCCCTAACACCACACATGTTTAGAGAGTGCTGTAGATAAGTCGATTCACTCTCACCTTAGAGGTGCTGAGCTCATTGCTATTTCTCAGCAGGCTGTTTCTTTTAGCTGGAGGTCCTTTGGCACTGGAAAATTACATTTGGAAAGTCCTTTGTGTCCTTTTTTGTCCCCAAAGTCAGCTGCAGGAATATTTCATTTTAGTGCATATACCTATCACATGGTATCTGGAAACACACACACATAGTTACCTCGGCTATGCGCACTATATATCTCTGTTTATTTGTTGGACCTATATCAATGCTAAAACCAGCTGAACCTCAAACTCAAATACATTTACACTGTATTTATTTGTAAATATATATATTTTTTATGTGGATTTCCATGTAGTTTTTGTATTCTATAAGTAAAGTAAATAAATCCTGCAGAAATGCAAGTACAATTATGTTGGATTCTGCTGAAAAGGCTGACCTTTGGTAGCTCTGTTCCAAAAAAACTCTTTTTAAACTCTCTTGTTGCTTTGTCCTCCACACACACACACACACACACACACACACACACACACACACACACACACACACACACACACACACACACACACACACGCGCACACACGCGCACACATGGGGTATTCTCAGTCCTATTCCCCTCGGTTGTTCACAGCAAGGCTACCTCAAATGGAGTCTGTCATTGTCGTCCACATAAAACTCCTCTATGTTTGATGCAGCATTACAAGTGCTGCGGCTCACTGTCCAAAGGCTTTTAATTGTTTTGGGGAGCAACAGACCTGTTTGTACAGCGGGGCTTACGACAATACCGCTCTGATTGTGGTTTTGGACAAACAATGGTGCTGTGATTTGAGCCACTTGGCCAGTGATTGCTGCCATAGCAGACTTCGTGACTTGCGGCGGGGGACGTCAACACCCTACAGACCAACCACTCCATGCTGAGGTCGGTTGTGGTTGTGTTTGTATATGTAGGTGGGTGGCTGTTTATATTATTCATTCTGTCTGAGTCTCTCTATTTTCCTTTTTCTTTCCAGGAAACGCCTTTGGTACCCCTCTAATTTCTAATCTGCAGAGTCTGAAAATACCAAGTACACAGATATCTATTTGTTTCTCTGCCTACCTCTATATGTGTAAATGTTACTTTGATTACTGGTGGCTAATAACAGTGCTGCTGCTGTACCTTAATAATGGATCACACAGTTTATGATGACATGTTGCTCTGAGAACTAAGTGCAACTTTTGATTTTATACAGAATAGAAAGTACATTTTTAAAATAAAGTAATCTCATAACCTGCCACGCTGAATGCTGAGCCCCTAGAATTTGATTAACAACCAAATGAACCCCCCTGCAGTTTCCATTATGCAAAATTTTAATCAGAAAGTTGTAAAATTACATTTGTAACTTTGGAATTAAAATGCCCACTTTGAACACCAACAATGTCTGATTGATTACAGTCTGAAAACCCTGCTTGAATGAAGGCCCAGTCAGCTACTCTAAATGGGGGACCAATCAGCGACCAGAGGGGGTGGTGAAGTGCATGGACGCTGAAGTCAAGCATTTCATTTTTGAAGTATAGTTCCAACAATACTGGCAGGTGTAAAGCTAAATGATACAAATAGTAGCTGCAATGTAAGCAAATATTGAGTAATTGAAGCCGGACTCTGCAAAGTCTGCAGTGGTCATCTGCTAATGTGTGGTTGCAGTCTGGTTGCATTTGGTGAGGGTCTCTGTTGTTTACAGTTTGGTGAGTTTTGGCACACAACAGCACAGATTGGCTGAAGGTTGCTCCAGAAATTTCCTAATTAACCTGAAGTCTACCATTGGGATGCAATGACTGGAAACAATCGTTAGTGGAATGTAACGAAACAATTTGTATTCCCAAAGTGAATTTTGGTCTGGTAAGACCGGGCCAAAAAGAAGAGCCCAATATTGAAGTCACAGAGAAGGACAGGGGATCTGATGAGTGTGGAAGCTCTGGGTTAGAGGAAAAACTGACAGATCAAAACCACCAGCACCGAGTGCTCCCTATCTGGTCATCGCCCTCCACTCTGCACTCACTCCACCTGCAGCAGGTGGCGCGACCGTGGCACTCGATACCCACTCAGGCAGACAGAGTGATAAATGACTGCTGGCCCTTTCTGTCGTGATGATAATGGGCCAGTATGAATATATACACTCACAAATAGCATCCCACCAGGGACATGATGCCCTGCCTCACACCTAACAGCTGCCCCTTTGGCTCAGCGTCTCTCATTCAGATCTCCTTTTTCCAGCCAGTCCTGAATGTTTCCAAGTTTGAGTTGAAGTTGGGGTTGTGATCCGGAGTAGTTTCCATTGATTTGCTGAGACCTGACCTATTTGATCAGAATCAGAATTGCTTTATTGGCCATGTACATTAAGACATATAAGACATATTGAAGCCGGTTTTAGGTTTTACTCGACGTCCAAAAAACTAAGAACAAAACAGACAGACATAAATAGACATATAAAACATAAATACACATATTTACAGGATATAAATGAATGAATATATACACCTAAAACAATGGTGCAATTGTACATAGTGCAAATTGTGAAGATGCGGTTGGGTGTAGTGCAAAAAGGTCCACTGATGTAAATCTGAGCCTTAATGAGCTGAACTATGTTTGGGGTGTCGGAGCTCTCATGGCACAAACACAGACTGGCCTCGTGACTAAATGCGATCAGAATCTGAGCTGGAGGTGTTTGCGCAGGCGTCAGTGTGCTCATGCATGCTTGCGAGCCTGCATGTGTTGAAGTTTCTTGACTAATGAGGCTTCCCTGCAAGCTTCACCGATATCAAAACACACCGAGAAGCTGTAAGACAGATGCATTTGATGGATCTGTTCAGCTGCCTCGGCAGTCGCCAGGCAGGTAACACGGCACCGATGCAGAACAATGAATATTCACAGCAACTTTGTTCTTATTATCACAGTCATGTTTTACACTATTTTCCCCTCTTAACACTTCCCAAAATATTCAGTACTCTGTTGTAAGAAAGTGGCAATCAAAGAAAAAGAAGTAGACACTGCTTTGTTCAGCGGAGGTGATTAACAAGGACAGTTTAATTAAAGCTGAACTTTTGGGCACTGAAAAGAACAGATTTATCATCCCCATCAATGAGCTGGCAGAGGCAGCTCAGGCACAGAACAGACTGGGAATATGGAGTCTTCATTTCATGTGGTCCGTGCAGAATATCACAAAGTTTTGGTTCGCGTGAGATTTTACTCGTTTGATATTTCAGGTTGACGGGCTTTACGTACATCTATAGTCACACAGTTAAAAAAAAAACTTAATATTTGTCTTGTTTGAAACTTGTAGAAACATTTGTTATGGTTTGCGCCCTCCCCTCTGGAAAGTGGCCTGAGGGTAACCTTAGGGTGACGTTGGTCTTTTCTGTGGGGTGTGTGCAACTCTCACGTGTGAGAAGTTACATTCGTAGGACGTAGCCTCTTTTGAAGTACATAACGACAGTAGAGTTTAGTTACTGTAATCAGACATAAAGTGTCCAGATAAGACCAAGTTTCAGAAAACGGTTTGTACGAATGTCGTGCGTTCGCTGCACCAGAAAGAGAAATAAAGGTCTGGTTCAAGTAACAATGATGTCTCTCCCTCTACTCAGAATCGGAGAGCCGCTGTGAACTGTAAAGCTTAGTTACCAGAAACACACGCGCACACACGCACACACACACACACACACACACACACACACACACACACACACACACACACACACACACACACACACACACACACACACACACACACACACACACACACACACCGGAGGGTCCAAGTCCTCTTATCTGTGGCTGTCAATAATCCATTCGTAGCCAATACCCAGAAACTATCAAGCTAAGATCCCAAATACTGTGGGAATACATGAGCTACATGTTCTGTCTACTTGCTGGTCATTCAGAAGCGTTACTGCTTTTGTTTTTAGCATTGTCATTAACAGGCAGCTCGCTTAACATGTGCACTTGTAAAAGTTCCATTTTAAATCTTTATTATTCCAGTTTTGTATTTCTCTGTAATGGTGCACTGTGTTAATGATGTTACTTGTTACCTTCTTCATCAACCCTGGAACTTCATTTTCTCATGCTAAAAATATAAATATATATATTTAAATAATTAAATCATTATCATAAATGCATGACGATACGTGTGTTGACTATTCTATTGAATTAACAACTTTTAGTTATCTGGCCATTTTTAGTTGGGGGCAACACTATGACATAGACACACCACGGCTCCATACACTTTCTCTTTAGATGGTTAAAGTAATCAAACCTCTCATTCTTCTATTTATTCTACAAAACACCAGGGCAGTTGTTGTTGGTGGTGGTAAATGTGAACCTTTTGTGTTATTGTGTTATTCTATTACCAGTGCAGCCTTTCAGTCAGGGGCAGAATAGATGCTCCCCAGACAAAGCTTTTCCATTTTGCATTTTTATTTACAAATATGCAATTATTTGATTAAAAAAAAAAAAAAAAAAAAAAAAAGCTGAAAGCCCAACATACAGGCATCAGGAATTCATCAAGGAAAATGACAATATGAAACATGTAATATGGATGAGGTTAAGGGAATGATAAAACTGCTGGTATGAAACTTGTGTGGGTGGACAGATGAATAAGGAGCTAGAAGTGGATGGAGAGGGAGGGGAAGAGAGAGGTGAGGTGCCAGCGGTTGTGTTGGAGGATGAGTGTATGGCAGAAGGGTGAGGCGGCTTTGTCTCTTGGCAAGGTTGAAGAGGAGGCCAGGACAGCAGGAAAAGGCTGGAAGGTGGGCAGGAGAGCATACTAACTCAATTAACACCACATGCAAGAAACAAAGGTGCTACTAGCTGGCTAGAGATCCAGCAACACACGACTTCTTACATTGTATTAATGCTTAGACTGCTGCCAGCTCTCTCTAATACATAATAACACTAAATTGATAAATATGTTTTATTGACTTTTCATTTGTGTTCTATCCGTATTTAAGTTAAACCTGCTTTAAACCTTCGAGTCACTAATTCATAGAGTTTCTAAATATTGAATAGAAATAAGTTAAAACAATGTCATTTTAGGGTCGCTTCATTGAAAATATTATTATTATTATTCAAATTTTTACTTCATCGGAACAACATTAGCCTTATAATTACTTGTATGGCTCAGAGGAAATTAGTAATCTGTATCATGGAGATGAGCTTACTCCTCTCACCCATACTATGCCTTAATAGACAAATTTGCTCAAGTGAGGCTGTTTTGGGTCCAGCCAAAAAACAAAACAAAAAAATCCAAAATATATATATACATATACATATCAGCCTGGAACACTGAACGCTGAATTTGAAATAGAGTGGTTGCCTCTCTTTACAAGTGTAATGTAAGGCCAAGTGGCTGCCTGTATGACCCAGAAGATGAAATTCAGGATCTATAGAGGATTTCACCATGGCTGTCACTGTGTACCTGCATGGTGGGGTCCACATTAATTTGATAATGAATACAGACATATAACTGCCACGCAGCATGGAGTCAGGGATAGGATTCGGTAGGAGTAGTGACAATGCAATGCTGAAGACTCCCTACATCTTAATATTTTCACATCGCCTAAGGCCATGCTCCTCTACTCATCCAGCTCAACGGAGATCGTGAACAGAGAAGAGAGGGGGAAGTATGTTTGGAGTCTCTCTGAGCTTGATTTGATTAGGGTGTTCTCCATGGCTAAATTTATCCCTCTGTGTTTCGGACAGCGCTCACTGATAACTCAGTTGATTGCATTGATGATATATTTTTTATTCATAAACCTTTGCCCCATAAAGCCTCTAATATTACTTGTCTGAACAGGAAGAGGAGGGGAGCAGCAGTTGGTTGATGCAAACAGCAGTAGTTTGATCTGATTCACTCACTGCTGGTGGGGATATTATTTATCCGTTTAGATTTTTTTCATGAAGGATAAAACATTAAATATTTGTTATTCTCAAGATGATCGAATTTCACACAAGCTTCTAAAGAATGTTTAAAGAGTTTTATTCCAACATTTAATATTTGAAAGGGGATAGGATATTAAGTCACTTGAGTCAATTTAATGAACGATCCTTCCACTTTATTTGCAAATGCAGCTTTTACATTCTTTAAAACAATAATTTTATATTTAATATTTTCTTTGCTGTTGATTTTTGCATAAAAAAGGGCCGGACTCCTCAGCCTGTACTTGTACTAATATTCTGGGATTTGTTTGGTGCAACATCCATGGATATCACATCATGAATGGTCTTTGTTTCTCTCTGTCTACATATGATGGACTGGCAATCTGACTGAGTGGAAGCTGCCTTTGCCCAAAGTGAGCTGGGAAAGGCTCCAGCTCCGTTCAGGATACAGGTGTAGATAATGGATGGATGGATGGACTCTTTAACATCAATGTACAACTACAAGTGAACTGGATATTTCTGTTTTGCTTCACATCAGTTTTAGGAGTTCCATTCTCTGTTTAAGGACCTGGAAAAGGGTCAAAGTTGTGGCATGGACCCTTTTAACCTTGTTTTGTGAGAAACTGTTTTTTGTTGCTGTAACTGAAATCATGTGGCTGTTTTACTGAGGTTCAGTAAGGAAACCTTGATCAAATTGAGCTTAAATACTTCAACTTTGTTTGGCCCAGCAGCAGTGACAACATGGTAAAAGCATTGTGACTTGCAAAGGGAAACTCAATGTCTAATGTATGCAATGTCTGCTTGCTCTCTCTCTCTCTCTCTCTCTCTCTCTCTCTCTCTCTCTCTCTCTCTCTCTCTCTCTCTCTCATTGACAACAGAAAATTACATGTTACTTTACAAAGCAGTCATTATTAGTTTAGACCAAGTGGTAATCCGCACACTGGTTTGGAAAAGGCAATTTTGGCACTGAGATTTTAGCTGTTCCCATCTTGTTGTTTAGGAGCCAAAAGTGACCATGTTTGAAAGAGCTGGGGAAGACCAAAGGGGGAATCTATCAAACTGAGAACCGAGGGACACTATGTTCATCTATTTGGGCACCCTGACTGCACCCCAGGCATGTCAATCAAACCAGACATTTCCCGAAGCTTACCAGAAAAGTAATCCAATTGCGTCAATTTAGTATTTCTTGAGTCAATTGGAGCCAGAGGTTTTTTAGAACCAGCCCTGGTGGCCCTCAGTGGTATTGCACTTTAGGGCACTTAAGCATCGGCTTTACTTTTCAGACCTGCTTTTGAGACTGCATCTATTTTTACATACAGTCTATGGTTTACAGTGGTCATTTCTTACCATATTGCAATGATGGCATGTGACCATTAGAAAACTGGTGTTTCTTCTGTGCTTCAATTGGAAATCAAAAGGATTCCTTTGCATTTGAATTGCTTGTGGATTTCTTTAGCAAAACCCTTACACAGTGGGAATGAACAAAAATAATGCTATCCACATCGTAAATGAAGTAAAACTGCTGATCCTGTGTTTGTTTAAAGTACCGGCTCTGTCCTCACACTGTTCTTTTTAAAACACACTTTCGGAGATTGTGAGGTTGCAATCCTCATGGTGTTTTGTTACCCAACTGTGCATAAGGAAATAGCATTTCATCAGCGTTGATCATTAATCTTTGTAGAGCCTATAATGTTGATTACAGGAAAAAAACAGTCTGGGGCAGGTTGGATATTATTGCTGAAGACCACAGGTGGTCTGACTCTGCAGGACCTGGTCTTGATCACAAACAGCATACAGTCTTAAGGCACGGCCAAGTACTGGTCTATAATCACATCATATCAATCCTGCCTAATAAATGCCAGGTTAAACTGGCGAACTGTCCAGGGTGTACCCTGCCTTTGCCCAATGTGAGCTGGGATAGGCTTCAGCCCCCCCCCCCCGTGACCCTTTTCAGGATAAAGCGAGTATAGATAATGGATGAATGGATGGATGGATGGATAATGAAGGCCAGAGCCTGAAGCTACTGCTATAGTCCAATTTACCTCCCTTAGGGTCTTGTATGTATGCATGCATGATTAAGCATAAGATGAATGACATGTACCGTAGAGGGGAAACTGGACAGCTTCAAAGAGAGACCACAGTTTGTGGTTGGACTTTAAAAACGTGTTTATTTTTTTAATTTTTTTAATACATTGCATGCATTTTATGAAACAAATTGTATAATTTGGAAGTAATTTGTTGCCCCAACTAGATATGAATCTTCTGGTGGTGAATTCCTGCCTGCATGTGTCCATTTATCCCTGAGTTCATATGTATGCAGTCTCAATTGCTGTATATACTCCTATTTTCCAAACCTCCTCATTGCCCTCCATGTCAGCCCATTCAGCTCATTAGGGCTAAGGGCACATCTTGACTCTGCCATCGTCATGGCAACACTCAAATTAAACTACTCAGGGCATCTCTGGCTATTTCAGTGCCTTCGCCTTCCAGGCACTCAAAAAAAAATCATGTGGAATATGTTGTTTTTTTGTTTGTTTTTTTCTTTGTGCACAGCTGCATACACAAGTGCCAGGCTGAGAATGACGTGTGATGTATATTTGCGTGTGTTTGTACAACGTTGTGCATACTTCCATACGATATACGTACCTAGCTGTACTTGCAGGAGCAAGCTTTCTATAGGTGATGATCCAAATTGCTGTGACCTGCGTGTTGCCCCAGAGCCACTTGTCTTCGCCTTGAAACCCTAATAAAAGTTGTCTGTCTGCAGCGGTAGCCAAAGCCACTTATCACATGATGGGATGAGAGCAGAGTTGGCTGCAATTTGTATGCACAGAAACACTCTAGCTGTCACGGGGTGGGCTTACCCAGGAGATTAAGAACCCGTAGAGGCTTTAGTATCAAGAAGAGATCATGTTTCGGTCCTAGTGATCAGCACTAGCTGCCACAAGACGGCGTGATAAACCGCAGACTCAGATGGTTGATTTAAATACCTCCTCACACTCACCTCACCATTAACAGGCCCGTAGCTACTTTGAAGGATGTGTTTCATGAAATATGTTGGTCCGCAACGGCACAGAAAGAGCGATGATGATTCACAGCTATATACAAAGAAAGGAAGCCTGATTTACTGTATGGAGTTGCTACTAAGTCATGGAAATAAAATAAGCACAGGCTGCTAAAGATCTTCTGAGTGCTGGAATCTCTTGCTGTGAAATGTATATTCAGACAACTTTTGTTTTTAATGCTTCTTCAAATCACAGCTGATTAACACAAATCTTAAATTTTGTAATCATGACACACTGCATGCTTCACTTTTTTTTTACCTCATGTCATATCACTTGGAGCAGTTTTGTGTGTATGTGACTGTGGACTGTGTGTATGGATGTGTGGGGTCTACTCTCCAGCATATACTACCCATGATATATGTCCCCTTTTGGTCTGTAAGTACACCTCTTTGATTTGATTTGTCTGTCAATACGCTGACTCAGTTGTAAAAGACTATATTCTCTGTGTTCTTTTACTGCCAGATTGCTGGTATTACTCAACCTGGTTTACCAGCCTTCCTCTGGGCTCCTCATGGGGAGAGATGATATCACTTTTAATGGCATATGTCTTTGTTTTCAACAGCTTCAGGGCACCTCATACAATAACTCTAATTTGTGTTTTGAACAGAACCAAAAAAGAAAAAAAAAAAAAAAAGGACAACGGCCTGAGAATGGATTTTGTTTCTTTGAATGAAAGCAGTCGTATGTGCTTGCAATCGTGGGTATGCTTTGTGTTGGCCCTTTGGGATCCTTTTAAATAAGCCTTATCCATGCAGCATAATTCCTTATAGAGTGTGCTTTGTTGTCACAAATAGAATTCAGCGTCCACTAGACGAGCACTAATCCAGGGCAACCGTATGTGGCTTTTTACTCGTATCAAGGTTTACAGTGTGTCGTTAGCTTCTCGTCTTAACTTTGCGTGACTTGTTTTCTCTCCAGTTCAGTTAGTTGGGAGAGAATAAACAAAGAAGAGCGCCAGCCAGCGAGGAATATATGCATGGTTTATACTGTGACCATTAGATATTAGCACTAAGCAAAAATATTTGAATAACTGCTTTGCTACAAGACCTCTTAGCACCTGATGATAACAAACACACATTCTGTATCAGCCATGTCACATGGTTGTACAGTTTTAAGACGTGGATGAAGAAAATGAGACGGAGGGACGTCAACGAGGCGATGAATAAAGAACAATGGAGGGGGGGGCTTCTCAGTTGGGGTAGCATAATGGATCTGAACTTAATCAGCAATCAACATTAATGTTGATGCTTCTCTGTTTATTCAAATTAATCATCAAGGACAGGGCACCCCCCTCCCTCCCCCATGCCAGACGAGCGGAGTATTTGTCTCTGCTGCACCTTGCCAAGGAAACTGATGATGAATTACTCTGTTTATCAAGTCGCCCCCATTAACAAGCCTGCTGACGGCCCCGTCTCCATCCCAGAAGATGTTTTCTTTGGCTTTACTGGATGGTAATTTGGATCCTGAAGATCTTCAATTTTTTTTCCTTCCCCGTTTGCTGTCTGAGTGAAAAGTGAAACTGCAACAAGCTTCAGTAGTAATGGCTAGGTGTGATGCTGAACCCTAATGTGTTTCACTTAACATCTCGCTGGTTGGATAAGTGGATGAGTAGCGGCGGAAGGAGCAGTTATACCAAAGTGAGGAAGGAAGAGTGTGCATAAATCCCAGGGTATCATCCTTGGCAGCTCAGGGTAAACACAGATTAATGTTGTTCGACCGCTACATCAGAGAGGATGTGTGCTTAGATAAACAAGATGTACTCAGGATATTGAAGCTCTGTTCAGGTAGATTATTGTCCCAAGTTTCCCTCCTGTAGTTTGGGATCAGTACTATATTTCCCTAATGAATGATAATAACAAAGGGAAGTAAATATAAAACGCTTAAACAAAACAAAGTATTTGTTAGGCTCTGAAGTGCCAATAAATAAAAAGTTAAAAGCTTTGTCAAAGTGTTCCCTTAAGCTACCTTTGGCTTAACAGAACAAAGGTAAAGTGATTTGGCTTAGTTCAGCAAAGATGGTTCTAACTTTTCAGGCCATAGATTGAAACTAAATGAAAAAACATTGAAGATTCATTAACCACCAACCGTCCATGAGAGATAAATGGCTGAGAATGGCAAAAAAAAAAAAAAAAGAAGAGTAGAAAGTAAAAGAAGCAATCAGATGAGAGGGTGAAGAAAAGCTTGTGGCAGAAGAAAAATAGCTAGATATCGGAGAGCACATTTCTTGTGTAGGCCATTCGTCATATAGAGCTGGAACAGGAGGGGAGAGAATGGATAGAGGTGTGGAGGGGGAGCGACGGTGGAGCTGCAGGAGAGCGGTTGAGGCTGGGAAGTGATGAACAGTTGGCCTATCCCATCAAGGATGCCTTCTAACCTGTGCTGCAAAAAGGGGCATCCATCAAGCAGGCATGCGGCGGTGCTTTGCACAAATGCACAGCCGTAGAAACACACTGCTCACATGCTGGGCTCGCACTCACAAAGGGCACAGTGATCACAGCCATAGGCTACTGCGCATCACCCAGCTGACTCTATTACACCCGTGAAGTGTGGAGAGATGTACCACATTTCTTAAGGTGCATGTGGGGTGCAGGAATGCGCTGCTCTTCGTTACCATCTTCATCAATCACTGTTGTCTGCACGTATGTTTTTTTTGTTTTTGTTTTTTTTCCTACTTAAAGTCTCTTTGATGTTATTTGCCTTGAAAACATGAAATGGAATTATTAAATCCTACTTTTTATTGCCAAATCTCACATTTGTTTAATGAAGCAAATGCAAATAACAGGTTAAGATATTATAGAGTTTGTCAGTTTCATGCCAATAATGACATTAGCTGGCTCGTCATATGTCCCACCTGAAGCCAGTGACATCTGGAAGGGTCACCGCAAGCTGTGATGGAAGTCATGGAGCTGGTCTACTGGAAGAAGCCTTTAGAAGACCATCTGATGTCTCAAACAGAAATATTTATTGACATAATCGATCAAGGAGAGTCAAAATTACAAGTGTAGGTCGCTATCTTCCCATTCCGTCTTTGACCTCCTTTCTTCTTTGTCACTTTTAATAATGTCCTATAGAATGTTTTACATTTCTAGATAAAAAAAATTTTTTAAAAAAAGGTCTCATCTCATCCTTGAAACCTGATTAATATTGTGACACAGGAGAATGTGTTCTTCCGTAGTCAGACTTTGCATTTGTCCCTTAACCTAGTGTGGCTCATCTCTTTGTCATGCCGTTGCCTGTGGTGAACCACATTACAGGTGGTCATTGTAATCATGTAAAGAGAGCCAGGGAAAACAAACAATGTTGGAAAGTTCCTTCACACTGATATTGTGACACATTGTGTCATTGCAGACTAGATTGTGCTTGAATCAGTGACTAATTGCCGGTTGTGAAAAGCAAATATACACACTGTGGCCTCTGCAGTTTTCTTCATTCCCTCACATTACAGGAGTGTCAAGGCAATTTAAAAATATTCAACAACAGAGTTTGATGTCACCTAGACTTCATCCTAACTCAAAAACAGAAACCAATTTACTTTGACTTGATTAGCCAGTCCTTTGATTGCACTGAAACACCATGATTTGAGTTTTATAAATGCTGCTGTGACTGAGTACTTAGTGTTGATATGGACAAGTGAATCAAAAGTCATGTGCATATTTGTTTGTGCTCATGCATTTGCAAGAGAACACTTTGTGGAAGAGGTGTTTTGAGGGCAGTATGCTCGGAGACAATCACCCTCCTTTTGTGCGTTAATCCCTTGTGTGTAATCTGAAGGTTTTTTTGTTTTTGTTTCAGTGTTTCTCATCCTAAAAGGAAATACCTTTGTTTTCCATGTACTGCAGGGCAAGCATTTATCTGCGCAGCCCTGACACTTGGCCAGCTGTGTGTCAAATGAACCGCATGTATGTGTCGCACGTGAATACGTGTATTTCGCACTTGTCTGTGTGTGTGTGTTTGAGGGAGTATGTTTGTGTGCAAACCGAAGCCTGTTCATCTGTTTCCTCTATGGTCGGCCTATTTACGATATGGGGACACAAGTGTTGCTGCCGGCTCGGCAGATGTTTGTGCTAATGCTGCTCGACTGTTCACTCTTAATCATGTGGGCGCACGTCAGACACCCTGCTGCTGCTGCAGTTATGGATTAGTCTCTTCCAGCTATTGACTGCTGGTGAAGCTGCAGGCTGGGGAGAGACTGATAAAAGACACCTGAGTGTGTGTGGTACACCAGGGCTCTGGCTGTGTTTTTTATTGACTACCTGGCCTAATCAACACTTGGAGCTGAAGGGAGAGCTTATTAGCAGCCATGTACTGCTTAGATGCCTGCAGGATGTAGGGTTGGAGGGCAGAGGGTGAATGGAACATGGGTGTGTTTATGTAAATGTCAATGTGAGTTCAAGAAGATAAAAGCAAGCTAATGGGCTTCACATGTAGACACCTCCCAATCACTGTAGCACATGCAATTCAGACAGGTGTGTGGCCAAAGATTAGTTTGAAAAGAGTAATTAAAGGTTTTCTAATATGAAATATGCTTACCTATTTTGAAATGGAGGGATCTCATCTAAATGTTGTGTTCGACTCACGCTGATGAGAGCTACTTCTGTGTAAAACATGTTAGTGTGGATGAAGCCTCTGCATTTTTAACAGTAGATACACCAAAGCAATCCATGCCATACAAGTAAAGGGTTCGGTACCCAGACCTGGTCTGAAACACTTGACCACTGGACAAAGCTGGATGTCCTTTAGTATGATTGCTGCATTGTTGTTTCTTTTTCATGTGCTGCAAGAATATTACAATATATATTTCCAACAAAAGAATTAGGATTCCTAATTTGATCTCTTCTAGTGTACATTATTTACAAACTGAAGAGGACAGGTGTTAAAGATGTATAGTCATTTCACATTCTAAATGGTTAATATTCTGTGGGCAAATGACAATTTTCACCATTTTCACCTGTTCATTTCTCATGTCTGCAGTTTTATGAAATGCTTCATATTGTATAGCAAAAGGTATGTATCGTCACAAAAAAAAATTAATTGATGTATAAAACAATGCCACAGTTCATAGCTAGCTCAGAATGAATGATTTGGACAACTGAACTTTGTAAGATGATGATAATCAAACAATTTCAGTGAGAGTTGGTAAATTAAATGAGGTTTTATTGTGTTATTCACTAGCAGTAAATGTAAATGCTTGCAGATATTCAAAAAGTTGACCTAATTCAAATACTTGTTCCTGATATTTTTGCCTGAGCTTCTTCTTTGCCGTTCCAATTTGCAGTTAGGACGTTTTAGCTGCTCGATTTTTGTTGCAGAGACGGAATAAAAATGATTGCACGTCTTCAAATAAGAATCGACTTTGGATCCTTTTTTGCCAGCATATTTGCACATTTTTAAAAAAAAATTTTTTTTTAACAGAGTTGGACAGTAAAACAGATTTTAAACTTTTAAAAAATGAATATGGGGATGTGAACCATGGTCACCCTCTTTAAATTACACTCAGTTAATTGCAAAGCACCTAGTGTCCTTCCACAGATACTCTGCACCCAAGTAGCTTTAACTGAGATTTTATTTCCTTTTTTAAGCAAGATTCTTGCTCTGCAGACAAACGTTTGTATAAGTAACTATTGAAATGTTTTTTTTTTTTTTTTTATCTCCAAACTGTTCAAATCGAACCCAGGCCCTAAGTGTTGTTGACGCCCTTCACGGGTCTGGACTTTATTTGTCGAGACAAGGCCAAAAGAAGCGGGAAAACGGAGAGGGAGTTTGGTGGGTAGACAGAAAAACGACACCCTTAGTTAAGCATTATTAAAAATGGATGAAAGCATTACTTGCTTTTTTCAATATCTGATTTAAATTTAATGAGGGAAATTAGAGTGAGAGGGACGGAATACAAAAAAAAAAAAAAAGATTGATTGTACCAGAGAAATGGGAGGAAACTCTGCGGTGGTGCTCGCAGCCTTTGTTGCCATGGAGATCAGTGGGGAGGCAATTAGAAATGTGCAGATCGTGTTTGAACAGTGTATGCATAATTGATTAAAATCATCTACAGTGTGGTTGTGGTGCTGTAAGTGATGGTGATGGTGGCGAAGATAAATCAATACTTCATTTTGTGGTGGATATTGAAGTGAATGTGACGGGGAAGTTTCTCAGTTTGAACTTAACAGAGAAACCTGCAACCCAGAGCTCTTGTCTGTTTGGTAATTATTGTCTGAATGCTTGTTTCATCTCCTGGCTGTGTTTTGATGTTACGTGTGTAGCAGATCGGTTTGTGTTAAACTGCTTTGGTTTTTAAAGAACTGTTGAACCAAAGTCCATTTAATATTCTCCCTTTTTAAACTAGACAACTTGGGCTTTTTTTATGCTGCAGTTCTGAATAGTTATATATTTTTCTCCCCATTCAGCACCGTTCTATAGTGCCTGCTTTATTTTTTTTTTATGGAACAGGAGTGATCAAAAGTTTATTGGTGGATCTTAGTTTTGTTTAAAGGTTTAGTTTATTATGTTGTTGACCTTTTATTTGCACAGCATCCTCCTCTGGGAAATAGTTTTTAACTGCACAGCTGCCACTTGGCACGCTGGAAGTGTGATATAAAAACTGTGTGTATTGTAAAAATTAATTTATTTTAAAGTTGGTGCGAATTTCATTTTGTAATTACTGGAATGCAGTTAGGTGAACAATTATCATGTTGGTGAACAATTCTCAATATTTTATAGTCACTTTGTATATTTCACTATACTTGACAAAGGCATTTTTACTTAACATTAATTTTGCAGAATGAATAACACAACGACAACACTAAACTCCAAAAATAGCTTCTTGAAAGGTACTGTAACTGAAACAAACAACAACAAAATGGTCTTATCTACAGGATTTGAATGCTGTCATGTTGCTCTGACACATTTATGCTCTTGGACTGAAAACAGAACCGAAGTGAGCAAGCTTTTTACAAGTTGACCTTAAAACCTCCCAATACACAGTATATGTTCCATTCATAGATTTCAACATCTGAAAATTAGGTGTTATGACTGTCTTTGATGAAAGACATTTTGTCTGCCCTCATTTGCCAGCACAGAGGTTTCTGATGGGGCTGTGGTAGCAGATCAAACTGTATTTAGAAAGAGCCTGTAAGCTCCACTTCTTTCCTCTGAAAGCCTCAATCTTTTAATGTTGCTTTTACGTTTGTAAATGCAAAATGTTACATGTTAGTTTAAAAAGGACAAAATTGATACTTTTTTTTTTTTTTCAATTATTTGGTTTCAGTTCAAGCAAACTGTCCCTTGTCTTTGTGGTGACATGGTGTTGAAAGGGCTCAGTACACCAGACTAGTGTGTTTCAGTTCCACAATAGACCTATTCTGTACATCACTGCCACTGACTGATAATTTTGTGGCACGCTGTGTCATTAAGAGTAATTATCAGTAGGTGCAGTGGGGGAGAGGCTGTCATTCATTATATTGTTTTCTACCCTTCACACTCGGCACAAGTTGGAATCATCTTGTCATGGTAAGAACACTTCTTCCTCAAGTTTTAAGGAGGTAACGTGTGAATAATGCATTACCGTGGTCTATAGGAAGCAATTGGCATTACATAAATTGCCAGAATGGAGGATGATGGTTTGGCTTTGGAGGCTTGGCAGCATCCAGCAGCTGGTTACTGACATCTAAGAATGTGACTGCATAGATACTATCATAAATATGCATCTATATACATACAGAAGACGCACACATGTAAAAATCCAATAACTCTGTTGCGAAGTCTTTCTCCACTATCTTTATTCTTCTTTTTCCAACTGATATGTGGGGGAACTGCCTCTCTTAGTATTACTTTCCTCTTATCTTCTCTTTTTCTCACCACCATGCATTTTTTTTTTTTCCCCCAATGGCTATGATGTAGCCTGCCTCTCAGTCAGGACCTGGTCTCCATGGTGATGGTGTGTCCATGCCACTGGCTGGAATCGACACTCCAGAGATTTGCTGTTTGCTGGGCTCTCTGCCAAGCCAGCCTCTTTGCAGGTGCCAATGTGTTGCTCTGGAAAAGTGTTAAATCCATGACTGACACACAGCAGTGTTTGCAGCTTTGTATCCAATTTGACACCTGACTTTGGAATATGTTTGGCATTACAGTGTAGACAAATTTGTAAGAGACTTCAAGAAAATACTTTTGTTTTTTTACTTGAATATTAAAATGAAAATTACACCATATAACCTTTTTTTTTTAAATTCTGTTGTGCCTGTGTTCACAATACTGTGCGAGTTTTCTAACAATATTCTTCTTCTTCTTTTTCTTTCAATTTGAGTTTAAGGCAATAGAAATGCCTCACTCCCCTTGTTGAGTTACACAGGATGCACGTATGACATTTTGAGTTGTGTAAATTAATTCTCTGGTGTTCCTGCTGAATCACATACAGACATTGCAGCAAAATACGAGCACGAGTCTAGCCTGCAGTTCTAGCCCCCTTTCCATTTTGTTTTGCTTAGATTGAAGCAGCAAATATTTATGTATTGACTTTCTTAGAAGAAATGCAAAACACATTTCCAGGCATTCAGTTCTTTATGAAATTCAAGTTTAAAAAGCACGTTTCATATTTGTTCAGAGGAGCCAAACTAGCGTAAACCAACCCTTGTCTAGGTCTACATGCTCCTTTTATCCAGACATACTTGCAATAAATGGGCTGACAGGATAATGATTGGTGATTCATTTTACAGGACACATAACAGTCACTGGGATTAAGCCTGTAAACTTCTAATAATGGGATCTCCCTTTTCATAAGGCTCATACAGTATATGATATGTCTAATGTAGAAGGTTTGACAAAAATATTACACCAGCACGCCTAAAACTTAGTCTCAGTTTCAGTGGGATGTTCGGTCTTCTTGAGGGCTCAGCATATAGAGTACTGTAAAAGTTGCTGGCTTTATTTTTTTTAAGTAACAACATCATGGCCTTTTACTCATTTGCTAAATCTGCTGCACTGCTCTTCCCTTTGTCTCGATAATGGCATCAACCTGAACACCTAATTAGAGAACCCCCTTTCTGGTACGTGTTTGTCCACGGGGAAACTGCAGAAGTGCACGTGATCAAGTGATGCAACTTGGAATATGTACTCATGAAGGTTATAGCTTCTCCCTGCCCCTTGCACATAACAGTGCCGCGCTCCATTCCCGTGCAGCAAGACTGGTCTCTAAAGTTTTTGATTAATTCTCGTATAGTGTAGTGAAGCTACTTTGTGTACTTTATGGAAAGTAACTTGTCATGATATGAAGAGGTGGGTCAATATGTGACTTGCCGAGACAGAATATTACACTCAGTTTTGGCACTGTTACATGTTTTGTTTTTTTATTGTACAACTAAATCTAGTGACTGAGTTTTCCTGAACATTTTTTTAATCATTTTCTTTAGATAATTACGTAGTTATGTCCTCCTAAGCAAGTATTCTACTTATTTATTTGCATTGAGATAATTAATTAATTAAAAATGGATGTATCCTCTCTTCAGTTGTAGCAGAGATTGTGATCAACCATATAAAATGCCTACATTCAGTATTTGTATGGTGATATTTCATCAAGCAGAACATTGTCATTTTAATGAAGGCTATAGAACATCTATGTCTATTCTTTTTTTTTTTTTAACTCAATGCCTCCCTCATAAGGATATAAACTCTTCTTAACACAATGGCAACAATTAAACAGATTTCCACCGCACTATAGATAAAAGATATTGACTCTGTGACAATTCTATTCATATCCTCATTAACGCACACAGAGAGGCTGTGTGTGTTGAATCAAACGAGCCTTCATTTGTTTTTCTTAGACTGAGAGCGAGGCGCTTTGAATTGTTCTCTGACTTTTTCGACCTTTTTTTTCACCCATCAGTCCATCTTCAGGGTCTATCCTCTTGTCTCATTTTTACTCTCTCTCCAAACACAAACATTTTTGTATGATATATAATTTGCATCATTTTCCTTAGGTGAGACAGATAAAAGATGAGAAACGAATCCTCTCATTAGAACCACAGATTCTTCTCTGATATGAGTGAGGATGACCTCCGTGTCTGCCTGTTCCATCTGTTACTTGTTTGTCTGCTTGTCCTCCCTCCCCTTTTAACTGATCCTCTGCTGTCTCTGACTGCTGCCACCCTCTGGTTGTGTATCTGATACAACCGTTCTGATTGCCGTTAGGGCAAAGCTGCATGTTCAAAGTCTTACTGATGGGATTCAGATTTATTTACAAATATTTACTGAACAAGAAGGATGCACAGATACACATTAATAAACAAGATTTGGTATCTTTGAGAGGCCTATATTTACATTTTCCTCAAAAATCTATATTTTGATGTACTTTTTATACTTTTACTCAAATGTGGCACATTTTACTTAGTTTACTGGCTTTTCCCTTTGTGTCTGTGTGTGTGAACACTGTATTACAGAGGGAACACACATTAATTTCACTGTAAACGGAGCATTACTAGATATGAATAAATTATACTTTGAACTTAATGGAGCTGTACAAATGTCCAACACTTGCTGGCACTTCCTTTTCTTTGTCTGGTAATCAACTGACTATTTTCAAGTTGTGCTCTGTTGGCCAAAAAAAAAGCTATTTAAAGACATTGTATTGTGTTGCAGTAAAACAATGTAATGCAATCAAATAGAGAGGGATTTATGAATATGCAAATTATCGTTAGTTATAGATCAGTTGCACATGAAATAGTAACACAATTTGTCGATGTGCATCATAATCTGGGCCCAATTTTGATGCACAAGCTGCACAAAGTCAAGTGAAATTGATCCCATACTAATTTAAATAAATAGAATCCTGCTCTGTAGTGTGAAATGAGCAGGGAAACATAGTGTCGGTGGATGTCTGGTCTGTTGTGACAGTATGTTGAAAGGTGTGGGATAATGCTGCCTGTGTTGACATGAAAATTGGATTTGATCCTGTAATAGCAGATTATGAGGTTGGATTGGATACAATGGCTGAATGCACTTTTTGTCACAGAATAGCAATTGAAAGGGTTGAAATGCATTCTTCTATTCTTCTATATGAACAACGTGCAAGCATGGAAGCATCATTGCCTGCACAGGACGCAACAATAAAATCCAAATTCATGAAATCATCCCACTATTCTTATTATAATCGTATATATTATCACAAACAGTATGTCTGTTTCAATCACCACCATCATACTCATTATTCAAACATCTCTGCCACTAACATCATTACCATCATCACTGGCATTAATATCATCAATAGCTCCCTCTGTCATTATCATTATCTCCGCCATCAACACAACCATCATCATCTGTGTCCTACTTACATAGCAAACACGAGAAAGGTGACGATACTGAATAAATAAGCAGGTGAACTGAAATCTTCTTATTGTTCCAAAATTCACTGAGGTCAAAGAGGAGCAGCTCACAAGCTTAAAAGAAGAAGCCCTGAATCAAATATTGATGAGGCAGCCTCAGTAGGAACATGGTAAACAAACAAACAATTTAGCTTTCTCTGTGAACTTTTTTGACAGCACCATTCCAAAGTCCATCAGAAAAGGTCACACTATATTCTCCTGCTTGTAAAGAATGGTGGATTGATTGTATTGATTACTAACTACAAAACGAGTGTTCTTGTAGTCAGTATATTGTACATACTGTATTACAAAAGTATGCAGTATAGAATGAACATGCAACTCTATTTCTTTTAGAAAATTGCATACACAAAAAAATAATTGTATGCATTTCTATTGATTTTTCTGCTGTACCAAAAATACACCAAAACTGCGCTACAAACCTAACCATGACTCTTTTTTTTTTGTTCTGTTACGTCCCCTCATGTTATGCATCAGACAAAAGACATAATTCCTTAATCCTTCCTGTTTTTCTTCTACATATATAGTGTAACCTGTTAGTGGAGCTGCAGCTCCGTGTCGGTCTGTGTCCACGCAGTATACAATGCAGGGAAAATAGACATGTAGCACGAAAAGCTCCCTCTGGCTGCCATTATGAGTGTATTGTGCACATATGGCAGCAGGATTGATACAAACGGTGTCTTCTGTGAGATGCGTGTGAGACAAATGAGTGACGCAACCCACGACGTGGCTTCAGTCCCTCAACGAACCAACGTGAACTCGCACCTGACGGCATACTTTATAACAGCAGATGTTGTGTGTCCATCTTGGAGGGGCGGGGCAGGGCGGGGTGGGGCGGGGGGGGGGGTGGCACATGGCATCCGAGTGTCTGTTTATTAGTGTACATATAGTATTGACACGTGTCCACACGTATGGTTAACCATCAACTGTCAGCCACTTTAAATTGTCTCTCCTCAGCTGCACATTGACAGCTCCCTCTGTTCTCTTTCTTGTTTTGTCTTGCATCATCTCAGTGTGCGATAAGTCGCCGGAGCAACTCATTATGCATGTTGCAGCTCCACATGCTTCAAACTGCGACATGCTCGGATTGTTAATGGCAAAAGACGGTTTGTGCGGAGGGTGGTGGATTGTGGGTGAACAGTGATAGCGGTGTTGGGGGCGGGGGGTCCTCCTCCATAAATCAAGCATGTCAAATTACAAGATTGTGTTACATGATTAGCATCTCCATAATGAGAGGAGTTCATTAGCTGCCTTTATTAGCTGTGATTGGGCGTTCCGGATGCCATGTCGGAAAAGCTTACAGAGTTTGGGTGCATTTACTGTAGGTTTATTAACGTGATGACTTTGGCACTTGCATCTCAGGGGTGCATCAGTGTGTGTGTGTATGTGTGTGTCTTGTGGCCCTGGTGTTTATTCAGCGAGGCATTTAAGCATATGTCTTTAATATAAATTTGAATATGTACACAAGCACATCAATTCATACATCAAAGGTGTGAGCACCCATGGGTGTGCACATACAGTATACAGTTTATGGTGTGTTGTACTTTACACATCACATGCTCCTTCCCCCAACACATACCCTCCCACCCCTTCTGTGAAGCATCTGCTCAGTTCGGAGTGTATGCTCACCTGCCCAGCACGCCAGCACAATCCACTGTCATTAAATCCATTTAGTCCATATGGCTCCACCATGTCTGTTCTTCAGTCCATGCTGTGTGCGTGTGCGTGCGTTTATGTCTGTTTGTTTGTGGGTATGGCTCTTCTCGTACCTGACGACGCTGTCAAATCCCTCCCCGACGGTCAGCTTCACTAGAATCCCCCGAGATCACTCAGAATTTTCTTTTCACTCGTCACTCATGATTTCCCATTGGTTTCATATTCTTTCAGTTTCTTTGTGCTTCTTGTGCCCACTTGCTTCACCACTGTGTATTCATTAAAGTGATAGACTTGAATCAGATTAACTTAGATATCATGCCGCATGTGTATTTCCACGGTATCTGATCATCACCTCACCTTATTAAAAGGCAGTTGTGAAGTATGCGATGGGTACTAACCGCATATGACGGTTTTGTGCCTGAAAATAAAGTGCCAATTTGTAATAGCAGCTTCTCTAAAAATAATGTTGCACAATAAGGTGCTGTTCACACAATGACTAACCTTGCTACGTGTGCACATATTGCTCACACCTTCAGTTTTTTCCACTGTGATTATTGTCTTGAAACTCTGTTCACATGAAGGTTCACTCAGCCACTCTGAAGGGCGGAAAAATCAGGGACCAGTGCGGGTGTTGGAGTGCGACGACGTTGAGGTCAAGCGTTTGAAATGTAGTTTCAACAATGGCAGCAGATGAGCTAGATGAAGCGACCCGTTGTAGGAATGCTCGCAAATATCAAGGAATTGAAGCCTGTTCAAGAACAATGCAGCTTGTATCCTAAATTTACTTTTTATAGTCAGTAACGGTTATTTACTGACATGATGTTGCACTCTGTTTACACTGGAGGAGCTTCTCTGTTGTTTATAACTTGCTGAATTTCGGTTCACAACATACACGTGGTGGTCAATGCTGATTTGTTCAAGGCTGTTCCAATAGTTTCCAAATTAACGCCCATCAGGATGCAACGACTTATACCAGTCCTCAGTGGCCACATCCATATATTCACTCAGTGATTTTGGTCTGGTCAGAACAACTACTCACTGACCATTTTTATTCAAAACTACATATTCTACTCTTTAGTCAGCAGACATACATCTTAAGTCTTTCTACACTGTACACACTGGCACTAAAAGGGTAGCAAAATACATTTCAACATGTGAAATTAACTCCATCCACTACAGACGGTTTCAGAGATGTAGAAGGTTAAAGAGGGGAAAAAAACATCAACTACATTTCATGCAACTGTTTTATGAATGCATGTATTTGCTCTTGATTACACACTGTCCTTAATATGGATCTAACCCCAGTTAGTATAATTTACAGTCCCGCTGCAGGCCACCATTTAAATGAAATCAATCTTTGTATCCTATTATGAGACACTGACAATCACACATATTCCCTGAGTGCTCTTTGGCCCTTTTGTTTTTGTCTCCCTCTTGGTCTGTCAACATATCGTAAGTGTGGGATGAGGATGTGAAGTGGTAAGTGGCAAGACATGACCCTTCCTTCCCCCTCGCACACACACACATGCACACACACACACGTGCACACCAATCCACTTCGGGTCTCTGCTTGTATCTCGCCCATCCTCTCCCAGAGGTGCTATCTCTCTCTAACCTGTCAAGGTTGTCAGGTACTGATAGATGGCAAACAGATACGGTGGAGGGAGAGGCAGGCCATAAACAATGCTTCCTTACTGCATCCCCCTGCCCTTGCTCTCTCTCAGCCTCCGCACACAGCTGCTGGTGAAACGCCCACCACTGGATTTTCATTGAATATCGGATCGCTGTAGGAAACGTCTCAGCTATTTTCTGCCTTTCTGTACTCCTCAGACTTGCTATAGTGCCTCTGTAGTTCAGATTCAGAGTGAATTAAATTGATCAACCAGAACCGGTCTTCTGCAAACACCCAAGTTTTGATGTCTTTGCAATGCCAACAATGCTATATATCGTACCTTTATTCCCGTTCCAAAACATAAAGTACGTTTATAATTTCCCTCTAAAATGCAGTTGGAAGTGAAGCTCATGCTAATGAAGCAAGTAAGGCCAGATGATTAATTGATGATTAATTCATGATTAATTGCAGGTTTTATAGACTGCCACCAGTAACTGAGGGAAATTATATCCTTTACTTTCTTCACACTCAAAGTAATCAGGACCTAACAGTGTCATCACACTGCAACTATAAACTGGGATTTGATTGAGTGTTTCAGAACCTTTGCAGCTGATGAGATGCACTGGGTCCATGAATCTTGGCTCTTTGTCCATGGCCATGCCTCCTCTTGTTACTTCTTGATTCTACTGGTAACTTCACAGTAAAAGGACCACTCTTTCCAGCATGCTAAACAGATAAGGGCGGCTTGTTTGCCGGTAACAGAAAAGAAGACACTGGCGACATAATAAAACAAGGACTTAAAGATTAAAATAGGTGTGTGCTAGTCTGTGTTGTCACATGTGCACAGACGTACGGAACCGTATGATCATTTTAGTCCATATCCTACGTAGATAACCAAACAATTGTCTTTTTCAGGAGCCCGGGTGTGTACCCTCTGGTTTTTGCACAGCTGTACTGTATGTGCACACAGGGTGTCAAGAGGCTCTCTGTGAACGGCGCATGGAGATTCAGCCTGCCTGTTATTTACGGCAGCAAACTCCTCTCGGAGGTCAACACACGCAACATATTTGAAATGTAATTATGTGGCGATTGGTGAAGTGTGGATGCCGATGCAACAATTTATGACAGACTTAGTCCTTATGGATGGCAACCCATCCATTCCGGTCCTCACACACACACACACAAATAAATTCCAAGGCCCTGGTACAGACTAGAATAAAGGAATGATGGTGACACGGAGGTTGAGGCAATGAGTGCGTGGCCCAGTGCAAGGAGAGGGCAGTGATGCTAATATGTATGTGACTGATCTCCCAGCTGGTACTACCCATTCGGATTCAGGGTTAATGGTAAAGATTTGAAGCTGATGAAACTTTCACGGGTTCACGAATGACAGCTTTAGGTGAAAAGTGAAGCCACCTCAGTAATGATATTGCAGCTACTGTATGCTCTAACGCGAGACACATCCAAGTCGGCGTTAGGGTGGGGAATGAATAGCTTTTAGTTTATTTCTTTTAGTTTATGGATATGTTGAATCTGAAAACAGCCAACCAAAAACCCTCTCACCCTCGTGCTTAGAACGACTCATAGCTTGAGAGCTTCAAGGTCATTCTCTGGCTATTATGCAAGGACCAATTCAACATACTGAAAGGTCGCCGGCCTTGCTGGGATTGTTTTCCTGTGGCCATAATTAACTGCGAATAGAGATTAGGATTATTTCATTTAGGTAATCTGACCCAGGAGTCCCCAGCCGGTAGTGGTCGGGAGAGATAGAGAAGGATAAATTGGTAATGTCTTATAATGAGCAGCTACAACAGGCATGCTTTGGCCCCAACCAGACAAATAAGCATGCTGTCGCCCCATTGCCTTCTCCCTCCATTGTGACAGGGCCCAGAATGGGAAATCATTTTTCCATTTATTTTTTAATCATTTTCTCAATTTCCCCCTCCCTACCATCCATGCCGAAAGTAATTTAATCTTTGGGCCACTTCAAAAGACATATTTTGTGCGCATGCTCACGCCATTCCAAATAACACACATTGCATATCCGTGGACTCGGCCGTGCATGCAGACCCTTTCTCCCCTTTGCTTAAAGGTATGGTCTCATTCTGGGGGGATGTGTCCTTAAGCTTCTTCATCATTCCATCCTAACTGTCATTTACTGCGGATATGTGTTGCACCTAGAAGGTTATCAGGGGCACCAACGCTCAGGTGATGAAGAGACATGAGCTGAAAGGAGAACTGGAGCCAAAACAAAGCAAATTTTTGTCACATATCTGAAAATCATCACCTCAGAAAATGTTCCACCTCTTTTGGAACTTTGGCAACAATAGCATTCGCTTGTTGTCACCAACAACAACAACAAAAAAGGTTTAGAATACAAAAAGCATGTTAGTTGAAAAACAAAATCCTTTGAACCGCACCAAGCTTCCAGACTCCGCTTTTATCATGAAGCTAGAGTAGACACTAGCTTTGCAGTGCACACAGGCTTAATACTTTGCCTGCATTGAAAACACGGCAGCAAATCCCATCCAAAAGTATATGTTTTCTCTCCCCAGCAATCACATTTGAGAGGTGTCTGTCTGGCTGCCCCCAAACACTGGTTTACTCGAATTCTATGGACTCTGAAGATTTCTGTTTACCCCATTCAGACGGGTGGTGGGGGTACAAAGGGTGCAATAACCAATGATGAGCAGTGCCCTGTAATTTTCTGAATAGATGTATCTGTGTAGCAGTCTTCTAGGGGTTAAATCATTTCTGCTGACAAATAATAAAAGTGAGGTGGGGGGATTGCAGGCACTGGCCCATAAATATTTAAAGACTGGAGGATTATTACAGAGTTGGGTTTTATAGGAAGCCTCGACTCTAATTGTTGTAGCTTGGAGGGATTCTAAACGTGTGCCTGCGCACGTATTCGTGCTGCCCGATATTCTAGGCTTCGTGCATTTTGCCAGCATATTTGTGTTGATGAGTTTGTTCAGTCGTTTTATGATCTCCTCAGACATCGTACAACTGCACATCAAAACCTCACTGTCTCTGTGATGTGTTTGTGTCATAGACAGCACAACCTTTTTGTTGCTGTGATGAAATTTCCTTTCAAGTCTTCCCACAACTTTGACCCCAAAAAGCATCATAGACAGACTGATAGTGGTTGATTGGACAACAGTGTGGCAACTGCTTTATTCTCTTAGTTATATGCTATCTATTACTTGTATATTAGTTATCTTTTATTTGTATTTAATGTATTTCTTCTTTGGCTGTTTTTATTGATTGATCTGCACAACATCAATACACTAAGTCAAGGTTTCCAGAGATAAACTTAGGGTATGATCTTGTTTTTGTGCTCAGTACCATACTTTAACACTTTTTTAGGACACACTGAATTACTTTGATAATCTCTACTGAAAACTGTCTTTTGCTGTTCAATACCAAATTCTAATGCCTAGGTTAAATCCACACCAACATATTTGTATTTGAAAACTCAAAACGTTGTTGTATATCTCATCTGTGTCAGTGAACCAGAATGTGTCTGATAATAAGACTCTCAATGGGCGGTCTGCCCATCAACAAGTAAATCTTACATTAGAACACTTTTCTTCAACCGTATTTTTCACAACACAACTGTCTGAGTTCCACTGTAGTAGCTGGAGTCTTCACTGTGTACAGCCGGCTAGCGAGCAGCAACTGATAGCATGTGAGGAGAAGAAAGGCCTGGTAAGCTTAAGATACAGCTATACTGTGACTGAGTTTAAACTCCCATGCATTCATATGTAGCCCAATTTTAGCCGTTATTTTCCAAGTCGAAATAACATTATATGAACATGAACTTTTAAACCACACGTATTGATTGAAATCACAAGCAACATGTATTACGAGACAAAATGGTGAATCACACCATTAAAATGTTCTTGGGACCCACAGAAAATTTAAAAAAAACAACAACAAAAAAAACACAATAATACTCGGGATTTGATTAGTCGGTGTGGTGGTACCATAACGTTGGCGCGCTTGCTGGAGCTCATTGAAATCCTCAAGGAAAGATGCTGTCGGTACTCGCTGTTCCTCGGCTACTCAGAAAGCTGTAGGTAACAGTCTTTGTAAAAAACGTGCCCAGCGGTCAGCTGTATGATGAGAGGTCTCATGAGTCTCTGTCCTTCGGCATGCAGCGCAGTCCTGAGCACATCTACTGCAGTAGCTTGTGGCAGCACTCGACACACAAAAGCCAGAAATTCACAAACAGCAATGAGTTTGCTATGTTGTTACTATAGATGTCCATGTCATTACATTTTTTATTTACCATACTTGCTCAGAAACTGGGTGCAAAACAAAGGGGTTTTCAAAATGCACTCCAACTCTCTCCTCCCAGCGAACGAAGCCGCTACCTCATTAGCAGAAAAAGTCCACACGTGGCAATGACCTCCTTTAAGTGTTTTACCGACCGAAATGGTTTCCAACACGGCTCACTTTATCGTATTATCGGACCATACACTCAACCATACCATATGGACCATACACACAAAATACTCCAGTTCTAACTTGAACGAATACCAATAATAAAACACACTTTTCTGGAACGTACAACTAGCGCTAAATATCCCTGCAAATCCTGTGTTCCTCTTTGTTTGCAGGCCTTGGTAGCACTGATAAAACTCTGGGTCCACTGGTTCCCCCATTTATCACCTCCAAGTACCGGCTCGCCGGATGCTTTACTCCACAGAAACACCACAGGACTAAGGAGGACGAGCTGAAGGAGTTGAAGAAATATTTATTTCCAATAATTGTTCATCTTAGCCTTGCAATTGAAAACCAGCTCTATCATGGGGATCTGTGTTTCAGTCATCCTTTACAGCAATTTCTAAGGTTGAAACTCTGCACTCATTTGTGTCAGCAGCTTATTATGACCCACAATTACATTAGCGGTCGTATAAATATTGACAACCTGGTGTCCCGGATAAAATTATGCAGTTCAGATCAGGTCAATAAAATGTGAGTTCCTCCTTGGTAGAAGGCAGGTTGGGTGGATGGTTCGATAAAAAAGTAGACTGCGCGAGGTTGCATAACTTTAAGGAAGTAGTAGGATAACTTTAACGCATAACATGACTGAAGTCATCATTTTTACCCAAACCATTCTCTTTCCCTGATTCTAGTGTTTTTTTGTACCTAAATCCAACCAAGAGCCTTAATTTAGGAAACACTCCTGTCAGTCATATTTGAGGGAATGAACAGATGACTATATGTCTGTGGGTTGGAGGAGATCTTGCAGTCAGGGTAAGCTTACAGGTACACAATCTATTTAGAATACCCATCTCACATCGCCCACCAGCCACCTTCAGGCGGCCCGTGGCTCATATGGGAGAGCAGATTGCTCATTAACCATAAGGTTGGTGGTTCAATTGCCAGTTTTCCTCCCCACATGTCAAAGTTTTCTTGGGCAAAACACTGAATTGCTCCTGATGGCAGGCGAGCACCTTGCATGGCAGCTCAGCTACCATTGGTGTGTGAATGTGTGTGTGTGAGTGGCTGAATGGGACACAAACTGTAAAGTGTTTTGAGACCACTAAGGTGATAAAGTGCAACATAAGTGCAGACCATTTACCTGTTTTCCCTCGGTCTGGTCTGCTTCTCTTTCTCCGATTTGCACTCTCCTTTCGTTTTGTCTTGCCCTTCTGACAACCCGCTAGGTTACAAAAAATGTTCTCTGCTTGTCCTGATTGGCTAGCAACACATTGACACCTGTATATTGGTTAATATACATACAGTAAGGACACGAGAGGCTCGGCAACTCAAAACCGTAGGACACTTCAGCACTTTCCAAACTATGTCTTTCTGCCTATGATTTTAAATGCAAAATGCATTGGTTTACAGAATTACCAAGAAACAACATGTAAACACCTGAGCAGGGTGCTACATGTGCATTAAACTTGCAGAGTTAGGAATAAAGAGCTATCATTAAGAGTTTATGAGGCCTGTTTATTTTTTCATCATACTATATTTTGTTTGTCTGGAATCACAGTTTGCCCACTGCAGCCTCCTTTGTCATTCAGCCCACTGACCCTCAGCCACTCCCCAGCGTTGCAGACCACCTTTTGCCTTCCTTTTGGATTCTGTTTGCTGGTGGATGAGGAAAAATGACTGTGACATTAGCTATCGATTTCACATTAACTCATCAGGCTCCATCGCTGCCCCAGACACATTGATTTCTATTTCAATTGTCACAGGAGAACACAAAAAAGGTGAGGATCGCAAAGGTTTGAAAAATGGACGGGGTGTCCTTTTTTTAAATAGCTGCCAGCTCACATCTCGTTTTAATTTTTTATTTTTTATTTACTTTGTTTTCCCTGAGCTGAGGACATCTCGCATGGCTAAACTTTATGTGAGAATGCAAGTGAGGAGCACATGTTCTTTTTTTTTTTTTTTTTTTTTTTTTTTTTTTACCTACCTTACAGCCTCAGGTCTGTTTCTTCCCTGGCATGATTTCTTCACCGACCAACACAACCATTCCCAATCTACAAACAAATATTGTAAGAGATAAATTTCAAATTTCAGACGTGTGTAGTAACAGTTACTCTTTGTTAAGATGTCATCAACCTCCATTGTATGTAACGTTTCTTTATTTGTTTAAAATTCACAAAAGCACATCCCACTATTAAGAATAATACAGACAAGACTCAGGAACACCCTGGGATTTCAGCCAAATTTGGAATAACACTACATAATGTGCGAGCCTTCAGCTGTGAAAGGCCTTTTTGCATATGTTGACATAATTACCCGACGCTATACAAATGAGTTATGTAGCTGCTGTGGTAGTATCGTGGTCTTTGTTCAGCATCTGCTGGTTGTGCAGAGGGAGGCCGGCACACAGGATAATGGGCCTGATGGCAGGTGGCAATTTGTGTTCAGCATCTGAAAGCCTTTCTCTCCGACGGTTGGCAGAAAAATGGTCATGCCAGGGTGCACACATGAGAATATAGCAGGCAGCAGTGGTCAGTTCTGCCAGCCACTCACTTGGGCAACTCCATGGTTGGTTGGTGTGCCGGTGACTGGCAGAGGACAACACCACAGGGCGGTATCTAATTACATTTACAATTATTGCTTTTCCTCCTTTTTTGTTTCATATTTCGAAAGAATTAAGGGATTACACTTCAGTTCTAAAGTGAGTAAAAAAAGACAGTTTAATCACATTGATTAGTGCACACATAGGTTTTTTTTTTTGCAATAAGATGTGTCTTTGTGTGGCTGATTTTTAAAATGGGGAATGATAGTCAAAATCACAGTAGTAATACTCATTTAACCTGCTGAATTTGCCTTCAGAAAGATATTGAATCCCAGGTCCATCTGTATTTGAAATTTCCAAAGGAGATCAAAGTATTAAATGATGATTATTGGCATAATTCATTATTTACTTGCTTTGTGTCTCATGTAGCAGTTTTATTTCAACAATTTTCTTCTGAGACTTAACAAGAAAAGTTTTTTACGATCCTTAAATAAATGTGTTCAAGCAGCATTTTTTTTTTTTTGTTTCACCATGTTTTTCTTTTTTGTTTCATGAATATTTATACAAACAGTCTTAACACTTGGCTAGCTGTAAACCACATCATTTGCCAAAGTGGCACAAATGCAGCTGTCATGTTTGAGCTGATCACCGCATGCATCTGATTTTTCTCTTAGCAGCCACAAACAGTAATGAAGAGAAAACAGGTGCATCTCAAAAACACATATTTCATGGTTGACAGACCCGGGCACTGACACACCTTATATAGCCTACTGCAATGTGATAAACAGTATATAACACTGTGAAATATCACTATGGTGTTGAATTCTTCGATATGGTTTAATCTTACAATAACTGTATCATGTTAAAATTGAAATGGATATTTTAATGAATGATTAAGGCCTCAAAGTAGAGCTCCAGTGAAAACTGTGCGAGATTTTAAAAGTACGTTTCTCTGCACAAATTGAGACTCTCAAGTACAAACCTGGAGTAAAAATCATCAGTTGTGCATTTGTGGATCTTAATTTGTGGATCGTTCAGTCTCATGCTGTGGTTACCAATCTTCTATCAGCCAATCACATTGCGGTTCTTACCCAGTCTGTGAGCAGTGACATTTGAAGTGCCAGTGTGTAGGACTGGGATGGATCTATTGGCAGAAATGCAATGATATTAATGATATTAATAATTATGTTTTTTTCTTTTTTTTCTTTGTGTAATTAACCTGATTTATTTTTACCTTAGAATACCACTGCCATGTTTCTACAGAAGCATAAGCAGGGACGAACCAAATACAGGCTCTAGACAGAGCTTTACGTGATTTCAAGTTTTGCAGCAACCACATATATTCTCATTCACGCACGGAAGATGAGGTCGAGGGGAGGGGTGTTAAATTGGTTGTAAACTGCAACCCAAGTGATAGATGGCTCTGGATTTTATACACTGCTCCTTTAACCTGGGACAAGTTCATCCAGAAAAAGCGCAAATGGAGCCAAAAAAGCTGGGCCTCCTGTCAACATCATCGCTAATATGATGTAGATCTTAAAACATCAATATGGACTGTTGGATTTGGATTTATTTTTTATTTTTATTTTTTTTATCTCTGATTTACTGTTCATTTGTCACAGCTGAAATCCCACCAGATAAGCAGCTACATTAGCAGTGTTACTGAATCAGGGAACATTCAGCTGAACTTCAGTATGGGTTGTGGATTAGCCAATTCAAATATAAAACCTGTATCTGGTTTGCCTTAGCGACTGGGCAAGAGTGAGCGAAGCTGGATACGTTCAGAGTTACTAGTTCTTTGTTTTCTTCTGAAAACCCAACCCTTGCGAGCAGTATTATTTCTCGGTGCAAAATGGCGGGAAATCTCTTCACAGATTTATATCAGAAGATTGGTATAATTGATGCCCAGGAGGATCCAATAAGTCAGTGAAAACAACAGCGGAGATACAAAATAGTATGAACATAAAAGAATATAATTTCACTAATGAAAGATGTACTGACTTTTGTTGCATTGAGGTTGTATTTCAGGGTCTGTATTTTGAGTGTTGTCCATCTTGCATGTTTGCTTTTTTAGTATACAGAAGATCAAATACCCTGAATTTCAACTTCAGTCATTATACGATGATATGATTTTTAATCATTTAACATTTCCATGATATTGCAATGGGGTTTTTACTCATTTGTCAAAATTACAGTGCTGAACCTTCAGGGCAGAGGTGACATTGTGTTTGTGCTCATGGGAGTTGTGTGTGTGGGTAATTATAAAGGAGAGAGTGTGCAGAGATTGATGACTAAAACAGAGCGTGATTACTCACAAGACCTCCCTCAGTCATTCCCTGTTCCTAAAGCTGCCCTTCAGTCAATGATGTCACGACCACTGAGTGTCAGAAGTTTGCTGAGCAGTTGTGATTGACATATACAGTACACGTGTTGTGTAAAGGCAAGTGAGAAGAGAAATCAGACATATGACGAGATCTAGAATATAAATCTTAAACGTTTTTAATCAAAGAAAACTACTTAAAAAGATATACAAATAATGGCAGAATTAAGTCCCACACAAATGCATGTGCACATGTAGGAGCTTCCTAACAGTCCAAATGATTTGTAAATGCATTCACAAACACAGTCATCACATATTATAATCTATATTCTTAACAAATGCGGTGTGAAAACATGGAGGTTGGTGCTATTACACAGTGCAGAATGTTTTCCATTAATAAAGGCTAACTGCTATTTGCAGATTATAAGGATATAATTTAAAAGTATTGAAATGCACTCGTCTGTCACTGTTTTGTTCCATCCTCTGTATGGCTTCATACCTAACCAGGAGCATTTCAGAAGTGAACAATATTGTCTGTCGTTTTCTGTTTGTCGTTTTTTTTTCTCCTGGTTTGGTCATTTTTCCTTGAGTTTAGTTATTTTTACATGGGTAGACGTTGTTCAATTTCATTTTTGTCCATTTTGTGTCAGTTAATGACAACTCTGCTTCTTTGTGCTGTAGCCTACAGACGCTGTGCTGTGCTTTAATAGTTAAACATTATTCATCCTCATAATTATTTCCTAAGTATTTCACAAACAGACTGTTAGCAGGGGAGAATGCATCCTTTGTCCTATTTAAAAGACCGAGGGAGTTTACATTGTTACTCAAAATATGATCGGGGTGATTTAATTTGAAAATTGACCGGATGCTTAACGCTTTTCTGTCTGAATTCCTGTCTGGCTGATCTGTTCTGTGTAGAGTGATGCAATCTCACCAAGGGTCCTTCAAATTTGACTTGGTGCGTAGTTTTAGCACAGAAGAGCACCAAGTCAGTTCTGGGACGATGCTGACATGCACAACGCAACGCAACGCAACGCAGTGTAGCGTAGCATTTCGAGGAATATCAAGTATTGACTGAAATGCAGCAATCAGTTTCAGTGGCCATGTCGGAACCAGAACGTGACGCAGATGGATTCTGTGGAAAATAGCCTTTAAAGCTTTAAAGAAATGGAACTCCCTCTTACTGAAAGGACCAAATTGGATTTTTCTTATTCCGTACACACATACACACCTTTCTCCACCTCGTTACGAAGTTCCCTCACTTAATAGTGTTTTTTGAATCTTCTTCTCTTCTCTGGCGTGACATTTCAGTTCAAACATAGCTGAATATCACTCAGGGCACTCCCTGCATGTTCTTATATTCACCAGTTGTGCATTTGAATTAGGTCTCTGTGATGTGGAAGAGACTCAATCCCTCCATTTACCCCGCGATCATTGTCAAGCAGTTGCAGTTTCTTGAATGCTTCCTTTCCTGAAAGACTCAGCTTATTGTGAACTGTGAGCTCTCTGGCTATGGTTTTTGATCTGGATGATGAAATATGTTGTTTTTACAGAGGATATTTTTAAAACTCCCTGCAGGGAGGACAGAGGAGAAGCAGGAAAAAACATGACAGAGCCTCGTAGGCAAAATGTAGACCTGCTGTTTGTCAGATTGTCTGATGTAATCGACATTTACACACATGTAAACATGTGATACCATATAAAAATCCTCATTCTTTTTATCACTGTCAATTAATAGAGCAGAAGCCCTCACACTGATTAATGATGATCAACCGTGTTAGGATGTTCCAACCTTTCCCCATTGATGTGTGTGTGTGTGTGTGTGTGTGTGTGTGTGTGTGTGTGTGTGTGTGTGTGTGTGTGTGTGTGTGTGTGTGTGTGTGTGTGTGTGTGTGTGTGTGTGTGTGTGTGTGTGTGTGTGTGTTAAAAGAGTTGGTTGAGTAACAGGGCAAGTGTGTGTCACAGTTTGTGCCAGAGCAACAAAAGAATGGCACCACCATAGAGCTTTCACCAGAAACATGCTGGGGAAGTGTTTGTATCTGTAAATATTGGACTGTTTGTGTACCTCCCCCATAAGTGACTGTCTCCACCTCCTCCCTCCACAGCGTCTCCTTCCCCGCACTTTCATCTGCAACTCTGTCTCTTCCCCGTTCCCCCGATTTTCCTTTGAAATTTCCCCAGCCTACAGCTCATTTGGGTTTATACGCAGGGCTAAATGTGATCAGGTGCTGAATTTATTTACTCTCTTTCCCCGTATCTGGGGAGCGTATGAAGTTGGCACTTTTAAGCTTGACTGATGGGAAGATGCGAGGATGTTCATGGAAAGGTATGATAATGTAAGAAGGAGCAGAGGAACGGGGAGGGAAAGAAAGTGACAGGGGGAAAACAGAAACAAGATGCCAAAGAGATGGAGGGATTCAAATGGGTTTCTCTGGCACAGAGGAAGGGATATATGGGAGGAGACAAGATGTCATGGGGTCCATGTGAGGGATATTCAGCAAGAGAAGGGGGGGTGGGGAACCCAGAAAAATATACAGCAAGAGGGATGATGGTTTTGATGATGATGGTGCATCTCCAGCACAGCTGATAAAGAGAGAAAGAGAAATAGACGAGAGGAAGAAGGAAGAGAGGAAATGTCCATGCAATTACTGGGGCTGCCAGAAAGAGGCTAATCAAATGGCACTTGGCACAGCAGGCCTCTGTTCCATGCAGCTGGTGGAGGAGGGAGAGGATGGGCTTTGACAGCGAGGAGAAAAGATGGGACGGAGGAAGGGATGGCTGCAGAGGAGAGGTTGCAGGGATGCAAAAGGGGGAGCAGGTTTGAGAGAATTCAAAATGTGTATAGGGCAAGGAGTGGGGCACAGCATCAGACATGTCAATGGTTGTGAATATGGAGAGAGAGGGGGGGGAGGAGGAGGAGGAGGAATGCTGGCATGGCCAGCAAACGGAGGGAAATTTGATGCCCCCGGAGGGTGAGTAGGTGGGGGTGGGGAGCAGGAGATGTCATCCCACATGACATTATGTTTCCTCCGTCCTTTGATGGGCTACTGGTTATAGTATCAGCACTCACTTCCTGTAATACAAACTCTCTGATTAAAAAATAAAATGCTGCAACATTATTTGTATTTAGACTGGATACATCGGTATGAAACTGAGCAGTGCATTGTGTAAAAAAAAAGAAGATTTTTCTTCAGTCCTTAATTGCAAAGAGGCAGCATTTAAAAGTCTTTAAGGCAGCCTGATTTTATATTTAGAAGTGCGCGTTAGTACAGTGTATGTGTATCTGTGTGACTGAATCAATCACCGGAGCGGGGCTTGATAGAATGAAGAGAAAGCTTAGGCGATCAAAGCAGAAAGAGAATCTTTGCTGGCACTCGGCAGCAACAACATGACCAGTCAATGCTAATTTCAATAACTCTTTAATTATTGGTGTCGGAGCTCCTTTAGATCATTTTGCACCGCGTGAGCCAGCGAGGCAGAGGAGAGAGAGCGGGATGAGAGGCAGAGAGATAGGGATTCTCAGTGCTAAAATATTAATGAGATATGAATGACAGGAGATACATGGAAGGTGCTGGAGATGGAGGGGGGGGGGTCTCTTCTGTAATATTGATGCTGAGAGTTTGGTTGTAAGGATAACTTTGGATGGCAGGGAGGGAGGAGGGCAGGAGGTTAACATCTTTCTCACTTACGCACGTACTTCTCTCCCAGTGTATCTCATCTCTACTCCCTTATGAACTCTAGTTCTCATTTAGGAAAGGAAGAATCTCTCTTTTTCCAGTTAACATTTTCCTTCCTCGTTCTGGGGAAAGCCTGACAGTATGACATCGTTCCTTCTCCTTCCTCCCTGTTCCCCTGTTCAGTTTGATCCATTCACATCACACACTCAAGATGTGGTTAGATAATGAGGAGACTGGGTGGCAATCAGCTTTTATGGCTGCATCAGGGTTTGGATGAAGTCCTGACAAAAAAAAAAAAAAAAAAAAAAACTGACTGACCCTCAAACAGGCTGCCCAGTTTCACCCAAACTTTGTTTTGTGTGTTTCTGCCAAGGCACCATCAACTTATACAGCTAAACAAGGAGCGATTCCTTAAACTGAAGTTATAGGCAGTGTGAGAATTGATGTGCTTTCAGGGGGTCACTTTTCACTGCTGTGGACTTTGACCCCACATACTGTATGTGCTCATCAGACAAAAAAAAAAAAAAAAAATCTTTTTTGAGGGTCCCTGAAATCTCTCTCACTGTGGATCCACGACACTGATTCAGTGAGTCGAGAGTGAGAAGCCCTCTCTGGGTTGTTTCTGTACTTCTCCACCCAAGAATACCATACTTACCCACACACATAATCAGTGTTTGTATTTTAATGTTCACTAATACGTCACTATTCCCCACAGTGTTAGTTCCAGCTTTAGAAAGGGTTCAAGAAGTTCAAGTTGGAATCCCTATTTGGTCCAAGTGAAAAGAATATTTTGGAATGCTGCGTAGTAGCAGATGCTAATTGCAGTGTGGGACCTAGCGAGCACTCTGCGAGTCTGTATTGTCAGGTTGCATTAGCACCTGTTGACTTCTTCAGGTTTGTTTTGTTGCATTTTGTGGTGACAAATCTGAATTGTTTTGTTTCGCTTATAAAATGAGACGTGCCATATGTCTCAGGGACCGACAATACGTGCAGGCGTCGCATGCGTGAATGCCAAGAAGGGGATGAGAACTGCAAATGTGAGTCTAGATAAGATGACTACAGAGCTGAGTTTTTGTTAAAGGGTGGCTGCATGAAGGACAATTAATACATACCAAACATGAGCCCATGTTTGCATGTTGTAAACAGTATTACAATAAATGGATAAATAAATTATGCAAATGTTGGAAAAGGATATTTCAAATGGATGTGTTTATTTAAGTTCCCCAAACATTACACCAGTGCAATGTAATTGTTTGGCCATTGTTGGACGTGCAATTCGATGGACAAAGTTTGAAACCGTTTCTTCGAATTAAGGAACATTACTGTGAACAATCATGGCTTTAAGAACGGTATAGTGGTAGTTTGATTTAAAAACGCACCTGCCAATGCTGCATTTCTGACCTATTAAATGAGCAAAACATGAGCTTCAAAACTGATATCCACCATTGTTTTGTTTCCTGTTGTATCTCCTCTATTCAGATAAATTAGTAAATTAGGACCAAGTATAAAACACGTGTAATTAAAATTTTAGCTTAGAATAACACTGATGAAAAAAGTATGATTTAATTGCAGGCCCCACTAACAGTAATTACAATAATAATTATAATTTGTTACTTCCAGCCTTGGCTTGGTTGCACATACACTTTTTTGTGGCAGGGAATAATGTTGTGTTTTTTTTACTTGTATACCTTTTATACTACTTTCGTTGAAGTAATGTGACCATCATTTGTATTTATTTCTGTAAAACCAATTTGTTTTTACCTTTAGAACGCAGCCTATTATTTTTCCTTTTAATATTACGTGAACTTCAACATATTGCGCAACGACGAACCGTCACTGTGTCTTCACTGTATACGATGGCTGGAGTTGTCACAGTACAGCCTACAGTGTCAAACGTACCTTATCCTCTTAGTTCTTCATTCAAGGTTACCTAACTGAGCCCCGGGCAGCACTTCAGATGTCTGCAGCATAAAGAGTTGTGACATTGACACAGGAGTCACAGCGGAGTCACGTCTCCTACATTTGACAAGGCTGTGATGAGGCTGCCATCATATTAAGGGGAAAAGGCGGAACATGCAGCGTTTGTCGTTGGTGCAAAGCGAGCTCGGGCATGACAAAGTTTTTCTCTTTGCGGATCGTACGCTTAGAAAGAACTTAAACAATCTCTCTATATACCCACAAGCCCGGGGAAATGCAAACACACCGCAGCACATACATAATACAACACCCACGTACGCGCACTCTGCGACTGTCCACATCACTGCGCCGAGGAAGAGTGTGTGTGTGTGTGTGTGTGTGTGTGTGTGTGTGTGTGTGTGTGTGTGTGTGTGTGTGTGTGTGTGTGTGTGTGTGTGTGTGTGTGTGTGTGTGTGTGTGTGTGTGTGTGTGTGTGTGTGTGTGTGTGTGTGTGTGGTTTCACTGGAGCAGCAATACTCTTCTGAGCCTACAGGTAGTCAGCGAGTGACAGGGGATGAGTGGGGCAGATAGGGCCTGATGTCTAATTAACTTACTGCCTTTAGAGAATGCGTGTGTCCTTAAATCTAAGGCAAGTGATGACCACCATGGCGACGAGGCGAGGGGTTGGAGTCATGCAGAGGAAGAGAGGGCTGTGGCATCAAAAGTGTGAAGGAAATAAGCTGTATTTTTCTCCATGTCGATTTTATCTCGAGGCATTTCTATTTTATTCAAAGCTCTCTCCAAAAAACAACAGACACGCAGATGCGCTCTTTTCCTGGCTGTGGTGATCATGTTTTCCATGTTGGGAGCAGCAGGGTTACACATAGTGAGTGATAAAGAGATGGAAACCTGAGCCAGACATTTCTGGGGATAATATCGTTACGTGAATGATGCATGCAAACACCTGATGGGTATGTGCTTGCCTTCTGAGTTCAAGCTTTTTTTCAACTAAAATCCTCTGTGATGCCATATCTACAATATTTGTCTCGTATATATTTTCTCTGAAAACCAAGGAGTGCAAAAATCACTCTGTGTGACATTGAAAAACAAACTCACTGAGATGCAGAAAACAGGCAGGAAGAGCTGCAGAAACAGGGGCAAAGGGAGGCAGTGAATTACAGTCTTTAATTAGACCAGACATAGAGTGCTGTCTGCGTGTATGACACAGGCGAGGCCTGAAGGAAGGAGTATAAACGGAAAGTCACTTTCAAGCTCCAATAATATAATGGGCCCCTCCTGGGACCAAGCAAGGGGGTAGATTTTTTTTTTTTTGTGTAAATTTTTTAGTTAATTGTGTATTCATCTTTAAAGCCTCCATGTTTCCAGGTGGGCTCAAACAGCTGAAGTCATCACTGCGGACCGGGAGGTTACTGTGCGACTTTTCGCCATTATCATCTTCAGCAGCAGCCACACACAAACAGAGCCTCCTGCTAAGCCTGGTGTCATATCAGTCTTGTGTGGCTAAGCAGGCTGTTCACTGAGTTGTGAAATTGAAATGCAGCCTTGGTTATTAGACAAACAGCCTATCACCCGTACTGCTAGTTCACTGTCAATAGCCACTGTAGCGTCAACTAACAACACAACTCATTTGTTGATTAAGAAGAGCTGTGCGTGTAGCGGGGGTTTATGTGTGCGCGAGCGCTGATGCAAGTTTATCAGCCTGTGTGTGTGTGTGTGTGTGTGTGTGTGTGTGTGTGTGTGTGTGTGTGTGTGTGTGTGTGTGTGTGTGTGTGTGTGTGTGTGTGTGTGTGTGTGTGTGTGTGTGTGTGTGTGTGTGTTTGCTTGCCATCACTGTATACATTACTGAGGCTACATTAATGTGACACATTAATCCTTACCACCAGCACAAATGAAAACATGACTTCTGTTTAAAGATTTCATTTGAATCTATTAACCCGATGATAGTGATACAGATATGAGTTTACTATATAGTTTGAATGTACAGAAGTGTTGGTATAGAATCATACATGTGTAATAGTGGGGTGCTCCAGTTGATTTTTTTTTTTTTTCTTAACGTTTTTGCTTATGGAAACTCTTCTGTGACGTCGCATTTTATACTCATTCTAGGTCAACTCTTGATCTAACGATCAATCTGGAACTTCCCTTATTCCTTGAGTGAGGTTCATCACTGTGTCGTAAAAATGACAAGAAGAAAAAAGAAATGAAAGCACCTAAGAATTTTGACAGAAGCCAGGTCAAGTTGCACAGAGCAGGCGTGCAGACTTCCAATCGTACAGTATATCACATCACTACATGAACATCTACCCTCTGGCCTTTCAAGTAGAATAAAACATGTTCTCCTTCTGCTAACACCCACTGCATGTAAATTAAATATGCAAAATAATCACAAGGATGCTTTTTTTTTTAACAAGTAAAACACAGCAAACTTTTTTATTTCCTAAATTGGAAATGGCAACAATAAACACAACTAAAACAAAAAAACAAACACCATATTACAATGCAGCTTACGTTCCCACACTCAAAGCTCGAAACATTTGGAAAAATGACAAAATCAGGACGTCATCCAAATCAAGCTGACAAAGCACTTTACTTCTGAAATGGTGGAGTATGAAGCCCGGCGGAGGACAGAACAAAACAGTGTTGCAGTTGACCCGTGCCACAGGTTCGTTTAGTCCCACATAGTGTACGGACACTGTTGGAATGAGGTTTAATGTTGTTTGTTAAAGTTGACAAGAAGAAAGAAAGACTTTCAAGGGGTTTGATGATGTTTATTTTTACAGGAGGCCTTTCAGCCTGTGTGGTATGATGAGTTAATTTACTTTAAATGACGTCGGGGGACAACCAGGAGCAGAATGATAATCATAAGAGTTGTGAGAAGTCCCAGTGGTCCGGTAACATTTCAGCGTGATTACTCCGGTCTAGCAACTCTGAGCTTCGCTGCAAGCTGAGCTCAAAGAGCTGATTGCTTCCAGTCAGTATCTCCACATACTAACAAACGCTCTGTCAGGGCCCAAACCAAGTCAGCGAACAAAGCATGCTCTTGAGTAACTAAGTTACAGTCAGTTCTCTCCAGTGAACTGATTTCTTAAGTGTCATGTAAATGAGAAGCTAGTTTCCATAATCGTAGTTGAGGATTGGAGAATCCTGATTCTCCCAGGTAGATTTCTCCTGGAGAACTCCGATTTCTCTGCCATGTGTACGCACAGCTGGGTTTTAATCCGCTTTTTTACAAGAGTGCATGTGCATGACAAAAGATGGCACACGTGAAAAGTGAGAGCAGGGAGGGGCTGGATGAAAGAAGGGATCATCACATGGAGTAGTCCTAAGAAAAATGAAACTTGTCTGTAAAAGTCTTTTTCAGACAAGCAAAAAGGCTTGCTTCCAGTCCAATATTAGAACATGTTAAAGTCAGACTCTCCTTTCGGTCTGCACACCTGCGTGTTTGTCTCTCAATAAACTGTCAGTCTGCTACGACAAAACAAGAACAGTCAGGGAGCAATGTCTACTTCTGTAAAAATACAGTTAAAGTCAATGAGCGCTGGTTCTGACGTCACGGGTAAGAGGAGACACCTGGTCTGCTGCATGTGTACGTACATTTACAGTAACCAGGTTACCGCGGTGCATGTAAATGCATCCCCACATTACCTGTGCAATCTGATTTCTCAGAGTAATCTGGCTAGTTAAGTGCATGTAAACATACTGAACAATGGAGGAAGTGAACAGCCTCTCTTCCAAGTGGCACACGCCTACGTTCACTTGACATGTTGAGTTTGGATTTCCTGAGGCAAGAAGATAAACATTTAAACACACTGGAAAAACACAAATATTCGGTGCAGGTGTGACACATTTCAAGCCACGACAGTTGCTTATATAATAATGTCATTGTTATAATACTGGGACTTCATATAATATCAGTTTACCTGACATGACTTTGTAAGACCTCCATGCGTCAGTGGAGGTGACGAAATAAAACTGAAGCACAGGTTTCCCCACTACACACACACACACACACACACACACACACACACACACACACACACACACACACACACACACACACACACACACACACACACACACACACACACACACACACGCAGACACGCACACACGCACATGCACATACACACACTCTCTCTTTTTGAATAATGTAGAGCCGGAAAGCCTGTGTCTCTCTGACTGGACCACCACCAGGTTGTTTACTTGTGTTATTTTCAGTTTGAAACCTTTATTCGTGTTAACCCTGTGAAATGATGCAGTGAGACCATTCAGTGTGTCGCATGTGGATTAAAAAAAATATTCTAACTATGAGTGTCAGTAATTCTGTAGATAGTTTTGATTTTGTCCCTTCATTGTAAACACGGTGTTGCTGTGCAGTTTGTTACACACATGAACTAAGGACTGACAGTGGCACCACTAATTCGTTTATCACCAGTCCGTCCTTACATCTCCACCATGCCTTCCTTACATACAAACATATCACGTGATAAATTCTTATGACTACCACGTGATCTAAAAAAAAAAAGTAATGTAACACAAATGCTTTGATTACTTTTAACTTTGCAGATGACCCGTTGAGGCTTCTTGGAAGAACATAAAACATATTTTCCAGTCAGAGAAAGTTAATTTTCTTTTGATTATCTACCACCATATTGTTTCTCTTTCCTCCCACCTAAATTAAAGCTACAAGTTGTTGTCTTTGTTTATAAAGGTGAAAGGTGTCGTACTATGATGTACTGTTTAATCCAGTAAAATAAAATACACCAACACGTGCATCAATTATAGAAAGTGAAAACAACCTTTCTGTTTTCACATAGCTTGACAGAAACGTGAAATGACATGAGAATTCCTGCAAATGAAGGTTATTTCAGAAAGCAGTAACTTAAAGTGTGACCGTCTGTGGCATCAGTAGTGCAAATGTGGGTGTGTGCTTAAAGTGTTGTGTAAAGTGTGAATATAAATGCCAAACAAAAACAAAATGAATTTCAGCCTGAAAAGAGGAAGGGGCATATGGAGCTTGTATGTACACTTTATGAGCCACTGCAGTCAATCTGCTTTGGCGTGTAAAAAGCAACACAAGTAAATATACACGCCATGGTGGTATAGACACACACTGGCAGGCTAGGCACACTGTGTGTGGGTCACATGCTTATGACAATAAGTTGCGTGTCAGCACTAAATGTGTAAACATGCAGAGCAGCTGTCTGGAAACTTTTTAACATGCTAGCATCACCGTGTCGATGTCTGTAGACATCCAATGCATCAGTTTTGCCTGATTATCATGATTTTTTTGCGGCAATTATATGGATGGACTATATTCATGTTCCACTGAGACACTTTCGTGATATTTGTATGTTTAAAGGAGCAGTGTGTAGGATTTAGAGGCATGACACATCCAGCAGTGAGGTTGCAGGTTACAATCACCTGAATACCTCTCCCCTCACCCTCACCTCCGATGTGTGTGAATGAGTGTGTGTGGCCACAAAACTGTCAAAAAACAAAATACCCTACACCCTAAATCCTACATACTGGAACTTTAAAAGGAACATTTGCCATTTATTGGTTTTGGAGAATGATACATAGAAATTGGCCTTGGAGGAAATGTTACTGCTTTGACAGAACTTTTCTATTTTCTTCGTATTTGACTTGACCTTTTAAGGTTTGATTTTCTTCAGCAGGTTGTTCTACAAACAGAAAGTCAGCATATTTGCTTAACTCTTGTTTTGACCAGGCAGATGCCAGAATGCGTCTCCTTTATAATGTATTATTAGGAAGTGGTTATCTCACCAGCTCAATTCTTCTATCTCACTTTTGCCGTATGGGATGATTCATGTTGCTACATTTATCATTGACAGGCCTCTAAGGGAAAAGGTTAGCATTTAGCTAAGGGGTTTCCAATACATCAGTGGATTAAATCTCATTTAAGATCTTTCGCCTTTCTGATAGATGCCAAACCCTCAGAGTTTTACATTCACCATGAAATGTCAGTGGAAGTATTGATCAGGTATGAAAATTTGAAGTTTCATACAAGTTTTTCCGTGTCTGAGTATGTGCACTAAATATTTTATTTCCACCGACATTTACTGACTAATTTTGGTGTTTAATAGTAATACTAGTGTTTAACTTTTGGGTTTTATTAGGAATCCATTGCAGCAACAAAGGGGTGCAAGTTGTTGGGGGGGGGGGGGGAATGATCAGAAAGCTTACCAAATATTGGCAGTATCCATTGCAATGCAGTTTTGACACGTCACCCTTATTTTTAGTAATAGCAAATCCTTCTTTCCTAGTCTTGTACCAGAGTCTCTGCTCATCTGCAAAAAAGCCGTGTCCTCCAGCTCCTTCGTGGGCACTTACACAGTTTTTCGATTCACAGATCAAGAGGTCAAGCGCCTTCAGCTACAAGTTTTGCTCATTAAAATTGTTTCCCAGCTGACTGAAAGCCTTATTAGTGGTTCAACACATTGGATCACTTAATGCTTCTCTCAACATTGGCATTTACTCAAATTTGACCCAATATGCAGGTTGTTTGTGTGTGTGTATGTGTGTGTGTGTGTGTGTGTGTGTGTGTGTGTGTGTGTGTGTGTGTGTGTGCGTGTGCGTGTGCGTGAGTGTGAGTGTGTAGGTAGGTAGGTAGGTATTTACTTTATTAATCCCCGAGGGGACATTTTTTAAACTCCCCTAAACTGTCATTTTTAGCCTTTACAACTTCTTTCCCCCAATTTGGACTTTTCCGATCTGAACGAAGTTTTGAATTCCATCTCTTTCCCTCGGAGGCTGGCAGGCAACAGCTGTACTCAAGTCAAAGTACGGTTACCTTATAAAGGGTTGTAAAACTAGTCATCAAAATAGCTACTTGAGTTAGAGTACAACACTATGTACTGAAAATCTTACTTGAGTAAACTAACTGCCAGCCAACTCAAACTGCAGAATCTACTGGTTTTAAATGTAATGGTGGGCACTCTAAACAGCTGCACTCTCTGTACTCTACTGCCGGTGATGACATTAACATATTAAGTAAGGCAGTTAACAAAGGATAATTCTTCAGGCAATTTGCCAGGGTTTCTCATACAATTAAAAGACACCACATTCAAAAAAAACATCAGGCACCCTTCCAAATATACACCATTGTTTTTAATTTTCTCTCTGCTTTATCAACACTAATTTGTGATAAAACATGCCAGAGTGCAATTTATTAAAGTTGATGTATGTTTCTTTTCCGGCAGTCAGTTTACATTTTAATAAAAACACATCTTTCTTTTTTTTCAAGGCTAACTTATATGCTTTACTTGCCGACCATATGACTGCTAATTTTCAAAGAGACTTTGTGCTGATGTAAAGATTGGTTTGTGCTTGATGTAACATCTCTGCACTACAGTTCAATGTAGCATGCGTACGGAGTTAATGAGCCACGTTAAGCCAAAGTTCACTGGAGCAAAAAAGTCATGAATTTCACATGGCTGCTTTCATGTTGCTGAGTTAGAAGTGTATGACCGTTCATCTGTCTAAAATGGGGAAAGTATACAATTATGTTGGAAATTAGTCATATTTATTAGTTAGAACATTAGCCCTGTGGTAAACAACAACTTTGTCTTGGCAATATGGTTAGGGTTAAGGCTATGATGGGGCACAATTATTATTTTAAAGAAAAAACATTGATGGTGTTAAAAACACTGAGCATATGTCAAGTTGCTGTTTGACATGGTAACCTGCAACAGAGACAATCGGCACCAACTAGAAGTAGGAAGTCCCTACCTGAATATTTTACACATATCATCTTTACTCTTAATTTAAGTTCAGGACTGGTTCCCACTGGTGCACCCAAATATGAACTTTTTCCCATTAAGACGCTTTAAATTTCACTCGCATATGTGGGCAAAAGATTTGTGCTGTTGAGATCTGCATTCATATGTAGTGTAAACTTTACTTTTCTCATCCTAAACAAATCTAAGCCTTGTAATAAATAAGTGGATAAAGTGTGCAAATCTGTTTACCCTCCTGTCTCTCCTACTCGTGCAAACACTGCATGGAGTAGGTATCCTAGAAACAAGTATCATATTTGTAATAATGGCTGTAATGTGATATAATGGACAAGATGTGTGTCAGTGGGGGGAGGGGACTCTGATTGTGCAAATGAAAGGTATATTCTGGCTCCAGTTAATAGGGCTTATTATGTATTTGTCCAGTCTTGCAGTGAGCCCTGTTTTAGCACAGGGCTCTGCCTTTCAGGTGCACAAGCCTATCGTTAGTGTCAGTTTACGTGACATTTTCTTGTTTACCATTTGGGCTCGGAGTTTGAACAGACCTCCACTGTGATAATAGTCACCTGCCAGACATCCACAGTGGAAAGAAATGACTGAGGAAAAATGAATAAGCAGGAGGAAAAAGAAAGAGTGCAAATCAGAGAGGGGGAGAAGGAGGTGGAGTCTTGAGGTTGCTGCCTTGGTGTCTAATACCGTAGTTACAAAATTAATCATTTCCAAGGTGACAGACAATTGAAGGCAACTGTTTTACACCCATTATGTCTTCTTCTGTTCTACATCCAATTAGCCCCAAGAACAAGAGAGTTGGAAACAAGAGACAGGCTCAATATAACTCCTGGGGATGACAGTGAGTGAGCAATTCAAAAAGGTCAAACCACTGCACCACTTTGCCCTTTAACACACTGTACAACCACAGAGCAACTCAAAACACACCTTGTTCTCAGTGTCACATCCGGACGGATCACATGACCCAACTTCCAGTAGCCTTAAACATCAGACCCTTGATTCCACTCTTTTTGTCTCTACAAAAAAATTAAATGTACTTTTTTTTCACTACCTGCACGGTCCTCGAGCGCTCTTCAAACACTGTCAATCAAAGTAATGGCATAGGGGATTAAATTACAACGAAGCGTACACTCTTAAAATGTGACCTGCAGGTACATTTAAAGAAAAAAAGGAATCTAATCAAGTGTCTTTATAAACAAGGGCTCGTGGGTCTGAATGAACTCTGTGGACACTTTGTAGACATACATTTGACTTAAAAAGTCAAGTGAGTGATTACAATTGCAAATACATGCACAATGTCAAAAAGATGAAACCATTTGTAATTCAGTTACTTACTTAACATATATATGGTTGGTTTTTTGGTTGTTGTTTTTTTTTTTAACAGTTTTTGTTACAGTTTATCTTATCCCATACTCAATTTGAAAAATATATTCTCTGTAACTCTGCAGGAGTAATTTCCACCACACAACAATCCACTTAATATGATAAAAACATAGAGTCCTGCAGCTCTGTATCCACCTGCCTCTAAGAAATATGAGGCATCTTTGAAAACCCTGGCTCACTCAGACTTAGGTATAAATATTGTTTGTAAGGCTCAGTGGGTAAATAAAAGAACCTAAATGTATTTTTGCTCTCATTCACTACTTCACTACTTCACTGTGCACAGCTCATTCAATATTGACACTCCTGCTTATTTGGCAGCTTCCCACAGAACAAATGGCAAGATGGCATATTCACTGTGGCTCAACAAGCATCTTGAGTGGGGAAGGAGCGGTCAATGCAGCAAAGAACTTTGGCCTTCAGCAAATGGGCTGCAAAGATGACAAAGTATAGTTCCTTCATTACAATCAGCCCACGGATCGATACTTACAGTAATCACCAGCTGTGCAGTGAAAGGAGAGTGAAGAGGCCCGGTGGTGGGAACAATGCTCCTGTATTTCAGCCCAACAAGAGACCAGAGAGATCCATCACCGCAGTCACAAAGTGCCAATACAGCTAACTCTTCACAAGCAATGTGAAGGCTGGACATGAGAGACAGGATTAATTTATAATAGAAGACTACTCCGTGGGTTATAAATTAAAATGCATAATTTTGACTAGTACTGCATACTTAATACTATATCATACATAGTTTAATGAACAAATGCAGTATTGACTCCTGCAGAATCACAGTAATAGCAAACATGTCTGTTTTTGCTACATTACACTGTATACATACATGTCTAATATCTCACGAAGCTTCTAGCATATGGTTATGAGCATAGACTGTACAACAAAAAGGACATAGTCTCCCTTTGTGAAAACTGAAGCCAATGTGTACTTGTCTTAAAGTGCAATACCACTGAGGACCACAAGGGGCTGTCTCCAAAAACCTCTGGTTCCACAGAAAAAGCTTTAGCTGCTCTTATGAAATGCTAAGGCAATAATTTGTTTCTATAATTGCATCATTAGCTGATGTAACCCACATTAGTTTTACCAGCAACTAAAGGGTTAACTCAAACATGCAATACCGACGTTCACCAGAGGGGCGCTGTGGTGCACGTCGGGAGATCAAAGCCGTCTCAAAAGGAGACGACCCTTTATGTCTCAATGAAACAGCAGCGTCATGAGCGACACCAGGAAGAATCTCATTTGGTTGATTTTTCCTCACTGCTGTTGAGAATGTTTATTTATTTGATCGTTAACCAGACCGACTCCGAAGGAAGAAGTTTCTTTAAGTCTGAGAAGAATCTCCGGTGAGTGACGAATGCGTTGCTAACAGTTAGCCGTTGCTGTAGAGCTACAAAGGAGGACAGTTGTTTAGTTGGGCTAAAGATATCTATCAGGAGAGAAGAGAACAAAACCAGTCGGAGATAAATATTAAATTGTTGTTGAATATTATTTTACGGGGTTGATATCTGTGATTGTGGAGCTACATGTGACCGACGGGGCTAGTTAAGCGCTAGCTAAGCGCTGAGGGGTTAATGCGTCGGGACCTGTTGAACCGAGCGGGAACGATGACGTCATGTTCTTGTTTTGGCGCCAGAAGTTAACGGTCAGATTGAGAACAGTGTTGAGTGTGTTGCTTAGTAACGGTGGACGTTTAAATAATGCGTGTTAGGTATAAGTGACGGATGTCACTGAGACATGAGCACATGTGTGTGTGAAATATGTTAATATTGACCATAGTGAATATTATATATATATATATATATATATGTGTGTGTGTGTGTGTACTATTTTACTGGTCATTTACTGTTACACCAACAATAGAGTTTATAAATTACAGCACTGACATCGTATTCAATTCTGCTGCATGCAGATTGTTTTTTTTTTTGTATGGATCTGTGATGGAGACAGCGATCCCCAGAAACCTCCACAGAGCTGGAGCTGAGTGACCCTGTGACCCCTGATCATCTTCTCCGTGGGTGAAGCTGCATTTGGTCTTCTTGGATTCTCCTGCCGGAGCACCGACAAGCAAAAAGATTCAGATAAGAGTTATTCTGAGAGCCTCCAGACATACACTACCGGGTAGTAGACTGAAAGACAAGAGACTGAAACTGACTGACTGTGAGAGAAATACCGGTATTGGGGTTATTATTTGAATTTGTTATTTTTCTTTTATGTTGTTCCCTTGATTTTCTGTGTGTTAATAACTATAATAAATTGCAGTTCAGTTCCTTGTTTTAAACTGCAAACATTTGCCGTGTTTCATTCACTCCCAGAGCGACCTAAAGACAGTCCTAAACTAAAACACAGGAAATCTACTGTGTTACATAGATACTACATATGGCGAGCCAGCCAGGAGTGTTTTAGACACGGCTCATGTCAATAGATTAATAATTCAGTGTTGATTAAGTTTTGATAAATTTCTATTTTTTGAAGTGGAATTACATCCTATGCTAGTATTTTAAGTTACATAAATTGCCCCAGAAAAAAAAAAAATGGATGTTGAACAAAAATATGGTATTCATGCCAGAAGGTCTGTCTGTGTGTCTGGTATCAACAGTGCTGATACAGATAGTGACATCATTGCCTCTCTGGGCACATTTGGTGCTGTAGAAAGGGTGGTGAGGGTGCAGAGTATAGAAGAGCAGGGTGATCACACTGCCATTGTGGCGTTTGAGTTGGAAGCTGCCAGAGCTATACTTGAGACCGATTTCCCCTTTGAGATACAGAACGTGAGTGACCCAACTGTGAAATGGCAGGTGGACAGTATTAGAGCACTTAGCCAGCTTCCTAACTATGAACCAGACGCCGATGTTGAATCTTCAAATTCAAGTGATAATAGTGACTCTGACAACAGTATCCACTCTAACTATAGCACTACACCCTTGATACGCAAACCCAGTAAGAAATGTGATCTGAAAGAGCCCCTTCCGCTTGAGTTTGATGGAAAATCCAACAAGAACCGAAGACATGGTTCAGCTAAAATGAAACCAACTTCAGCTCAAGGTTTCACACTCAATGAAGTGACAAATCCACCTGAAGTGCAACGCATTGTGGTGGAACATGTTATTAAAACTGAAACCTCCACACCTCAGAACCAGTCAAAATGGCTGCGCTCATTCTCAGGGCGAACACCTAAGCTGGCCGGTGAAGCAGATTTTGATACATGGTGCCTTCATGTGGATTTGATGTTTCAGGATGGCAGCTCAATCAATGTGCAACGAAGGAAAATACTGGAGAGTCTCCTCCCGCCAGCCTCAGATGTTGTGAAGCAGCTTGGTTTCTCAGCCCATCCCAGAGATTATTTTAAGTTGTTGGATTCTGCTTATGGCCTGGTGGAGGACGGTGAGTAAATATTTGCTAAGTTTCTGAACACCAATCAGAACCCAGGTGAGAAAGCATCTGAGTACCTACAGAGGCTGCAGGTGTTACTAAGCACTGCTGTAAAGAGAAATGGAGTAAAGAGGTCTGACGCAAACCGTCACCTACTAAAACAGTTCAGACGTGGCTGCTGGGATCACACCCTTGTCCTACAACTAGAACTCAAAACTGACAAACCACCTGACTTTGCAGAGCTGTTACTGCAGCTCAGAACAGAAGAGGATAGAAGAGCCACCAAACTGGATAGAATGCACCGCCATTTTGGAACCTCCAAAGCCAAGGTTATGGCAAGTGTGCACTCTATGTCTGACATCTCTCCATATAGTGATCCCCATGCAAGTGTATTGCAGGCATACATTTCTGAGACTGAGAATCTGAGGAAACAGGTGTCTGAGCTACAGATGCAGCTCAACACAAAAAAGTCTGAAAAGAAAATGAAGCATCATAATAAGGCAGCTGAAACGAACAACGATTCACCCACAGCCAGAGCCGAGGTTCAAGTCCATCAGGTGACACCTCAGTCCATCCCTAAATCACAACCAAAAGCTTGGTTTTGTTTCAGGTGTGGTGAAGACGGGCACATAGCAAAAACATGTGAAAACCCCATTAACAAAGCAGCTGTCACCAAAAGTACAGAGAGCTTAAAGCCAAACAGGAAGAATGGAAGGCCAAGCAGGGTCTACCTTTAAACTGGACCGGGTTCCAGCAGCGGGACATGCTGGAACCACGATTTTAGATGATGGTCCCATGAGTAAGGAGAAACACAGAGGAGTCAAATGTCAACAGAGTGATTCCTCTAGAAATCAGCTTCCAGGTGGTTTAGTAGGCTCTAAATCTGTAGCTGATGTTACGATTGAAAATATTCAGTGCAGTTGCCTCATTGACACTGGTTCGCAGGTCACAACATTCTCAAAATCCTTTCATGATAGCCACTTATCTTCCCATCCGATTCTCCCTCTGGGTAACTTATTGGAAGTGGAGGGAGCTGCTGGCCAAATTGTTCCATACCTTGGCTATATTGAAGTTGACATACTCTTCCCCCAGAGTTTTACAGGACAGCCAGTAAAGGTTGGCACCTTAGCACTCATCGTTCCTGATCACAGAGCTAATGCAGAAGTTCCTGTTCTAATTGGTACAAATGCCCTTGACACCCTGTATGAAGGTTTTGAAGGTGAGCCACAAATCCCAGAGAATTGTGCTTATGCTTCCCTCATAAGACACTTGCATAGCATTTACAAAGACAAGACACGGGACAATGGTAAAGTTGGGAGAGTCAAACTACAATGCAAGAGGAGCAAAGTCATACCAGCTGGTCAGAGAATGGCAGTGACAGGATACACGAGAAATGTTCCAACTGCTCCTGGAGCTCCCCTCATGGTGGAGCCTCCCACCTCCTCTAATCTACCAAATGGTTTGGCCTTTTGCAGCTACATTATGTCAAGCCCACGTCAGACTTCATTCAAAGTCCCCATACTGCTTAAAAATGAGACCACACATGACATCAAGTTGCCAGCCCATCTTGCCCTAGCAGAGCTCTCAGTCCCCTTTTTCATCTCCCCATCAGTCCCCCCAATGGGTGAGCCTCAAATGGAACGAAAGGCTTCACAACAGCCAAGCACCAAAGCTGAATGTTATGGTGTATCTCAAGTGAGTTCCGCAGGCCCCATTAATTTTGATTTCTCGGATTCCGCTTTATCAGAGCGATGGAAAGACAGAATCACCAGAAAGCTGAATTCCCTCCCCGAAGTCTTCGCTATGGGAGATCTTGATCACGGACATACAACTGCTGTCAAGCATAAGATACGCTTGTCCGATCCAACTCCCTTCAAGCAGAGGGCGAGGCCCATCCACCCTTCGGACTATGAAGCTGTGCGTCTGCACCTTAAAGAACTGTATGATGCAAGCATCATCAGAGAGTCGGAGAGTCCATTCGCTTCACCGATAGTCGTGGTAAGAAAGAAAAATGGTCAGATCCGCCTGTGTGTGGACTACAGGAAGTTAAATATCCAGACTATCAAGGATGCTTATGCTTTGCCAAACATCGAGGAGACTTTTGCAGTTCTGACTGGATCCAAGTGGTTTTCAGTCATGGACTTGAAATCAGGTTACTATCAGGTCGAGGTACAAGAAGAGGATAAACACAAGACAGCCTTTGTTATGCCCATGGGATTTTGGGAATTCAACAGAATGCCACAAGGAGTGACCAATGCACCAAGCACTTTTCAGAGGGTCATGGAGAAATGTATGGGCTCACTGAATCTAACAGAAGTCGTTGTTTTCCTTGATGACCTTACTGTGTTCTCTGACACCCTTGAGGAACATGAGGAGCGGCTCATGCGAGTTTTGAACAGGCTTAAGGAATTTGGTCTGAAGTTGTCACCTGAAAAGTGCCATTTTTTTTAAAAAGTCAGTAAGATACCTGGGACATATTGTCTCAGAGGATGGTGTAAAAACTGACCCTGAAAAGATAGCTGCATTGACCACTTGGCCTAGACCAACCAACATCAGCGAGCTGAAGTCATTCTTAGGGTTCACTGGGTACTACAGAAGGTTTGTGAAGGACTATTCTAAAATCTCCAAGCCTCTAAACGATCTGACTGCAGGTTACATACCTACAAAGAAGAAGTCCAAAAACCAAAAGTCTGTTTCCAGCACTGCCCTGAAACAGCCATTTGGCGGAAGGTGGACACTGTCATGTGAAGAGGCATTCAAAATGCTCATTGAAAAGCTGACAACTGCACCTGTGTTAGGTTTCGCAAATCCCAAGAAACCATACATCTTACACACTGATGCCAGTTTACTTGGACTTGGTGCAGCTCTGTATCAAGAGCAAGATGGTCAAATTAAGGTAATCGCTTATGCCAGTAGAGGATTGTCAAACTGTGAACGAAGATATCCCACCCATAAGCTCGAGTTTCTCGCTCTCAAGTGGGCCGTCTCTGAGAAGTTCTTTGATTACCTCTATGGAGTTGAGTTCACCGTCATGACAGACAATAACCCATTGACTTATGTGCTGACATCTGCCAAGCTTGATGCTGCAGGACACCGGTGGCTTGCTGCACTATCCAATTTCAACTTCAGCATTCAGTACAGAGCCGGGAAAAGGAATCAAGATGCGGATGGGCTATCCAGACGCCCACACGAATCACCCGAGGTGGATCATAGTGCAGCTGCTGAGGATGAAAGAGTGAGGCAGTTCATTTCTAAGTTTGTGACAGAGGGTGACCCAGGAAAGGAAAGAAGGACAACTTTCCCTGAGGAAGCTGTCAAAGCCATATGTCAGAGACACCACTTTGACAAAACTCCTGAAACGGAAGGAGAAAACATCCTTGTGCCAGTTGCAGTTGAGAGTCTTGCCATGGATGTGAATGCGATCCCTGCAGAGTTCCTTCAAGCTGACCTGCCCCCTGGAGCAAGCACTCTTCCCAGGATGTCACTGCAGGAATGGGCTGTAGAACAGAGAAATGATTCAGCGATCAGCAGAGTCATAGACATTGTAAATGTCAGGAGACGTCTGTCTTACCGTGTTAGGCAGAACGAGGAGAGGGAAGTGCAGCTGATTCTCAGAGTACAAGACCAGCTCGTTCTAAATGATGGAGTCCTGTATAGGAAGCGGGTTCACCAAAGTGAGGCTTCCTTCCAGCTCGTGCTTCCCAAGAAATACAGAGAAATTGCTCTTCAAAGTCTCCACGATTTTGTGGGTCACATGGGATTTGACAGAACTATGGATCTTGTTCGCACACGCTTCTATTGGCCGAGAATGTGCACTGATGTTGATGAGAAAGTCAGGAAATGTGAGCGATGTATTCTCCGCAAGGCCAAAGCAGAGAAAACTGCTCGTCTTGTGAACATACAGACCAGTCGACCGCTGGAGCTCGTCTGTATGGATTATTTGTCCTTGGAACCTGATGGCCGCGTGTTATGTGGTGGAGTATTTTTCCAGGACCCAAATGCAAGCACACAGACTCGAGGTATAAGTTCCAAAAAATACTGTCTTTATTGTCCAAAAAATAAACAAACAAAAAACTACAAACCAAAAGGTGGCACCGAGCGTGTCCACTTTACGTCCAGTCGGGAGGGCAACTCAACCGACAGCTCCAGGGGGACACGGGTAACAGGGCAGCCGGCAGACCAGCGGAAGGGACGGCGTCAACAATCCTCCAAGCCGGGAGGGCAACTCCACCGACTGGTGATTTTGACCGGGATTTCCGCAGGAAACACAGAGGCCGGAGGAACGGGAACAGGAACAGGACTGACAGAGAGCTGACGGGGAGCAGACGGAAGACGGATGGGGAGCAGACGGAAGACGGACGGGTGGCTAACAAGAATGAACCGACAACCAGAATTGTGCAGGGGCAGGGTACATATAGTCTGGGGAGGTGATCAGGGAGATGCAGCACACCTGCAGGTGGTGATCAGGGATGAGTGGCTGCATCTGCTGGGACTGGTGAGGGGCGTGGCCACGGGAGGTGAGTGGCGTGGCCACAGGCAAAGACAGGGGACACAGGAGGAGAGGTGATCGGGGCAAAATGGAGGACAAAACTGAACTCCTGACACCGCGGGACAAAGAATATATTAGTGATAACGGACCACTTCACTAAGTACGCCGTGGCAGTGCCCACATCAGACCAAAAGGCAAAGACCGTAGCCAAGGCATTGTGGAACAGTTTCTTTGTTCACTACGGTATACCTGAACGCCTGCACAGCGACCAAAGTCGTGATTTTGAGTCTGCTGTTATTAAGGACCTATGTTATTTGCTGGGGATAAAGAAAACAAGAACTACTCCTTATCACCCACGTGGAAACCCAGTCGAGCGGTTCAACCGCACTCTCCTACAGATGCTTGGGACGCTCCCAGAAGACTGCAAGACCAGGTGCCGTGATTTTGTGCAGCCGTTGGTCCATGCCTATAACTGTACCAAGAATGACACAACTCGATTTTCCCCTTATCAGCTGATGTTTGGAAGACAGCCAAACCTTCCCATTGATGTAGCATTTGGACTTTCTCTGGCAGGGCAGAAGAAAATCACACACACTGAGTACGTGAAAAAACTCAGAGAAAGCCTACAGGAGAGTTACAAACTTGCAGTCGAACACAGCGAGAAAACTGCTCATCGCAACAAGCAGCGATATGATTTGAAAGTGAGAGAATCCGTTTTGGATGTAGGAGATCATGTTCTTGTCAAGAATGTTGGGATACGAGGAAAGCATAAGATAGCCGACAGATGGAGCCGAGCTGTGCACAAAGTGGTCAAGCACATTGGGGATTCTCCTGTGTATGTCGTGGCTCCACTCACTTCTGACAGCCCAGAGAGAACGGTACACCGCGATCGACTCTTACCATGTGGATTTTTAGCATCATCGCAACAAGACAAAGTAGATCTGGGACCCAAGAGACAATTAGCAGTCAGAGCACCGCAGGAAAGTCCTGTGCCTGAAATGGAAGAAGTGGAACACCAGTATGAAAGTCATGAAGAAAGGGAGTACTACTACCCCATCCCAGTTCAAGAGGACGTCACTTACCCAGCCATCACCATTGTGCATGAAATTCTAAGAACTGCAGTTGAACCTACCCCAGAATCAAACAAAGTCCCGATGATTCCTGATATATCAACTCTAAACCCTGCCGCTGAAGTATTTCAGCCCAGGACAAATGGAGATGAAAAAAGTGCTGAGGATGAGATCCCAGGTCAGAGTGGGGAATGGAGAGCGCATGAAAACTCACCTGTGAATGAACAAAATGACCCTGTTGAACACTTACCTGTTGATGGAGATCCAATGTAAACTCTAAAATTGTGTGGCAATACTTACCTGCGAATACATTCCTTTCTGATATTTTTGGGACAGCCCTACCCTTGTCCCATGAGTGACAACACATCGTCGGTACACAGCAGGTTTTGAGAGACAGGCGATGCAGTGACCGATGCAGAAGCTTAGAATACCATAAATGTTTTAGTTAAAGACAGCTGACAGTTTAGATTTACGTGTGAGGCGGACAAAGATGGCAAAATCCATGAAGAAATGAAACCTAAAACAGGTAGGGGCCGCAAAGATCTGAGCAATCGATCAATCATCCCGCCTCAGCACTTCCGCAGCATCCTACCCTCTGACACGGGAACTCTCCCCACTCTTTAAAATCTGCATCGCTTCTTTCTCTTTTACTCTGTTTCAGTTTGTAGCATTGGCTTCTGTCGTGGAAATGATGTATTTCCAGTGAGAAATGAACAGATAATCAGTGATACAATGAACTGTCTTTTGTAAATTTAATCAGACGAGATAATATAAGAATATCAATAATAATTATGAATGCAATAAGAATACTAAGGAATCAAGAATCCCAAATCAAATAATTACAGATGAAAGAATTACAGAGTCAATATATTTCAGCTGAAAGAACAGGCTCATGCACACAGGCTGTGCAACGTGAGTCTGACCCCACGTACAGATACAGTCACACATTTGTAACCGAAAACATGTAGTCAAAACATAGAACAGGGAAATCTTCTCCCGTGAGGATGTTCTGTTTTCCTCTTCACTAGACATAGCTAAGCAAGCTTTTTACACACAAATGTGCTTCAGGTCTGCTGGAAAGTTACAGAGAATCATTGTAGCACACAGGTTATTATACATATATATATATAATTGTTGCTTTTTTCTTTGCGGCATGCTTCATGATTGGCTCTGGATGGAGGAAGGATAGATTGTGCATGCGTTTTTTAAATTTTTTATCTTTGCTTCATGATGGAGCTGTTTGCTTCCTAGTGGGGCGGGATTTTTCACAAAGCGGTTGAGCACAGGCAAGTTCTTTAAAACTGGCCAAATATTTAATAAGCAAACACACATTTTTCACTGCAGTTCAGATGTCTGTGCCTTGCTGCTTGCATAAGAGAATAGCCGCTGTCTATGGACCCAGCATGCCTGTTTGATTCATGAAGCAGCATCAAAGCTTTCATATGCCCCTTACATATCCCACTGCTCTTTCTCATCTTGCTGTTGAATCGTTTCTCCAAAGCTGTCGGATACTCTCTCTGCGGGGTGGATGGCACTCATCGAAAGCTAATAGAGGGTGACTGTATATGCACATACGTGTGTGTTTGTGTGTGTGTGTGTGTGTGTGTAACAACAGCGAGGTAATGCGATGCGATGAGCGGATTTGCCAGCATGGGGTCATCTAGATTTTGGATGTTTTTGCACGCACACACTCTCAGACACTTTGTCTTGTCTTATTTCATTCTCTTTTTTACTAATTCCCCTAAAACTACCTAATCACTTCCAATGTGTAATCCAATGGGCCAAAAAGCAGTATGTTAAGGTTCATTATACGTTGACTAATGCAACACACTAGTTTGGATGGAGCTATTCATGCAGCTCATCTTATTAAACCGGCTCTCTCTATGTCTGAGCTGAATCCAATTTAATAACACACGCTGCACTGCGCTTTTATTACTGTGATATCCACCAAAGATTAGCCTACAATGGCACTTCCGGGGCAACATTGGCAATCATAGATTGTATTTGTGTTGCCGTGACATTTTATCACCATTTATGATGCTCTGCTTTTCCAGAGTGTGGACACTCTGGACAGATCATAAATTCTAGCATTGGTAGTGCAGGCAAGCTTGGTCGCATACTTAAACATACGCTGATGCTCATTGCTTATTGAAACTATTGCAAGATTGTCAAGACTGTATCGGCACTGTGTGTGTGGCTTGCAGTGTGCGATAGTCCAAGTCAATGGCATTGATTCCCCTCTGGCTGGAATTCCATCCCTCTCCCTCACACACTCACGGTGTAGCTCACAGAAATTAACACCCTCTGAAGAACAATGAAGGCCACAGATTGCAGAGGACAAAATGCTTGACACAATGTCTCCAGAAAAGTCCTTAGCTACTGCTGGTGGAGTGGTTGTGACAGAGGTCGCAGTGGAGGTCAAGGTTACTGAATCCATTTTGAGTAAGGTAAAGGCAGGGGAGAGAAAACAGTGAATTCTGAAGGATGTGTTTTAAGGTGGATCAGGAGTGCTTAAAAAAAAGGAGGTTGCCTGATATTGTACTAATTCCTTGGTTCAGCTAGAGAGCAGTACTTTAGCTGGAGGTTTTTATTTTTTAAGCCAGTAAACCGCCATATCCACTGCATGTAAGCATAGAAAGTCCAAGCTTCATTAAAGGCCACTAAAGCTGGGTGAAGACGAGCTTGGATCAAATAGTTCAAAGACTGTTCTTGCTGTGTCAGAACGGAGCGCAGCACAGTGATGTGCACAGATCAGGGAGAACCTATAACCTTTGTGAGAAGGACCACTGTGACATGCCCATTTGCGACTTTGACATGGACCTGAAAGTTGAGGAAAGACGGCACATCAAATTCAACATGAAGCACATTCTTGGGTCTTTGGACAGTGACGTTCTGGTCCTCTTATAATGCAAATGACACTCGAAACAGCTGGCCCGGCTCAATGCTTCATTGCTGTAGAATTTCTGAAGCATTTCAAGACTCCATGTTGAAATCCAAAAAGCACACAAACTACTTGTCACTAAAAATGTGTTTAACTCAGCCGATGATCTTTCTCAGGCGACGTACAAAGGAATACTCAGGAAGGTTATAGCTTCTTCCTGGTGCGTGCAAATCGCATCTAACCCCTCAAAACAACTGCTTTAAAGATCTGTTGAATAAACTCTGTAAAGGCAAATATCGGAGGAACTCAACATTTAATTAATAATAAAGTCACCATTACGGGTGGTTACATTTCAAATGAGTCATTCCTGTAATGTAGTCAGGGCCTTCTGTGAGGTTAATTGAGACCTTGACAGCACTTTAGTCTCTGCTGCATGCCCGTGTGTCTCATCTTTCCTCTGGCTAGAGTGCCTGCTCTTGGGCTTCGTGGAATGAGATCTGATCTGAGTGAAAAGCGTATACGCCAAGTGTGTACGCGCATGTAATCAAAAGAGCGCTGCCATGGGACCAAATGGAAGAGATAGAGATGTACAGTAGGTGTAAGATGAAAAACACACATACACATATTCGCAGGAGCTGAAGTGGTCTCAGTTAGGGAAAGACGAAGTCTTTTATATTATTTTTTGTGTGTCTTGGCTGAAGTGATCTTGTCACTCCTGGGAGCTGGGAGGAGGGCTCCTCTGGTGCTCTGCGGTGTGGGGGAATATTGCCGAGCGCAAGAGCTTGCCGGAGATACAGGAAATGACTTAACCTGACTCACAATATGAGATGGATCATTGTACATTTTCAGATAGCACTTTTTTTTCCCTTAAACCGCTGTCTCTAAATTTACAAACAAAAACCGTATGACTGTTAATCTGAAAACCATTCATTGAGGGTCATTGTTGGCATCGTGACCAGACCGACTGGTGTCACGGTGAACACCCTCCTCCCTATCCTTTGCTGTCACTCTCCGATCCTCCCCAGCTTTTTCTCCCCCTCTCAGCGTTCTGTTCATTAAACAGACATAAACAAAAGAACGTTTCTTTTTTTGGTTTGCTGCTTGCGTCTCGCCATTGCATGCGGCTCAATCTCACTGAGCTCACGGGGGCAATCACAAGCTGTTTGTTGCTTACCGTTAACAGCCCATACTATGGGAAGGGAGGGGGGGGGTCCAACTTAGTACATAATTGAAAATGGTCGCCGTGGTCCATTTGCCACGCGTTTGTTCTTGCTTCATCAGCAACACAGCCACAGCCAGGATGCTGCTCTTAAGGGATTTGCTTTTGTGTGTAATTTTTCCCCTCCTTCTTTTTCTCTCTCTCCTTTGATGCTTTTTTTAAAAAAAAATTATGACAATTCACACTTTAGTTGAGATTGCTCCAAATTTCGATTTCAACCAAAATGCTCTTTTAAGTAGCTGTCTCTGTCTGGATGCTATTCGTCCCTCACTTCTCCTTAAAAAAAAAAAAAAAAAAATTTTTTTTCTTTAATCTGAGTGCATTCACCCTTAGTATGTGGCTGTGTTTGTCTCAACGTGAGCACAATCATCCCTCTTTAATATTTCATAAGTACAGCAGTTAGCATGTCACTTAACACGGTACTACTTTCTGAATGTTTTACTTTTCCATGTGTCTCCCATGCAGCAGTTATTCCTAATGAAATAAACTTTTTCTCATGTAGGCCCCATATTGAAAAAGTCATGGTCAAATCTCAGTACTGAATGCATAACTTTCAAATCGACACACCATTATCCACCAGCACTCGTTCTCCTCTCACCTGAGATTGCTCCTGTGGTTAACTCAGTCGCTCATAGGATTTGGCTTTCAATCTGTCTGCCAACGGGCCACCTACCCACCTCCCACCCCCACTTCTAGCCAGCCCAGCCTCTCTCCTCAGGGAAATGCATCGAGGTTTTGAAGTGATTTTGTTGTAATGGAACTTCAGGATAAACTAGATTTGATGATCCACCCGTACGAGGGAGATACTCTGGGCACTTTGAGTTTGCCCTCTCTCTCCCTCCGTATTTGAGCCCTAAACCTGATTACCTGTGGCTGATTCTTCAGTCCTGCCTCCCCTGGGAAACAGAGGTGTGGAGGGGCAAATGAACACAGGAAGTAGAGTGTCACTTCAGATCACAGTTCATGTCAGGAGACCAGTTGATCTGGATAACTGCAGAGTGAGGAAGAGTTATTTGAGAGTTGAGATATCTTGCTGTTATTGCTGATGTTGTGTGCGTGTGTGCTTTTTTTGTCCCAAGAAGCAGCTGACGATGAAAATGAATTGTAGTTTGTCTGAGGATCTTTGTTGTTATTATATTTAAGTTTAAATAAAAATGTAGTTGATCCTGCATGGGAATGAGTTCATATTTGCAACAAACATAATGTGATTTTAGGGAAAGAGGATGTATAGATAATATATAACCCAGGCGTATCAAAATTTTACAAAATGAAAGTGTCCGAGACCTACTCATGTTAAGTAACATGTAGCTGAGCTCCAACAAACCTGCTTAATACGCTTTTTCTATCAGAACAATAGCAAGTTGATACACAATAAAACTAGAAACACACACTAACAACCTGATGTTACTGCGTGCTTGGTATAACCAAACTTGACAGCAGCAAGGAAATATTGGCAGGTGTTTGGCTGAAAGCTGAATTGCTTTGTGTCACAGGGAGGCGGGATGTCTGTGCATTTGATTGGATAGAAAAGTAAACAGATTTACCAAGAGACTTTGGGTTATCAGATATATATACATAATGTTTCGAACCTTCCACAATCAACTCAGAAATGCGTTGCGTTCTACTGATAGATCACGATCTATCGGATGGAGACCCCTGATATAGTTTTATAACGCATAAAACAGTTGGAAGAGTAAATATTATATTCACACTGTAAGATAAAATAATAAGAGGAACATTTTTTGAGAATTTGAGGAATCCTACTATTCCTCCTTCTCCTGGGCTGCAGTGTCCACACTCTGACTCCTGTGATTGAGGTGTCACCGTTGTGAGGGCTCTTGCAGCCTCCTTTCTGTTGTGACAGCTGCAGGTGTTTGTTCCTGACAGATGCACACAGTGTCCTCCCTGGCTGCTGTTAGGCTGCTGTTTGACATGTGTCCATCGTACAAAACTGTCTGTTTTGACTGGTAGTGTGTGAACAAAGCTCAGTGCAGTGGAAGGAGCCCATGTGCTGCACAGACAGCCTGGCAGGCTGTATCAAAGCTGTCAATACCTTTTTCTTTCCTTTCTTTTTGGCTTTTTTTTTTAAGTTGCTCTTTTAATCCACATTGTCTGGTCTTTGCATTCATATTTCTCTGTTTTGGCTCAATTCAAAAACATTGTCGCTCTAACCCAGCTGCTTGTTTTGCCCGTGTTGCTAGTGTTAAATTAAGGTTTGAAGTGAGCACAGAGTAATCCTTCTCCTTCAGCAGATGAAAAAACGAAAAACAAACACCATTCCACACAGTCATGCTCAACTATATGGATTTCTGGGGGCTCGTGCCAATACCAATGTTAGAAAGTGAAACAATTCTGATATCGATACATCGAATGAAATGTGGTTATCGAACACTTGTGAAAAATATGTAATAAAGGGAAGTTATTTTACAGTTTAATGATGAGCTTTAATGTCCTAATGACATCAGTGAACTTCACTGTGAGAAAAGAACACACTCACACATACAAAAAAAAAATATATATACATATATCTATTTTACCCCAGGCATCTTTTTTCTGCATTATGTTCTGTAAACAAAACTGTTCATATCAGGCAACATATATGCAGATATATCTGTGGTAAAGTCGACCTCAGTCGGGCTATAATCCAAATGAACGAAAATAGGAAATCAGTCTTCTGAAGAGGGGCTAACATTGTTTTCTTTACACTGAAATTCCTTAGCCTTCTTTTTTCTCTTTTTCTCTTCTCAAGGTAAAGAAGAATCTGTCGCCACCTTCAAGGGCAACGAGTTCTTCTGCTACGACCTGTCCCTGACACCCATCCAGAGCAGCACCGACGAGATCACGCTTTCCTTCCGAACGCTGCAACGCAACGGCCTCATGCTGCACACCGGCAAGTCGGCCGACTACGTGAACCTATCCTTGAAGAGCGGCGCTGTTTGGCTGGTCATCAATCTGGGCTCGGGGGCCTTTGAGGCCCTGGTTGAGCCCGTCAATGGCAAGTTCAACGACAACGCCTGGCATGACGTGCGCGTGACCCGCAACCTGCGCCAGGTAAACACTGCCCGCATAACGCAGGGCCGCTGCAGTCAGGATACCTCTCTCTGGTATCCACTTATCTCTGCTTGCATCTTGTTCTTTTCTCTTAACATATGGAGAACACAGCAAGTGTTTGTCTCGGTTATCTTTTCTCTTGTTTGTTGTTCTTCCTGCCCATCATAACAGAACTGTCTTTTTTCCAGTTGAACCTGAGCTGAAGGCCCGTCTTTTCTTTTTGTTTTTTTGTTTCTCTTTTTGCATCACTAATTTCAACCAAAGATCCATCTCACCTTCATATTTAGGTCATTCAAAGCCAAAGGTTAAAAGGCATCACAGTCCAGATGGAAATGAGACTATTATCCCAGCTGTAGTTGGATTATATTTCACATACATTACAGTGAAATCAAAGACAATTGTGCACGTGTAGGTTTTGTCCTTGGATGCTGTTCTGGAGTCTTATTAATGAACAAGCAAAGCCAGTGCCCTGCTCAGTATGTATGCACATAATGTACTCAGCTACACAAATGGAATGCAACCTAATTTATCAAAGGTGACAATGCACTTAAAACCATTCTGAACAAATTACCCAACACATCTTTACAGACCTTTAATCGTAGCTAATGGAAAACAAACGAGCACCAGAAACCAGGATATCTGTGCGTATGCATGTGAGTGTGAGTGTGAAATGTGGTGGACCTGTGCATCCCAGCTTGTTCTGTCTCCACCCATACAGTAGAGTGCACGATCTGAATACTGGACCCACTGGATGCACTAAGTCATCAATTGGCAGGTGCAGATACCAGCAGTGAGATGCAATCAATTTCACTTACACATGCTGTGCTTAGTTCCTTAAATTTTTTTGGTAAATGTAATTGGAATGAATGGCTTGTCAGAACTAATAATGGGCATTGCAAGTTGCCCAGAATGCAAAAGAGCCTAATGTGAATGCATTAACACAAAGATGGTGCATCAGCTTCTTTGTATGCGCCTGCAAAACCGTCTCCAGAAAGTTGATAAAAAAGTAGCCAATACTCTCAAGCCTCTGTACTTTCACACTCAAGAAATTCCTCGCTTTGCAAAAAGAAAAACCTGAGAGCAAAGTGATTCTTAATGTGGACTAAGTGCTGTTAAATTATAGGGAGACATTTCCATGCAAACCAGACCCTGCAATTTCTCTCGTACAGAAATTATATTATATATCTCGGTGTGGTATCTTACACGATGAATATGGTCCAAAATTTGTGGAGCTGATGTTTTATTAGCAAATAAAGGACTCGCCTCAGGATAGGGGCATATGATCACACATTCATAGACACATACAGAAACTCAGGCACACCATCTCAAAGACACACACATCCACTGTTGGGGTCAAATATGTAATGCTGTCGAGCTATGTGTGATCAGCAGAGTGAGACTGCCTTAACGAGTTTGGGAAGCCAACACGGTTTCAAAGATTTGCTGCATTAGCCAATCCACCTACCCCCAACTGCACCTTAACGATCATTAGGCAAATGTGAAACACAGCCATGCACACACACACCGAACTTAAAGTGAGACCCTATTATGATGTGCCCACCTTCCTTTCTGACTATCTGTATTTCTATTCATCTAGAAGACTCCTGTATTCTGCTCTGGAAAAAGAGTCAATATTTAGCAATACCACATCTACTAGTCACCTAGAAAACACACAGTAAAGATAACATTACTAAAGGGGTTTTGTTGAAGTCTGGGGCTTAACTTGCTATTACTGTAAGGTTTTGATCTTACTATGTAAAGGGCCCCAGGATGATTTATGTTGTGATTTGGGGGCTACATAAATATAATTGAATTGAATTAAACTGCAACAAGTTCACAAGAGAAAGAGGGAGGCCAACACACAACACCGGAAACATCAGGGTTTTACACAACTACAACCAAGCAAATAGAATGGCAAGTTCCAAATACAACCAAAAAGGAGCAGGCATGCAATTGAACGAGGAGCCAAAAGCACGGAAAATAAAATGACTAACTGGAAACAAAAGAAGGGAACACAAGACCAAGTGAAACTAAGCAGGGTGGGGTAATCACAAAGGCAGTGAGTAAAGTAAACTAAGACATAGGGGCTGAGTGATTAAATACAACAAAATAAAGTGGGGCACCTTGACATGAACTAGAACTTCATTTTATAAACAAATAGGGAGAACTCCATCCAAAGTTGTTTCACTTCACTTAGAATTTATATATAAAATTGTAATTGCTTGAACTCGCCAGCAATTCAAGTAGTGTTAAGTTACTCTCACTTATCCTTGCCGTTTTTAAATATGAAGTCATGAGTTATATTAGATAAGAGTTCTCTTCTGCCATGCAAGGTACTCTGGATAAGAAAACTAGCTTAATCTCAATAAATCCTCCCCGTCTGAAAACTTTGTGGGGTCGAGCAGATACCGATTTCCCTCACTCAGTCCATGACCTGACTCAGAACTAACCGCCCACACCACATTTTCCAGCCAATCTCCATCCACTCATATAACAGCTTGAATCCCCAGCAGATCACTCTAATTGACCTAACAGGCAACCTAAGTGTTAAAGAGCTCTGTGGATTTACGCTGGGCCATCCCCACAGAGAGACACCAGGAGAGACATATCATTGACATTGACCACCTATGACCCAGTGTTTACTGCTCGCCTGATATCCAGCAGATCAATAATTTCTTGTGTGTTTTGCAATCTTGTAGAACACACATGCATTTTACATATGATACGGGAATTACAACATTTGGCCAATAATAGAGAAAGATGAACATTTCATTGAAAAACTTGACTATTATAAACTCTTCCAAGACTGTAAATTGCAGAACTGCTAATTTAGATTGTATTCTGCTTGGGTTTTTCCCCACACCCTTGATACAGTGTAGCTTCCAAATATTCAAATATATGCCTTTGGGTTTGTTTGTTTTTTCTAATAATTTAATGGTGAATGCATGCCATAAACATCATGTATTCCTGCTCCGAAAATCAAGTTTGTGTTGTTGTTGTTTTTTTTTTTTTTTTAATCTTTTACACACTGTAATGAAACCTACAAACTGACAACATAATAGCTACCTATACGGTTTGTATCTATTTACTTTTTCCCTTTTCTATTGCATGACATCATCTGTAACTGTTGACCAATCAGACTTATTCCATCAACATGTGTGTCTCGCCCCTCCTTCTACAGCTAGTGTGCCTTATACACTATACATTTAATTGCACCTTCTATTCTTTAATTATAATTGAAAACGTAACATTTTCTTCTGCCTATCAGAGCCTACGCGATATCTTTAAATATAGCCGGCAGTCTATAAGAGAAGTGTCGGATTCCAGCTGAGGTTATTGTACAGTGTCAGTGGTGTCCGACGTCTCATCCATTCTGCGTCTGTTGTTCTTAATGGCTCTTGCAGCATTATGCATATCTACCACAGCATCAGTAAACTCCAGAACAAGTAAAGCCTGACCTCTTACAAGGAAGCCTCTCTCCCTCTCCCTCTCTCTCTCTGACTTCCCTCCCCCTGTGTGTGCATATTTGCTCTCTTTCTCCACTAAACCTATGCATTTGGCAGCTTTGTGCGGGATAAAATGAAGCAGACAGAATTAGGCGAGGTGATAGGGACTCTGCTAACAGTGAGGAGAGAAAAGGGGGAGGGCTGGGTATAGTATATGCCGAACAAATTATCACAGGCTCAGAGCTCCCCTCCGTGATATCTGGCAGTACTGCAAGTGTGTATGTGCAGAGTAGTGTGTGTGTGTGTGTGTGTGTGTGTGTGTGTGTAGAGGAGTCCTTGTGGTGTATATTTGATAGGCAGGCGATCACCTTTAGCTTGACCTTTCATCAGTGCAAGTCTATCCCCACAGTACACCCATCCTGCACCATTCACTGGACACATTGCTTAAACATCACAGTCTCCTCTCTCCCCCTCTCTCCTCCCTCTGCTCTTCCTGACATGATGATCTACCATCATGGACGTCTTCTAGACTTCAGTCCTGGTGACCAGCGTTTCCCGTGGGATTACAAACACACACACACACACACACACACACACACACACACACACACACACACACACACACACACACACACACACACACACACACACACACACACACACACACACACACACACACACACACACACACACACACACTGTCTTAACACACTGCATAAAGTAAAAGGTCAAAGGCAGAGATGGAAACCTCCATGTCAGGGTGTCCTGGGAGATGTTGGATCAGATACACAGCACCAAAATAGAACACATTGTGAAAATGGGTCAAATATTAAGTGTGCAATGACAAACTGGTCACCATACGGCAAGCAATTGGAGTCCTCATTTATGCAGTTTAAATAAAAACTGATATTTGTTCACCATATTGTATTTTCAGTTAATATAGATTTTTCCAGAAGCCCTGCAGACACAGTGGCTTTGCCATTTTCCTTAACTGATCATTTCCCACTTTTCACTTGCCCAGAAGTTGTTGTGAGCTGAAATCATGGAAGTCATACCAATATGTTTATTTCTGCTTTCCCTAAAGCCTTCACTGAGCACAACGCTGTATCAGAAAGCTGTCATTGATTGGATGCTGCAGGCAGTCTGACACAACAGTTGTATAATCGAGTATTATAACCAAGATAAAGATTTGATTTCTATTAGATTCACCACTTAATCTGTTGGTATTAACAAATTAACAGTAACAACTTTACTCATTTATTAATACAGGTTTTATATTCCTGATATCTTTATTTCCTCTGTTAATTAGTGTCAAAAATAATATTACAGTGAGAGGGAGGAGGACAGCCTAAGGTCTTTCTTAAGAAACACAGTTTGTCAGTTGTCGTCATTTCCATTCAGTCACACGTGAAGCTGTATATTGGATATACATATATTTGGTCTAAAACATATGGGGAAACATTGTAATCACAGTCTAGTTTATGGAATGATGAATATCTATCAATAAATGTCGTTGCTACCAGTAGAAATAGACTTTACGTGCATTCAGTCTCTGAGTAGAAATACATGTACTCACCGTGGTTTAATTCATCTCACCGCCATTTAAATACAGAACAAACAGACTTAAAAGAACAGTGTATTTGGACAGTGTATATATGGACAAAGACAAATAGAAATTCTAAATCAACAAAAGTCACATAACTCTAAAGTTCAACTGTGCTGCTATCATCAGATATGGACGTCACTTCAGATGACACTTCACAGAAAGGGACGTTTTCCTTTCTGTAAATACATAGCATATATCCACGGACTGAGGGAGACAGTTTGTGTTCCTTGCAGGGATGAGCTTTAGCATCAACAACTGGAAAATCAACCACAATTCAATCTGAAGTCCCTCGTAAAGAAGTTAAAACCACCGGCGCCTGTGTTATTGTGTTCATGCCATTTACTGTCATTACACTAACTCAAAGTCAAGCCATCATTTTGTGTGTTTTGCAAGTGCAGGTCAGGTGATGTTCAATGTATTTCCAATACTTAATTTCCTTTATAGACCACAATCACTTGGTGAAAATCAGTACATTGCACAATCACCTCCTACCTAACGCTATAATTTAATCACTTTCTAATCTAATCACATCATTAGTATATTTTGTTTCAATGTTTCTTTGAGGTTGTTATGACAGAAAGGAAGGACAAATTATGAATTATTTTCTTTTGATCTCCTGGGAAGATATACATTCAGAAATATAGTCCTCTATATGTATTTTTGGAGGGCTACATTTCCATGTTGACAATCACTTGAACAATCATAACAGCCTTAATGCATGCTTAACAGGCACCTGGGTGCCTACTGGATACTGCAGGCAGTCAGAAGAAACATGAGACACACTGAGAAGGGGAAGGAAATGGGCACTTGCATGTCTGTATTTTTGTTTGTGAGCGAATGGTTTTGTGCACAACAGAGAGTGGGAAATGAAGTGTAGTTCTGCTATGAGACTAAAAGGGTATCTGAGCAGTGGGAGGATAGTGGAAGCGTAGGGAGAGAGATGGCAGTTTGTTCTGCACTACCAACACAAGAACAGAGGCAAGCTTTCTTTGAATTCCCCAATGTGACTTTTCAACCAAAAGATTCAACATCCATTGTGTCACAGAAGTGGGTCAGTATAGCTTATCCAGCGACTAGAGAGAGAGAGAGACCTTTGAACTCAATATCTCTCTTTTTCTTGCCATCCCATTTTTCCTCTTTGTATCACTGTCACCCTTTACTCCCTTTTACGCTCTCACCTACAGTATCATCTGTCCTCTTGTCTCTGGCTGCTTCTTTCTGGCTGCCTCTCTCTCTTCCTGTCTGCTTTGATGTTCCTCAAGTTCCCCCTAACCGGGCACATCTCTTTCCCATATTACTGGACCAAAGCAGCTGTAGGATTAATGAAGGGATCAAACAACATTTTTCATGTTCATTTAGCACAGAGCGTACAGCCCGTTATGTTCAAAATGCTGGCCCAGAGTTCAGATGGAGCTTTGATCGAGTTCGGAAAAGGTCACATTGAGAATTCACATTGGCTTGTGTTGGCCCAGATTGACATAAACAATATTCTAAGAAAGCCTTTGTGATGCACTTGCTCTTCTACAATCCTCTTCTTCTTACTAAGTTGTATGCGAAGTGTACAAAGAAGGCAGATAGCTTTGTAATAGTACAGTTGAAACTGTTCAGCGTCAAGAAAAAAACAAGACAACACTGTTGTTAGTTTTAATGTTTTCAAGATTCACAGAGCAAAGGGAAAATCTAAGTTAATTCTGAATCATGTTTGAGACTGTTTATGACTGTAAAGGGTGAAGTCAAGCCTCATAGTCAATAATGGATACTACAATTTACACACACACACAAAACAAGCTGCAAGACAATAGTGGTTAAAAACCAACGATGCAAATATTGTTATTCAGTTTACACACAAACACAACCTATTAAAATCCAAACTTCTCTCTCCCATGCATCTATACGCAATAGAAATATTCTCTAGCTAGCTGTATGTATTCAAATTCAACACATAACACTCTTATATATGCATATGCCATCTCTCTTCACGTCTCTATGGTTGTTATGTGGAGGAATCAAGGGATGGAAAACCTTTTGATTAAAAATAGACTTTACACTACAAAAAAAAAAAACAGTCTGATTTCTAAACAACACCGTGACAGCTCAGCTGCGGTCATGGCTGAAAATTGCATCGAGGAGAATCATTGTCATTGATCAGTCTTTTAATATTTTACATGCAGTGGGATCTTGTGAAGGCATTTCCCCGTTTGAAAATGAGGAATTCACTCATTTAAATGTTCTAATCCCTGCTACTAAGACATCACCACATTTAAAAGTCACATGGCCAGGCATGTAGGAGAAATGATCATTTCCCCCATTTGTTCCTTACAAAGCGACAGAATAAAAATGTCTTATTCCCCCATCAATCAATACTCGATGGCTGGGCACTGTCTTCCCGTTTCACCCTCCTTCTCTATCTCTTGTTTTGAATCCATTTATGTGAGGCATGATCAGCTGCAATTACCCTCCCCTTCCTCCTCTTCCATCCGTCCATCCCTCATCTCCCTCCCCTCTCATCCAGCCTCTCTCCACAAGGCAACCAGCATTCCTAAGAGCGAGCCAATCAATTCCTCTCCAGCTCGTCTTCCCTTCCCTCTCTCTCTCATTTTCACTTTATCTCTCGCTTCCATTCTTGCTAGCAATTTGTCACTTAGCAACGGTGTCTGCTATGCTGTTAGGTAGTGAATCATCCCGGGCTGCAGTCCTGTATTAACCCTTTCAGTACAACTAAGTCTTCCACTGAAGCACTATGATATTTCTGACGAATATCATAATGTCTGAAAAGTCCTGATTTAACAAGCAGAATATTAAAACCAAAAAAACATCATTCCGTGGTCCCTCGACCTGGTGTGTTTTTAGGGACAGGTGCAACAAGGGAAGTAAGTAAATGGCTCATCAATTTTCTAATTAGACAAATAAATGAAAATCTGAATTTATAAAATGTTAGAACTTTAACGAGGTACCGGTCACCGATTGGTTACGAAAGTAATTCTATTCTGGAACACTCGGGTTACACTTCATGACCAAGCAACACACTAAACCTTGTGGATAAGCTCCTACCGTTCACATGTTGGCATCTCAATAAGGTCAACATAATGTGTTTCAGCATAACGACAGACTGAAACTCTTTTGGCCAAATCAGAAATGTTATTTACAGCGCTCAGCTTTGCCAACACATGCACTGCACTGTTATGGTGATGATAGGAATTGCTGTTCAAGTCAAACAGGGGTAGTGGGTTTGTTTGATGTACATAATGACATGCTAACACCCCTGTAATCCTTTTTCACTTTACTGCCAATGACATTTTAAGTATTCCTAATGTGCTCCAGCCATGCTGAGAGGAAGGGGGGGGGGTGCAGTCATCATGTGTATGTGGGAGGATGTGCATTTAGGATTCTTCTTCTTTTTTTTTTTTTCCATCTTTGTTCTGGTGACTTTGTTCTCTTTTTTTGTTTCTTGTTCTCTTCTGTGTCTCTTTCCCTATGCTGATCAGAGGTCGACACCTCGAGCGCAGCCTCTGCCTGTTCTTTGCACAAACTATAAAGACCCCATGCTAAATCATTAACCCAGCTGCTTGATATCAAAACTCAGGAGTTTCTCTGCATTTCAGGGAAAAAAAGCGCTCATTTGCATCACATTTCCACCACATTAGCATATCAGCCCGCATTCCCACACGCACACACTCACTCACTCACTCGTCAGCCTCATTTGCCACAACCTGCTCCGGCACTTTAATGTTTATTTCTCCCCCCGCTGCACAGACCTTTAATCAGATAACAAATCTCCGTGCCGTTAGTACATTCAAACAGGTGGAAACAAGTAATAGAATGTCAGTGAGACAGAAACAGTAAGAGATTGAAACAGAGATTGTGGTTGAGCTCAGGAAAAGTAGCAGTGAGCAACTAAGATTGAGATGAGGCCTTGTAAAATAAATAAAAACTGGTTGTTAAACTACCACAATCACTTGAAATTGATCTTGACATTTACTAGCATCCTTAGCTGTTACCTGCATCCAAGTTGGGAAAGTGACGTCCTTTAATTGGCCTTCTTTGCTAGTAAAACATACGTCTCAAACAGGATTCTGTTCCGTCAGTGGGGAAACTACAGCCTCTGTTGCAACTCAAACAAAGGGTGTCAACATTATACTGTATTGTGGTATGTAAGAACGTTGAAGGGATCTCTATTTAAGCGAAATGTTGGCACTCAGATGACACCCTTTCACTTTGATTCTGAGGGATGAATATCAGACCCCAACAACTTTACTGCTGAAGATTTTGTTGCCATTTGTTTTGTCCTATTTAATGGGATCCAACAGACTTCCCTTGCATGTTTTCGCGCGCGCGTGTGTGTGTGTGTGTGTGTGTGTGTGTGCGTGCGTGCGTGCGTGTGCGTGCGTGCGTGCGTGTGTGTGTGTGTGTGTATTTCTCCGCAGCCTCGCTGTACCATTTTTTCTTATGAAGCATATTCACAAGTGCATGCAAGTAGCAGTAGCAGTTTTCCCTTTAGATGCGAATGGAATAAAAGAGGAGAGTCAGACATGGGGGAAATAGAGATGATGATAGGAAACCAAAAAAGAGAAACAATTATGACCATCTTCGGTGCAGCATCCATGATGTTCGACTGCAATTTCCATGCACTCTTCTCTCGGCTATACAGAAGCATACACACCCTCACGCTGTTTGTTTGCAGACTTCTCGCTGCCGTAATTGCAGTGACATTTATATTTGCACCTGAAGCCTGTCTGCCAGATTCCATTACTTGGAGCCAGATTTCGAGAGAGGCAGACGAGACTGAATGCCAGATGATTGGAATGAGCGCAGAACCAAATGTACCTGAAAGAGCTATTTTGAATCAAAGCCCAGCTGCACGCCATCTGACGGGGTCACCTACGGAGTGTACGTGTTACTGAAGACAGCCTGGTACACCACACGTGCATAGATACATGCATACAGCCAGGCACGTAGGTGTACATAATATGGACGTTCACACACACACACACACACACGGCCACAAAAATGTAAACACATACTGGATGTGTCTCTAATCACGAATTCAGACTTTGAAATTTCCCCTTCGACAAGAAACCACCCCTATTCCCTCCCCTCCCGCCCCACGACACAATACCACAATATTCCTTTTATTTCTTTCTTCATAAATGCTCAAAATGAAAATTTGCAGGATAATGGTCATCAGTCTGAGGACTTTCTGAGTTACGGTGATAAATCTATCTGGACTGGGAATCTTGGCTCCGCTGTACTATCCATTGATCATTTTCACAGCTTTGTCATTAAATATTTATTCAGCTTATTCACTGGTGGCCACAGTTCAGTAATGGCCACTATGATGTGGCTGTAAAAGATCCACAACTCAACAAAAGATAAATCTACATCTTCGCAAACTGTGTCTGCCATCCTGCAGGTCATCTGCACATGTCGACTACAGTCTCACCTATGAAATTCAAATACTGAGCTGGCATGTTCAAAGTGTATTACCGTTAGCCCCCCAACACCCCCCCCCCCACACACACACGCAATATTTATTACATGAATATTTCTCAGCCCAGGGGGCCCTTTGAGACAGATGCAACACCAAGTTGTTTGTCTGTGCCTGTGGTTGTTTACATGACTGGGAGGTTTATCCTCCATCAACCAACATCAGCATTCGCAGTTTCCGTTTTCCCACATGGGTCAATTACAGAGAGCGTGATGGGCAGGAGCTCCAGGCATGATGGGTTTTGAGGCAAAGGTGCAGAGGAGAGGAAATTTGCTGTAAGAGAGTGAAATTAGCAGTGTGGAAAGGGGTAAACTTGGCTGTTCGGTACTCTTGCATCCATACTCGCGCCAAAATCCCGGGTCAGTGTATTTCTTCAATACTCTCACCACCAAACACACACTCCTCACTAAGACAATCTGATATTTTCTGAGAAGGATAACAAGAGGTTAATCTCATGAAGTTGGCTCTTATAGAAGATGTCATGCGCTTGTCCTGCATCCTTCTTGCCGTGGTGCTGCACACACTTCTTCCTGAACATCTCGGTGCGCCACAAAATGGAGAAGTCGTGACAGAAACCCTTTAAACCAACTAAGTTACAAGACCGTTCTGTCTGCTGTTTGAGAGCAAAAAGTAGAACAAAAGTTCAATTTTCTGCACGATTGATCTTGACAGTGGAGCACCAGTTCAGCAGTACTTACAGCTCTCAAGTCTGCAGTACAAAGTCTGACTCGCACATCAGCTGCGCCTCCCGATCTTCTACACATCACTTCTAGTCTGGCGGTGTGTTATTTGGTACTTTACACTGGGAGCAGGCCAGGGTCATCATTTAAAACGTAAGAAGTACAGAGTTTCTTTTGAATATGTTGCAAATAAACTTAAACTTAAAACAAACTAATTTAGTCGCAAAAGCCCACAAAGCTTCATCGAGACAGGTCTATAGACACACACATTGATAAGTCAAATACAAGTCAGTGTAACAAAGAACAGATTTAACGGCATGTTTTGACCGTGTACAGTTAACCATTTGTTGAGACCTGTTAAGGAAAGTCCAAATAAACTGCCGTTCTTCCAGCATATGAAGATCCTGCTTATTTAAACTGTATAGACTGATGAACATACAGTTTGTGGACTCACTATAGAAGACCATGCAGGCACCACACAGACAGAAGCTTGAATGTAATCTCTTCCTTTCATCTGTAGAACCTAGCTTTTCACTGTTTCGTCTTTTGAAGGGGTTTTTTCACAACCATTCCAGGGCTGCTCTGTCACAGGAGCGCTAGTTCACGGAGTTCGGTTGATCATCCAGACATCAAGTGGCGGCGAAGGATCTAAAACCTACATAATTCAAAATGTTTCTCGTAACATTTTTTTTTAATTTCTTTTCCGTTGCCATGTTTGAATGAGTTTTGGAAATCCTGCTGTCATTGTCACCTTTGTCAGGGTACATTTTGTCTTGATCCAAAAGCCTTCGTCGGGCTTCTCGTTTTCCAAGCTTCCGTTCTTTGATGTTTCAGCTGTTTTTTTGTTTTTTTTGTAAGCTTAGGGACACGGGAGAGCACTGTGCTGCTGATATGCAAAGTCACCCCCACCACTAAATCTTTTTTATCTAATTAATGGATTAAGAGGAGCCGTTAGACAAAGTGGGGGACTGGTGACAACACTTTACCGTGACCCTGGATCAAACAGAGGGGATGTATGAAGCATCAAATTGGCTAGTTGACCTCCTAGAGAGGACTCTGTTTATGGTCACCACTTAGATTCTGCTCCCACACAGAAACAGACAGTACTCCATCCCCCACACAAATACACCCACGGTACTGTATCTACTGTACATAATACACACTCACTCACGGCTCATACATGTCATGTTGTGGTAGCTATTTTCCATCATTGTATTCATCTCAACCACCTCACCTGGAGCTTTGTATTTGATTCGTCATGTTTAACATTGTTGTATTTAGAGCAGTAAAGATAATTGCTCAATGTATAATGCGATCTCATCTGTGTGAATGACCTGACCTACAATTAGATTTTTGAGAGAAAATGTATTGTGTTAGATATAACCACACACTGCAGCACTGCAGATGTCCTCTTGATGTCCACTGTGTCCTCAGCGACAACTCAGGGCAGATCTCACTGACATTGATATTTTACATCCACTCTACCATTTGCCTCGCAAACAGCTTAAGACACGAGGTGGTATTTTAAGACAGAAAGCTGTTCTAAGACTCTGTAAATTCTGATATGCCATAGCGTATGCCATTTTATTGATTTATTTATTTTCCATTTTATGTTCAAATTCACTTTTTTTTTTTCTCTCTCTTCCTAGGGGGCAGCGAGCATGGCTATTTATTCTAGACATGACCTTAATGAACATGTTTCTCTCTTCCAGGATGCTGCAGATACCATAACCTGAAATAAAATCCTCATGAGAGGAGCAGAGAGAGTGTCTCTGCTCCTCTCTATCCTTCAGCCTTCTCTCTCCTCCTCAAGAGTACACCAAATGTATTCTGTTTTCCTAAAAGCCCCTGAAGATTTCACGTCATTACTCTGAAAATGAATTTTTACAATGCAATCATTTATTTTCTTTCTTTTCTCTTGCATGCATCACAGTAGCCCCTTAATGAATATTTTTAATTTTTAATTTTCATAATAAATAATTTCACCTGTACAAGTCATCAAAAACGATTGGCCACGTCCGCAAACAGAGAATTTTGAAATGAACCTGACCCCAGCGACAACAAGCCCGCTGACGAGATTAGTCTGTCACAGTGAATACTAATACTTCTGTACTTCTCCCTCCTTCCCCTCCTGAAAATAAACCTCCCCATCTAAACTGCCCCAGTCCCCTCTGTGGAAGTTGATTTGCTAACTCTTGTCTCTCTTACTAACAAGCTTCAGACTTCTTCCAATTTGATTCTTTTCATTGGTGAATTTTTCTTTTCCCTTACCTTTTATGATTTCAACAACTAACACTGTGTCATTCACGGAATGTGAACCATCTGTTGTTTTCTCTACTTAACTTGCGACTTACATACTAACAAATGTACTGTTATCCTTTTATTCCTTTTTTTTATGATTTTATTTTGTAGATGACCCTTTTAAACTAAATAGTTGCTTCCAATTGCTTTCTTTATTTCTTTATTTGGATGTTTTACTACATAAACAGAAGGAAAAAAAAAAGATTCTTGTCAAATTATATTTTTTTTTAATCAAATTACATTTTTTTTTTTTTTAGAACTAAATCGCCTATTAAACGGAGAAGCTGCTTTTGCAAAAGGCGATTTTCCTTTTTTTATTTCCCACTTTTTTGGGGTTGAGGTGTGTTTTCTTGAGTTTTTAAGGTTTGTCATTATTTTTTTTCTTTTTCCTCCCCCTGTTTTCTCCTGAAGCACGCAGGCATTGGACACGCTATGGTAAACAAACTGCATTATATGGTAGATATCATTCTAATTGTCTTACACTTTGGTTTGCCCTGGGTTTTCCGTTACCTCTTTCTATTCTGTTTGCTTTACTGAAAGTACAATCCTCCATCAATTCCAAGGTAGCTGAAAAACTTCACCTTTCTGTTTTTCTTTTAGCCCTCTCTGTATATATATATATATATATCTGTTACTGTTTTTTTTTTTTTTTTTATCGCCATCCAGTTTCCCTTTCCTGAAAAGACTTAATGTCTTCATCACAAGAGGTCTGCCCAAAAAGATCTACAATTATATAAATTTAGATTTTTTTTTTTTTTTATTTTTTTATTTTCCGTCTCTTTTTATTTTGGTTATTTATTTTTCTCGAACTTCAAACACTATCCGTATGAAGAAATAAAGAATCATAATGCAAGATATTTTCTCAATTGAGTATTAAAAAAGTTTTAAGAACTACCTTTACATTTTGTTAAATCCTGTTCCTTTCTGATTTATGTTTTATTTTTTTATTTTTTTAAGAAGATCCCTATGAAGTGAGCGCACACAGCAGACTTCTCAAGCAGATAAAGGTCAATCCAGTGAAAGGAAGTATATATATACATAAAAAAAGAGACTTTTTTTGCCCCAACTGTAACAACATGAGATGAGTGGCACCAGAGACACCACCGTGTGTTGCTTCAGTTGCACCTGCGCAGCCTGTAGTGGAGTGACCTGTTAACTCGGCTTGCCATCCTGTGGTTTATGGCATCATGAAGAGTATTTACAACTCGTGATTTAGTGGTCAAAGCCCTGGCTGTAAAGTAGGCCTCAAATGAGGGCTTGATCCCATTAGTGGCCCCCGGCTGATTGATGATCAAGATGGGGCCTTTCCCAAGACCTTGCGCCCAAACACACTCCCTCTGTTACACACACATGTGCACTCTTTAAAATGTGCTGTAATGTGGCAGTGGTCCCCGAACTCAGGTGCAGAGGTGATCAAGAGTAAAGAAGGAAGTCATTTTTCAAAATAAATATCGATGGTGAGAATCTTATTTTTAAAGACTTACATCAGCCTTAATGCACTGTAGTGACCACTGGTGGGCCACCATTAGTGTGGAGTTGTGCTCAGTCTTACTTGCTTTCACTGGATTTCTCCAATCAATAACTGTCTGCCCATTGATGCAGATCATAAACGGATCTGTATGAGAAAATCGGAGCTGTGTGCGATCGTCCCTCATTAACACTAACACTAACTTATATTTCTTATACTTTACTGGCCTCACCTTTGCATGACCAGACCTGACCCCCCTCTTTCCAATCTTTTTTTTAAATCTTTTTTTATTGTTGTTTTTTGATATAGAGATTGCATTGACTATATATGTATATGTATATATCATGGCTAACATATATACATACATATATGAGTTGTCCTAATATAATCAATACGGCCATACGACATATTAGCCACCCCCCCCCTTGATTTATTTTTATTTATTTACTTTAAATTTCTTTTATTTTTACAGTTGTTTTTTTTCTTATATAAGTTTAAATTAACTCACTAAAATGAATAATGACCTCACACCTTATCTTTCTGAAACAAAAACAAAGGGAAAAAATAAAGAGGGGGGACAGATTCTCATTTTCTGGTGAATAGAAGATTGATGCCCCGAGGTATGAATCTGGCCGATCCATCATAACACGCACGAGTTAGAAAAGAAATGTATCTGGCAGTGACTCACTCATTCTTGAATCAAATTCGGCAAAAAAAAAAAATGTGATGAAGCAATTTTGTGCTTGCATCAGAAATCATGTGGTGAAATGAGGCATAATGAGAACTGCAATCATGACTGAGTAGAGATTGTTGTGTGCGTGCGTGTCCAACATTGTGGAGGACAGGGTCAGCAATGATACAATATTTCCCACCGCTGGAATACTAATGGCTCTATTCTCCAAAACATGGGCGTCTCCTCTCCCCCCTCAGTTTTCCTTATTCTTTAAAAAAAACCCTCTCATTTCCGTTGATTCCATCTGTGATTGTTGACACTGGTCCCATCCTGTCCCAACTCCACCTCCAAACTGACAGTATCCAGTGGTTGTGTTCCTGCACCCTAGCTGCATGTTTCTATTGGCTAGAATGTCTTTCCCATCAGCATCGTCACGGGGTGTAAATGCTGCTCTTGCCCAGCACGTGTCAGTCTGTTGTACACGTGTCTAAATGGGTTTTTATGTTGCCTTCCTGTCCAAAACCCAAACCCTTAACACTGAAATCCCTCATCCTTCCTTTTTTACCCAATCGTCTGGTGTTGTTGTGCCCTGAAATTACTTTTTTTTTTTCTCTCCCACTACTTTCCCACTTTTCTGCATCTTGCAAGATGTTTTTTTTGTTTTTTTTGTTTTTATTATTTGTTTGTGTTGTATCTAATGGAGATCCCCATCACCACCACCACCACCACCACCACCACCACCACCACCACCCCCCTCCTTCCTGTCACCCCTTAATTTATGTGCATGGCTTGTGTGTCACCCCTGTTAGCTTGGATGGACTCATTTTGTTTCTTCTTAACCAAAACAAACCCTTGTCACATGAAATAACACATTCAGTCCAAATCTGGATCTGGTTTGAGCAATCAAATTGCAGAGGACTTTTAAAGAATCCTCACATACGTTTTTACCACTGACTAAATTTACTAAAACAGTGTTACTAATCTACTGTTTGAATCAAACCTTTGTTGTAACTGTACTAACAACCATTTTTGTGTCTGACTTTCCCTTACTTACAAAAGTACTAACCGATTTCGTTCACCCTCCAACCCTTTTAACTCTTTTCGGCATATAGCTAAAGAACCCCCCTCCCCAACCCCCAACCCCTCCCTCCTCTTTCACATCCTCCTGACAAGTGTTGCCAAAACAGTGCTCACCCCGAGCTTCCCAAACCTCCCTCTTGTCTTTACTAACTTAGAAATGTAGTTTAGCTCCAAGGTTCAAGGTCTACGTCTCCAAACTACATTCTTATATTTACTGTTTAAAGACAAGGCCATCACTCAACATAAATTGCGCCCGGCTCAGACATTTGACAAGCTGCCAGACACCTATCCAAGTCCAACGCTGGAGGGGAACTCGTTCTGTCCCCTTGGCTCTTCTGCAACTTTTGTTATTGTGCGCCTGGTTTTGACCTGAGCTAATGCGGGGGAAGTGTGTGGGCTGCTAAGTGTGTGATATAATGTATTAACACAAAAAGATAACATGTTGTTTTTCCCTGCAAGATTTCTGACAGACAGTGGCAACGAGGGTAAGTGATGCATTTTCAAGGTAAGCCTGTTGACCTCTGATGCATGGATTATGATGTTAAAGAGTGAAGAGTGACTGAAAGGTGTCTGTACGTAGTCACATTCGATATAGTCAGAGATTTCTGACAAATGAACTACAAAAACGATAAGCCTGGGACATGTCATTTTCCATTGTATTTTTTTTCCCCATAACAATTTGGGACATGGCTAACAGAAGCTTCGAGACTTACTGTATTCCTTCTCCTCAGCCCTTGCTGTGTTTATTCAGGCGCACAAGGAAGTAGCGGCTGCTGTACTTGTGTTACCTTCTGCGTGTGCTTGCTCATTTCTTTCTTTTAATTTCGCCCGAGTCAGCATATTATTTTGCTCCCGGACTTGTGAAGATCAATAGGCAGTAGATGAGCTGTGAGTTCTCGTGTACGCAGGGGATTTTGTGCAAGCGTGTCAAATGTGATGCGGATTCATCTCCTGGCACGTGTGATAGACATTTTGAGCTCACTGAACAGGAAGTTTTAGTGTGTACAGAATGTGGTTGCTCTTATTATTTAAACTACAATAGGACTAACCAAACTGAGTTCAAAAATATTTCCTAAGTGTTTTCAGTGTAATCACCAGCATAGTTGTTTACTTCATAAAATGCAGATCAACTTTATGGAGTTCCCAGCAGCCTGCAGTCATGAAGGAAGATATCTGTGAGCTGTAGGGACACGCTCAGTTGAGCACACTGTGGGACTCCACAGAGAACAGCCACATCACAAAAGCTTTGTCAGTCTTTTGGTAGTTGTTGGTTTATCAGGAACAAGCGCTCAGCAGGGAGCATAAAGATTAGTGAAAAGAAACCATCTCAGGGGCCAGCTGAGCAGCACATGAGCACATAAAATAAAATCTCATGATTTCAACAGCCGTGTCACAGACCGTATATTCAGCTGTAAACATCTTCAGTATGTTTTGTATGATTTCTGAGACGCACAGTTCGGCACAGATCAGCTAGGTCTGTTTAGTTTCGGTGTGTGCTGGGCTGAAGACGTATTTAAGGAGCAGCTGGGTTAATAACAAGAATCAAATTATGCTACCAGCTGGCCTTTTGAGTTTGCTCTGTATTTTACCTGTTTTCCTGTTTAAATCATCCTATTTTTTTTGTAGTGGTGTGTTAGTTGCTCATTTGAGGTGGATATGGAAGAAGGAATAAGGTCAACCGAATGAAGATCACTGGAAATAGAGCATAGAAGTGTTAATAAGCCAGTTCTATTTTTGTGTTCTTCTTCTTTGATTGTCACAGCAGGCTTTGTTTCAAGACAGAAACAGTGATCGCACAATTACAGAAAGGGATTTACACAGTAAACGATCGCAGTTGTTTAAAAAAATAAAATAAAAACTATATTTCCATGTTAATAAAAAAAACTGCATCAGTCTGGCACAGGAGAGGTCCTCACTAACCTTGACTGTTCTGAATGTCCTCTCTCAGCTCGGCTTTTGTTCCAGCTCTACATTTAATTTCAATGCACTCACAATCAAGGAAAAACCCAGAGTGCTAATTTTATCTCGTGAAGTGAACCTGGATTTTAACAAGCATTCATTTGACCTGTGAGTGATTATCACCATGAAGTACAGAGGAATAGCAGAGGGAGCTAATGCTGGAGGTTTACCTCTGTAGATATCGCAATGTTTTATCAAAGTGAATCCTTGCTGTAAATACACTTTATGGTTTTATTGACAGGCTGTTAGCTGCTTGTGTGCTTCACACAGATCTATAGGGAGGAATCAGAAGGATGGACGTTCTAACAAATGGATCCAGTTTATGTTTGATGTTTTTTTTTCAGCTGCTGTTGATAGGACCTGCTTTGTTAAGTAAAATGACCACAATTAGAACAGCTTTTAAAGCTACATATCACTCTGAATGATAAAACTAATAACAAAGAAGGTCAGTGGGAAAAAGCAGCGAGAGACTCACTGGTAGAATCTTAACATTTCACTCTTTGGAATTCATTTTAAGAACAATCTGTTGGCATTTTGCAGCTAACAATTTGAGCTGAGACCGCATGTTGAGTATTTCAACTAGCAACGTGTGATATCATCACCCTTCCCCTCCTACGGCCAGTGATGCAAGTGCTTGTAATGTTGTCAGTGAGATGAGTGTGCAGTCTAGTGGAAGCAAACACTCGCTACCTCTAGTGAATAATTACAAAGCCACCTTGGAGGGAACTCGTGGATCTTTGTTTTACTTTTGTTCATTTTTTCACTGTAACGGTTTCATGTGCTTATTTTGGGATTCTGACTTATTGTCTCTGTGGGTTTGTTCTTGCTGTTTAAGTCCAACCTCTGATCACTGAATAGAATATGATCACACTGGGCTTTTTAAAAATTTTTTTTTTTAATAAACTGCATGTGGTAAAGGCTTTGATGAACCTTTTAAGTGGTGGAATGTGGGATAATATATGAGCAAGAAAGAAGAGATACGTTGTTAATCTCAAGTTTTCCCTCTTAGCCTGGAACTTTATAGGTGTCTGGCAGCTAGCCAATGCTAGTCCCTCATGGCCGTAATGAATACATTAAGCCCTAAAGATAAAGCATCAACAACCCTCAATAAAATATTCCATTAACATTCTTCAGCACTTTAGTCTAAACTCTAATTTCAGAAGCTTTGCAGGTTACATCTTTACTTTTGAGGTCTCCTATCTCCTTGTTTTGAGAAGAGGTAATAGCATGGGTAGATGGCTGGACCAAAGTCAGTAGGTTTGAATTCACATACGCCGTGATGATCCGCCCTCCCCCTTTTCTCCTCCTTAGCCAGTCAGGTCTCTGTCATCACTATCGGACAAATGAAGTGGTCCTGCTGAAAGCCCCATTCGAGATCTCCAAAGACGACCCCAACATACCAGCATTGCAGTCTCTTCATGCCATATACTTCTGGCCAATATGATCCATCTTTGTCACCACGTACCAACAGCAGACATAAAAATGAGTTGCCCTGTTAAGAAGGGAAGTACGGAAACAAACAAACAAACAAACAAACAAACAAAAAACCGCCAAGGAAAAGAGAAGATGAGAACTCAGCAGAGGCGGATTATCTGTGGAGTGCAGTTGCTAAGGTTTCTCTTCAGCCCGCTGGCTTAGAGTGCATGTTGCAGTTGTTGTGGACCGATATTTAAACTTCAATTGAAGCGTGTTTATTAATTTACTACAATAACTGCTATTTTTGCAGATTTAAAAACTGTTCTGTTTATTGTTTAAACGGAATTTGTGCCTGTGCTCGTAGCATGAAAAATTATGCAGATCAACCACATGTTAAACCAAAGTAATGTCACTACATCCGACATGACAAAAAGACCTCCTCTCGTATTCAAAGTTTAACTGCAAATAACCGCAAATTAAATGTGGACTTTGATGAAATTATGGCCTTTAGTGCCAGCTTCACGTTTTAGTATGCAGAGGTAATGAAAAGCAGATGGTTGTGTACGTGGCTCCCAGCAGTGCTGTATTCATACTTTTATGCAGAATACCAGCTGGTGAATCAGACACTGGAGTGCTTCACTTTCACCCAGGCTAGCTCTTTTAGGTTAATTAGACAATACATTGGTCACTAACTGCAAAAGTCTCTCCAGAATCAAACAGCATGATTTGGCAGCGTGTGCATACCGCAGCATAGCTTGTGGTACTGATACTAAACACAATCATGATATAATGCCATTAGCCAAACTACATGTATTAGCATTTTCATCCAGTACTGCAGTTTGATGAATTTAATTTAAAAAGACAAGGTTTTTTATTCGTGATGCCTCCTGGAAAACGTCGGAGGAGAGATGCATTTTCATTTCAGTCTCATTTTTAGTCACTCTTCAGACAAGGCCCGGTGTAACTTTTTATACCAGTTACCTCATGTCTTTTAAGGTCTAGTGTTACATTATTACAACAGAAGTCTCCAAACATGTTTTAATTGAGGATGAAACCCTTTTTTTGTTCTACTAACACAAACGTGTGAACACTTTTTGTTACAGATATCAAAACCTCATTTGAGCTCAGAAAAGAGGAAGAAATATACCTTGGAGAGCCTCAAAATGTACCAAAACAGCTTTTGTATTAGGAATATCAAGTCTTGTTTCTGCACTTCAATCCTTGTCCTCTCATAGCGTCAGCCTGGGGCTGCATGTTTGATTCTTGACTCCACCTAACATTTTCTGCTCCGTCAGAAATCAAACAGTCAGCACAGAATATGTAACCTTGCACAACATATGAGACTTGAGGCAGTTGTTTATTGAAAAGGAAGTTATTTCTTTACTGATAGTTCCTCCAATTAGATACTTGTTTGTGTTTATCGATAGCATGTTTACAAAAGACTAGTTGTTTATTACATATACTGAATCTTTTTTTTTTATAGAGCAGGGTTCAGTTTTAAAGCCTTTAGTCAGCTGAAACAGAGTTATTCTTCCACCACTGGCAGGGATTACGCAGTCAGCATTGTTCCATTGGTTTTCTCTTAGCAACTGCACTCTAGAGTGAAAGCCCTCAGTCTGACTGGCACCAAAAGCAACCAACCAAGTGCTACAATTCAGGGGACAGCCCCACCTATCACCGGTGTTTAATCCAATTTCTTCCTTGTTTTTCCTCCCATTTTCTTCAAATTTCTCGTCTGTCTTATCATCTTCTGTTTCTGCCTCTACCTGCTCTATTTCTCTACCTCCCTCTCCTTTTTCTATCTCTTTTGGGCCATGCCTGTACCAGGTGACCATCTCAGTTGATGGTATTTTGACCACAACTGGTTACACCCAGGAAGATTACACCATGCTGGGCTCGGATGACTTCTTCTACATTGGAGGGAGCCCCAATACGGCAGACCTGCCCGGATCACCAGTCAGCAACAACTTCATGGGCTGCCTTAAAGATGTGAGTTGCTCTGTGTGATTGTGGAGTTTGTGGTTTGTAGTTTTTTGAGGCTGATCAAACATGAAACTACATAATTATGTGATGCATGTCACTGCTTAAAGCTAGTATATTACGTTACTTGCTATGTACACAATTCTCACCAAACCAGCCGTCAGTGTATGATTACCGTACAATCTTATACTTAAAGTAACCTTTTTTGAACTGTTCACAGCAATTTAGTGTTTCTAAAACTAAGAGGAGGAGAATTTTCTTTTTTCAAAACAAAATTGCATTAAAAAAAACAATAATACAAAGCACTACATAAGCACCCGTGTTAATTGTGTTTTTGTGACCACTGGTATGTGCGCACTTACGATTTCAGCATAGACTTGAGCGGAGAACGTGCATATCATTTTGTGTCCAACTTCGGAAAGCAACAGTGGAGACCCTTGAAATGCTTCAGAAAGCCTACGGCAATGTAGTAATGAGCCTGGTGAGGTGTTTTGAGTGACAGTCATACTTTAACATCGGCAGAACATCACTGTCCAAGACTGAAGACGGTGTGGCAAGTCATTCAGCACAACCAGGTGAATTGTTTTGACAGTTCAGGGTTTGTGCACCGTGGATTCATCCCCCACGGTCAGACGGTGAACACCGAGTTCTCCTGTGACGTTCTGAAGCGTCACAGAGGAGCATTCAGAGCAAATTATCAAAACTGTGGCGCAATGGCGCACGAGTTCTCCTACATGACAACACGCCTACTTACAGTGCGTTGAAAACAGGCGGGTTTCTCGTTCACATGAACCGTAACTCCCCATCCCCCCTACATGCCAGATTTGGATTTCTGTGGCTTCTGTCTGTTCTCCAAAACATTTGACACAAAATTTGGTGTTTGCTTTCTGATCCAGTTTCAGGTCCATTGCAAATATGCACTCACCAGTGGTCACAAAAAAAAGTGTGTCTCACAGGTGCTGATGTTATTGTGTGTTGCTGCTTCGCCCTGCTCCATGTGCTGCACAACAGGAACAGTCTCAGAACTTTGTGATTGGCTCATGTTAGAATGTGGAGTAGCGTCATTCTCGCACATACGCACATGAATACTTGTGTTGACTGACACCGTCTTGAGAATCATCAGTGTGCAGATATAACTCCCATATGTGAGAGTGGGAGGTGTCAGTCAGCATCCTGAATTTCTGTCCAGTGTTTATTTCCTCCAGGCTTCTTTCCTCTTGTCCTAACCACACTGCAGACCAAACACTTCCACAGGAACCCCTCAAACCACACCACAGTCAGCAAGTGGAATACAGACAGACTCAGACTGTATACACAGTCACACACAGTCTTGTATGTAGAGGACAGTTGTCTTCAACTCAACTTTGAAAAAACTGACTTTTATTTTCACCAGGGTATTAATCCATGGCTGAACAAGCTGTCAGGAGGACCAATCATATCTTAAAGTATTATGCCCATGTAATGACTTGTATAGAAGCGACGCAACATGGTGCCATCGCATTTCCTCATAAAATCACGCTGATTGAATAAGTAATTACTTTTGCCATCACTTTTAATGGATCACACAGTAATCACCCTATCTCTAACTTAATTATGCCTGTAGAATTACATTTTCATTATTTGGGCTGCTATCGGAAGGATCCCCAGTGGGTCTTAAACTTCCCAAGGCGTTTAACTATCCTCTCTCTCATCAAGACAAGGCTGGATTTACAGTCTATGTACAGAGAGAGAGTAGCGAAGGGAAGGGGGATGGAACAGGAGGAAAACTGAGCGCTAACAGCAACAAATAAAGGTGAAAGAAGCAATGATAGCAAAGTTCTGCATGTCGGAGCTGATGGTTTGAGAGACAGTTTCAGGGTCACAGTGTCAAAATTCTCCATGTCTTTCTCTTTGCTGGCATCGGTGGCGATAAGCAATAATTGCGATGGTGTTTCTGGACTTCACTAATCAAGGATTTAAACAGCGTCATGTTGTTTGTTTTTCTTCGGATTCACTCTTGTTTTTCAAGTTCCATCATCAGTGTTCATCATTTTGGTCTGTTTGTTTGGTCAAAGTTACCGTTTAGTTGCAATGCAAGCAGAGACCGGAAAAAAACAACAACACTATTACGCTTCTTCTTCTTCTTTGTGCACCGCTTCACTGAAAACGCAAAGACATTCATCAGTGGGCCACACGCTCAGTCACCAATGTGTTACTTCATTTGCTGTTAGATAGTGACTTAGCAGATATTTATTTAAAATGTCAAACATGTTTAACAACTTTTAGACGGTTCCATAGATTTAACAAACTCTCAATAAAAAGCTAATTTAGAAGAGATGCTGCAGAAAAAACTTGGCAAAATAGTGGAAAGGGGGTGCAAATAAAATTAAAAAAAATGCAAGCTGAATATGTATCAAACTAAAAAAAATATATTACAACTATTATCAACAGCAAATCCTATTGGATCGCACATTGCAGACTGTAAGAAAAGAACAATTGCAGAGGTGAGATTTGGTTTCGAGAGAACTGAGTGAGCTCCAGATAAAATCCAGGAGGTACGTGATGTTACTGTAAACATAAGACATCGGCATTCATTTATGACCTTCTGCAAAGGGAAGAACTTTTCATTCATCAGCTTGGGTTTCGGTCAGCACTGCAAAGCATGTGTCAAAACTTTGTGTGATAAACAATCAATTATCGAGTCGTAAAATTAGAAAAAGATGTTTTGGATCACCTTTCTATGTGAAATCATAATGCACCTTTTTCTGTCCATATGGGTACCTTCTACCTGTGTGTCTCTGTATTATTATTATTATTATTATTATTATTATTATTATTATTATTATTATCGTTTTGACAGTGCCCTTGAAAAATGAATGGCTTCAAAAACTGGTACATTTCTTCTGCCCCACAATGATGGGGGGGGAAAGGAGATAAACAACAGTATATTTGAAAAATAAGGTGATTATACTGTATCGTTTTCACACGGTTTGCTGACTTAATTTTTACTCAAAGTAAGATATGTTATACTCAATAACCAATTTTGTTTGTTAGTTTTTGAAGGTGTGTGGAGGCGAAAATAATATCCCGGCTTAAAACTCACGAGGTTGTTTTCCCAGTGTTTGAGTCTCATGGTCTCACATTTGTAGCTGCGGTCAGGCTTTAATGAGTACGTCAGCTGAGCTGAGCGAGAAAGGTAACCATGCAGAAAGGCATTGAGAAAACCCGCAATGAGAGTAACCGAGAGCACCGGGGAGAGAGTAGTAGTGGCTGAGAGTAAAGAGAAAAGTGAGTGGTTGGGGGGGTAGACACCGGTATGTTTCATCCTGCGCTGGTTCTGTGGCACAGCTCGGATTATCAGTGGTGTTATGGTCCGGGGCAAGGCTTTCATGCCGCCACCGTGGTCAAATGCCTTTGATACGCTTGGCCGGCACCCTCCAGGCAGCAGAAATCCAAAGGAAGAGCAAAGCAGTAAAGAAGTCAAAAAAAAAAAAAAAACACACTGAAACTCTGTGAAGTTTTTATTTGCCCTATGTGTGCCTGTGCTCCTCCATGTGTGTTCAAAGTCACCCACATGCTATGATCACGCGCTGCGTGATGCGCTTGCGTGTTTTCTCTGAGAGGTGGGGTGTGAAATCGGGTCTCTCTGCTCCTCAGCCCCCCAGTCTTGTTTCCACAGATTCCTCTCCTCTTCTGCGTGTCGCCATCTGTCTCTCCACCGCTCCATTTCTCTCGGAGACGGTGACCTTGCTATCGTCCCTTTCACACCACCCTCTCCGTCTCGGTCTCTCTGCTCGTCTTTGTCACTCTTCCTGCCTCTCTGATCACTCCTCTCCGTCTCCTTTTCTCTCCCTCTCATCTTCCCTTTCTCAGGGGCATTTTTGTGTAATTAAGTCCATGGTAGCGCTGTTGGTACACCAGCTTTGCCATCCTGACGGCCAAATTAAAAATTGATTTCTTCAAAAGATTCCACGCACTGGATGAATGCTCTTGCCCTCCTCCTTGCACTCTCTCTCTCTCTCTCTCTCTCTCTCTCTCTCTCTCTCTCTCTCTCTCTCTCTCTCTCTCTCTCTCTCCCATTCTCTTTCCTTTGCCGCCCTTTCAACTTCAGATTGATGCTCTATCTCTCCATCTGCAACTTCCTCCTAGTCTCGCCTTTGTTGAACTATAAAATCTACTTAAGTCACCCATCACCTCGACTCCACCCCACCAACCACAAGTCAACATTAACTGAGCGGTTTTAGGAAGGGTGCTGCTGCAAAGCCTGTCCTTTACCCATTTTCCTTTTTACTAAATAGCAGCTATTCATACAGCATATGGTAATAATGGCAGTGCATTACAAACTGTCAGTAAACACCATTCGAGCCAATTCATGCAGTATAATACTATGTTGGAAGTGTTTGTTAATTATGTCATAAGTAACTCTTAATACTGTGCTACACGGGCTCATCAAACATTCTTAACCCCCAGTATTTGAGGAATGAATTATTATTTTTACACTCTAGACCTGCAGAGTTTCTGAATGACAAAACAAATCGATGAAGCCACCCCTGAGGTGGAGGTTTCGGCTCCGCGTCGGCTGCACCATTAGAAACAAGAAGTCAGAGCCCACATCAGAGCCGCACACATTCTGATTACAGAAAGGTCACTGGAGTTTAAGTCGACACAAAAAAAACACCTGTGGTGCTGCTACATGAGTGAATGAAATCTAGAATCAGACATGATGATTAAATCAAAAGAGGGGACAAGAACTGTTTTGGCATTATTAACTCTGTCAAGGGATTCAGAGTTGTTTTGTTTTTTTAATCTTTTGACAGTAATCTTTTTTATTATTGTCAAACCTGACCTCCCCACCCCCAAACCACCACCACCACGGCCACCCTCCATACACTCCCATATTAGGCCTGGGATACACTGCCTGCCTGGCATGTGCTTTGCCTTTCACATGCTGCTCTACTGCGGCTCGGTTCCATTTGTGGCTGCAGGTCCTACCATTGACTCAATGAGTTCCTCTTTGATAATGCCCCTTCAGTATTGAATTTTTAAGGTGCAACAAGTGATGAGTTGTAACCAAAAGACAGTCACGTGGTTTTTGTTTAGCCTCACTCACATCGAAACACACAGACACACACAGGCACTCACACTGAGACAGAGGAGCAGAGCAGCGAAGAAAACACCACCCTTCACCTGGTGAAGTGTCGCCATGGCACAATTATAGCCGACTCAAGTTTTTGTTGTCATTATACACTACAAATTTGATCACTGGTCGTTTCCCTGGATATTTTTTTTTTTTTACAGGAAATCCCGCAACGCGTGAAAAATAGGCATCAGTTCTATTTCATAAATGGCACACCTCACACGCGAGGTGTGAGACGCACGTCTGAGCAGGCGTTTTGGCTGCTCTAATCCGTTAATATAGAAGCCTAAATGAAATGACGCCACGCAGACAGTGTGTTACACAAAGTCTGTGTAAGGCCAGGATTTCACCATATAAATGAAAGGCATACAGTATAGATGCTAAGTCAGCACAAGAATTTCTACAGATCCCGGCCCTGACTGAGTCCAGATCATCTGGAGGCTTTGCTCTACAGAGCTCCAAATATTTGATGTCTGTGAATTGGCCCTGTGTGCTTTACACACTTTAGTGTCCCCATGCATCCCTCTGTCCCTTTGTTGCCCTCTCATTTCTCATACGCCGCCGTCTTCTCCTGGCTCCCTCACTGCTTAACACCTCTCCTTTCTATTTTACAGCCTGCTTTTTCATCTTAGTTTTTTGTTGCCCATGGCAACTCGTTCTTTTTACATTTATATTATTCTACTAGAGACAAACTGATAGACACAGCGTGAAAAGATAGCTATTGAAACACTTAATAACTGGCTAATTCAATATTTTTTATGTCTTGCTCTTGCTAAATTGAACACGAACAAACACACACACACACACACACACACACACACACACACACACACACACACACACACACACACACACACACACACACACACACACACACACACACACACACACACTGGAACAAACAAGCACAGCTGCGTGGAAGAAGATTTTAACATTTCTGAATGTACTCCAAGGGTGGTAGTGTGAAAGAGGATGCGAACTGCCCCAGTCAATGCTAAACTTGGCTACATGCCTGTATTGGTCCGATGGCGACTCTTGAGATTGCACTCAATCCCTCTGACAGTCAAAAAGTGAGAGACTCGTGTACTTGTGACCATTAGTCTTTTGTACAACTGATTTTTGTTGTTGTTTTTGTTTGGATTCCTCAGGAAAATTAAGAGGTCACAGTCAAAAAAAATATTAAAACGAGAGAAAACAAGTATATGACAGGAGTCAGAATAGAGATCTATTGTCTGTTTTCATCGACCCAAAATTCACAGGAGGAAGAAATGACCTCATCCTCTGCAGCACAGTGAATTTCATGCAAATAGGTCTATTGATTAAAAGAATAATGGACTCATTATAACATTTTGTTAGCTCCAACGTTTGTACGAAAAAAATCCAATAAAAATGATCATGTTTGACTGATAGTGTTGATTGGGAACAAAGTAGACATGCTGTATGATCTTGTATAGAAAAGCATAACACCAGCTCTTTTTTTTTTTTTTTTTTTTTCTGTCGACAGAGCAGATTAACAAACCCAAGTACCTAAAATGAAAATACATATTTTCTCTTTCTCCTACTGCCTTTTCTCCCTTGCACCTAACACTCTTCTTCTAACACCTTAAGCCAGTCGAGGTCACGCCTGATTAGCTGCCAGTTTTAGCGTTATCATGGCTAATTACCAGGACTAATCTCTGCTAATGATGACATTATAAAAGTGTACTGTACATGTGGCAGAGTGGCCAATGTAGAAGAGAACCAAAGGAGGCTTACGTTTGAGAATAACCCAGCACATCTGCGTGCTTGTCGAGCATCCTGCGTAGGTGTAGTGTTTGACAGAGAGGAAGAGATAGAGAGGACCAGATTCAAAGTGCGTCCGCATGTGAGAGAGAGAGAGAGAGAAAAAAAAAAAATTGGTTTAAGATTGGTGGCATTTGAAAGAGATACTGTGGGAGATGATGACGAATGACAGCAGTAGTCTGGACAAATTAAGCAGTCAAAAAAACAATATAGTGATCCACACGAGGCTTAAAATGAATTTAAAACAGGCCAGTGCAAACAAAGGAAAAGGCAATTTGATACACAGATAATAATTCAACCTTAATTATTCGTCTTTGGGGTAACAGTAGTTTGCAGTTGTATTCAAACTATGTTGATATTATTGAGAAGCACAGTGAAGTACATAATCAGATTGGTGGATCATGATATTCAAGTTGATTTAAGTGACTTGATTTCACCCTTAAAAGTGCAGCCTGACTAATTTTGTGATCAGATACATTTTCTTTGCAGTTTGAATTGCATTGTCGGCCAAAACGAGTGGAAAACAACATATTTACAGGTTAAAGCAGTGAATACAACTGGCCAACTGGCCCTTGCTTTTGTCAAAGCTACTGTTGTGCTCCAAACACAATGAGCAGGTAGCTTTTCTGTCTTTACTCAGTGCCAAATCATCAATAGACATCTGCTGCCAGGATCAAACCTGAGACTTTACAATAACAGAAGAATCTCCTTAACCTTGCAGCAGCAGAAAACAAAGACAGAAATGTGGAGATTTTTTTTTTCTCTCCCATCGTTAACTGTCAGCGACTGTGTGTAGGTGTGTGAGAGCATAAAAAGCGCTGCTTGGAGACAGATCACACAAACAGAGACCTCAGCTGGCTCACTGCATTACCTTGAGGATGGCCTCTCAAAGCGCTGTGTTCAACAAATAAAAGGAAAACTAAAACTATAAAAGACGAGAATAATTTAATTTGCCTTTAGCTCTTAATCCATTATGAATGCACACAGTGATGCATAAATGGACACTTTGAGCTCAAACAATAGCACTTTATTCCATCAAAGGCTGTTGGAGACATTTACATTAAGGCTGTGGGCAACATTCTTTGGATATCAAGTGTTGCCTTTTAATTTCTTTTTCTGTTTATTGTGCTTATTTATTGCCATTTTATGCTGCACTTTCTGTACAACAGCGCCTTGGCTGTCTGTTTTATGGATTTGACCAAGAGTTAGGAGTTTATACAGTGGCGATCAGAGCGTGATGCACCGAGTGCGTTGAGTACCCACTAAATCCCAACACTCACGTCAGTGGAATCAATGAAAGCGTGCCCTGGGCAACTCATTGGCCCCAAGTGGTCGCTCTTGGTGTTTCAGGTTTTTTTTTTTTTTTTTGTGTGAAGGATTTCCTCACCAAACCATTCACAGAGAATTCTTCAGAGGTAAGAGATGCAAAAGCAGCTTCAGTACTTCTAAATCTGGTTTCACACCATTCTTCAAGAAAATCATGAATTTCATTCACATTTGGAGTCATCGTTTCCCCATGTTGACAATATTCTTCAGCTGCGGTTATAGCACATACTTTGAGTAGTTAACATGCGTTCCCCGGCTCTCAGTATTGTGAAGAAAATGTTGTTGACTGTTGCAGCTGCATTTTGTTTTCAGGCTCGAAAAGGAAAGTACATTTTTAAATAAGAATCCGGCTCTGGTTTACATATATGAATCCACAATCACCATCAGTTATAACCCTATAACCACTTTCTGTCCTGTCTGCTTGTTAGGTGGTGTACAAAAACAATGACTTCAAGCTGGAGCTGTCCCGTCTGGCCATCGAGCGTGACCCTAAAATCACCCTTAACGGCGATCTGGTGTTCCGCTGCGAGGACGTGGCAGCCCTGGACCCAGTCACCTTCGAGACGCCCGAGTCCTACATCTCCCTGCCCAAGTGGAACACTAAAAAGACGGGCTCCATCTCCTTCGACTTCCGTACCACAGAGCCCAGCGGCCTGCTGCTGTACAGCCACGGACGCCCTCAGGGCCCTAAAGAGCAGAAGCCCGGTCGGGAGCTGAAGACTGATTACTTTGCCATGGAACTTCTAGACGGGTATTTGTACCTGCTGATTGATATGGGCTCTGGAAAAACAAAGCTCAAGGCCAGCAACAAGAAGGTCAATGACGGGGACTGGTGCCATGTGGATTTCCAGAGGGAAGGGAGGAAAGGTGAGGGATGCTTTGTTGAGACTGACAGCTGACGTATAATTTTACTGAGCACTTTTTAAAATTTTTTTTTTTAATCTTAGATTCATAATCCACATTTTCTAACAAGGTGTTTTCACGTTATGAGGCAGGTTGATATTCAGTAATGTTTTTCATACTGTTTTATTCAAATGTATAGATTGGTTATTCTTCAAAGTAGAACTCAAAAGTCAGACCAAATATCTGTTGTTGTTGGGTTTTTTTAAAACCAGAATGTGCACTCAGACTAAACATGTACTTATTCTAAATACCTTCATGTTTTCATTGTATTGCATCTTTTGGCAGCACATTTGAACAATTCACTGGATTATGACATAGACAGTGTCATGGACGGTCACAGAAAAGGAGACTGAAGTGAATGTGACATAGTCTATAACCGTCTTCCACTAATTCAGTATGTTAGAAGTGAAGGAATGGTTACACATACCAATATCCGGTGTTTGTTAACTTACGTTTATTTTCCCTTGCTGTGTGATGTCTTCAAATGCTTCTGTGGGTACAAACAGGAGCATCTGCATGCTAAAGTGTGTGTGTGGTGTCTGATGAATGATCTGTAGGTGGGCAAGCACCTTGGACATTATATCTCCCCCTAATGGTGTCTTATAATGAGGAAGGGTGTGTGTGTGTGTGTGTGTGTGTGTGTGTGTGTGTGTGTGTGTGTGTGTGTGTGTGTGTGTGTGTGTGTGTGTGTGTGTGTGTGTGTGTGTGTGAGTGTGAGTGTGTCTGCGCACGCATGTGATCTCACTGCTGCTCCTGCTGTAATTGGCTTTTAATAGAAAATTAAGATGGAGTCGTTAATCACAGAAAGGGAGAGGGCCTTTTGTTTCACCCACTCCCTGTTGCATTCTGCTTCCCTTCTCCTCCATTTAGTCTATTATAGATACATTAGACACACACTCACACATGCGCACACACACTCTACCGTCATCCGTCCCTCCTGTTTCTTGTATGTCCTTCTGTCTGCCCCTCCCACTCGCCCATTCACTCCCTCACCCACTTGACCTCCTAACCCCTCACACACCTCGCCAGATCACGCACTTCTTTCAGTATTTGATAGTTAATAAGGTCTTTTTTTGTTCTTCCTTGTGTTTCTGTCTTTCAGGATCTATCTCCGTCAACAGCCGCAGCATGCCCTTCAGCTCCCCAGAGGGCAGCGAGATCCTGGACCTGGACAGTGACATGTACCTGGGCGGGCTGCCCGAGTCCAAGTCAGACCTCATTCTGCCGCCGGAAGTATGGACGGCGCTCCTTAACTACGGCTACGTAGGCTGCGTCCGAGACCTCTTCATTGACGGAAAGAGCCGCGATGTCCGCCGTCTGGCCGAGATCCAGAGCGCTCTGGGAGTCAGCAGCTTTTGCACCCGAGAGCTGCAGAAGAGATGCAGCAGCACACCCTGTGGAAACGGAGGTCTGTGCAAAGAGGGATGGAACCGCTACATTTGTGACTGCACTGGCACCGGATACCTGGGAACCAACTGTGAGATAGGTAAGGAGGGTGAAAGGGAGTCTGTATGAGTGAAAGGATTCCAATCTGAAGGTCGTTTACGACTGTATAGTTAATTATAGGTTCTGATCAGCTATGCACACATCGTAGAAAACATAACTGTGTTTAACACAGTCCAAACAAAAGAAAATAGATGTGTTGTATTGTCCCTAACAAAACAAAAACAAAAACAAAAAAATGTGCACAGGGACAAATAATGGAAAGTTACTAAATTGTTAAAGCTGCAAAGCAAAACAAGAACACAAATGTAGAATGTGAGTTTCAACACAATTATGACATTCTGCCTTGTATGTGACACGATCAAGCAGCTGCTGGTATAGTAGACCTAAGAGCTCCGCAGGGAACTGTGTGCAGACTAAATGCCAAACGAGGCTCGGTTGCACTCGGGCCCGCTTGCTGCAGTGGGGGGGGGGGGGATGCGAATCTGAAGTGCTGAGAGGTTGGCAGCGATGTGGCAGAGCAGCCAGGCCTACCGCCGCCATCTGTGCCAGTCACGCAAACCCGGGTGGCGCATACGCCACGGCGAAGCAGGGCGAGCTCCTCAAACAGCACCACGGCCGTCTGATTCATCCCGATTAGCTGCAGGCACCTCGGTCCACGGTTTGTCTTTGCACGTCTGTGGGCGTGAGTGAGCCGTGACAGGATGGGATTTTGAGGGACAAGGAGGGTAATGAGGGAAGGAGAGATTGGATTCAAATCAGGACAGTTGAGGCAGAGGGTGAAATATCTTCATTTTGGAAGGGTGATATTTTACCAGTTTAGTCTTTGGGTGCTCACGCAGCAGGTGTGCTGTCCGTGATGTTCTTCTGCCATCTAGTGGAGCTCTGTGTTACTGCACACTCGGAGCACTTTGCTCAGAACCAGCCACATATTCCTTTGTCAGTAAACTGACTTCAGAGATTAGCAGGAGGTACAGCGAATCAATAATATTGGCGAGAGAACGACAACCAAGGTAATGGTGTTTTGAGCAGGTGTTCATGTGATAATGGACATTCTTTTTGAGCTACTGATCGTTTTAATTGATTGATCGAATAATACATGTGTTCTGTCAGTAGGACATTTGCCAAAGAAGACAAGGTGTGTTTGTACATTTGATTTTTGTTGTGCACTTTTAAAATATCACTGCTTTCCGCCTGCAGCAGGGATTTTTCTGCATCTTTAAACATCGTGTTTTCATACACTCTTAAACCTAAACGCTTTAAGCACCCTGTGACAGTGACTCATGTTAGCCTATGGTGACATATATCGACCCAAACTGCAAGATAAGAGCAGTCCTCAGGGAGCTGCCACTCTCCGCAGCAGTCTATTTATTGCAGGGCTGATTCTCCAGACAGTAGCCACAGTTGTGTCTCATGTGAATAAGAAAACCAGCTTCACTTTTCACATTTTCCTAAGCAAGAGGAGAGTCTGATTTGAAATCCAGTATTTATATTTTCTGTCGTTCTTCTTAAAATGAAGTCCAGGACAAATTCTAAGACACAACTATTATCTTGAAACAGATTAAAACCTAGTTATATTTAAGAAGAAAATGACAAGGCAAACAACATCAAGGTGCATTTACAAAAGCACAGAGACAGAGGTCTTGATGAGCAGTCTGGATGTTGCTGTCAGACTTCCAAACCTTAATGTCTGAGACGTGCAGCGTGATCTGTATTATCTTTTGATCGGTGTGATACGTCTTCAGACACACATGGCTTTGATCATCGCTCCTACTGAATGTTCACTTGATCTTATGATTTAGACGTGACAACAAAAATACACCTTTTGACAAACGGGAAATTGGTATTCGTTTTGCTCGCATTTGAAATAGTTGAACGTCAAAGACAGAAAATTAAAAATTGATCTTTTATATGGTTAAGGTTTATTGGCAAAACATTTTTTGAGGATATAAGCTCGTCTTAATGTAGTTTTAACTAGGAATGTAGTGTTTGGAGGAACTGAAACGTAAGTATATTCGGTAGAAACATTCATTCAATATTATTTTGTGTTAGATACTTTCACTTGGCTGCTGATACTGTACTGTCATATCCATCTACCATCATGACCACATCGCTCTCCGAGCATCTTTTCTCCTGTCATTCGTTGCCCACTTTGTCATCTCCTTCGCCCTTACACAGAGGCCACGGTGCTGAGTTACGACGGTAGCATGTACCTGAAGATCATCATGCCGGTCACCATGCACACGGAGGCGGAGGACGTGGTGCTGCGCTTCATGTCTCAGCGGGCGTACGGCCTGCTCATGGCCACCACCTCCAAAGAGTCAGCGGACACCCTGCGACTGGAGCTGGACGGAGGCCGCGTCAAGCTCACTGTCAACCTGGGTAGGCCACCGCGACTCATCGTGGACGTCCCTGCTAACCTTCCCCCTGGCCCTGTCTCCTCATCCTCACTCAGTGTTTTAGCTTTGTATGCCTTTGAACTCAGAATACTAGTTTGACATTTTGAGTGTCACACCATGATTTTTTTTTTTTTTTCATCGTAAAATAGTTGGGTGGGAAAAGTTTATGAATTCGTCCCTCAGTTACATTATATTTGTTTCCTTTGATTGATGGGAACAGTTGGCAGTACAGCGGTTTTTGGCCTTCATTATCTACTGGTTTAAATGCAGAATAGCCAACAACGCTCAAATGTTGTTGTTTTTTTATCAGAGAAAACTGAGGTAGAAATCCAGAAACTTTTTCTTTCACCAACTGCTTGCCTTAGAAGAATAAGACGGATTGAAAATGTAAAGATATAGCCAGACCCAAGTCATTTCGTCCTCTGTAGGGAGCCACCCTGCGGTGGTTTCTGTTCCATATTCTCTGACCCCCTCTGCATTCACTCCTTCTTTGAGGTCTCTGTGAAGCCCTATACCTCCTCATCCCGTTAAAAAGCTCCATCTCGAACAGTACCGCTGGCCCGACCCTGAGCCTCAACCTGTTCACCTGTCTCTAGAAGCCTCTCGGTGGCCTCGCTCCTGTCTCGCTCCTCTTTCCAGTTCTGCTCTTCTCCCTTCTTTGTGGAGTTAGCTTAAGGGCTGGCTGGTTCCACCGCTACTGAGCTGCACTGCTAAATTGAGTCAGGAATCTTTAACAATAGGCAAATTACCAATGTGTTGAAAGAAGAGGCAGATGTAAAGAATCCTGAAAGGCAATGTTAATGGGGAGAAGGTCAGTGAAATTATACAGAGAACAGTTTGTAAGCTGTATGGTTTCTTAGAGGGGCCAAATGCCTTTCCTCTAATAACTGGCTGGAGGAATGCCGACCTCCTGACATATTAGAATTTAATTGCGATGAATAATAGAGCTCCGGGTAAGATGGGTGCGACCTTCCAGCTCTTGATACTTTAAGCCTGTCCTGACCCTTTGAAGGACCAGACGCTCAGCACTGAACCGGGAGGAGCATGACAGAGGCACAGCCTGGAATATGAGGGTCTAAGCCACCGTAGAGACAGGAAGGGGGGCAGTGGGATAACACAAGGTGGCCGTTACTCTCTCTTTTCTCTTCCTCTTCCTTCCTCTTCCTTCTATTTCCTCCAACTTCTCACTTCTTCTGTCACTCATAAACCCCACCACCTGGCCAAGACTCAGAAGATGGAACTTTTCATCCCTTCAATGGCCTGTATGTCTGCGGCCCACGGATCGAACAGCCAGAGGGACCGGCTCACAGCTGTAGCTGACACAAGTTTAATGTACACAGAGCTGCAACTTGACCTGCTAGCAATTCCCCATAATTTGCATACCTGCCCCATTTCTCTGTTTTCACCTGCACTTCAATAACACGTCAAAAAAAAAAAAAATCGACATAGTTGTCTGATGCTTTAGTTTTGCTAATGATTTTAATACGATAAAATTAAGTGAAATGCATTCCTCAATCAGAAGGCAATCCTTCTGATCTGTTAAGGTCTTAATCCGTGTTATGATAATTAAAATCCAACTAATTAATGACTAGGAATAGCTATAATTGGACTGATTTAGCCCCAATTGTATTTATTAGTGGTAGATGATGACGATAACCTTTCGAGTGTGCAATGTGTAGATTGAAAGTAAGCCTGCCGTGCTAACACTGACATAAATTACCTGTAATGTTCTAGTTTAACACCTTCAGATATTGTATTTATTGATTATCAGTAAAGAAATACACATCCTGTAGGGACACTCTTTACATTTCTGCCCCAAATCTCATTCATTTCAGAAAACATCATTGCTGACCGGAGCTGTACTTGCACTACCTCCACGTCTCTATAGAGTGATGCTGGTCCCTGGCTGTTTGTGTCCACTATTCTGTAGCGGTTGACAGCTCGAGACCACAACCCAACCACACTGCCACATGCACACGTAGTTCAGCACTAGATGGGACAGAATAGCAATAAATTAATCTGAAGATACAGGATAAGATTCCATTGTGAATAAGAATCTGATACTTTTATCCCTGAAAAAGGAAGTATCTTCTTACTAACTCCCATCCAGAGGTGGGGTTAAAGGTCAGGTCAGAGGCAGATTCAGTTACTTGCTCCAACCAGAGCTGGTGTTTGCTGAGACTCTGCTTTAACCTCAGTCTTCAAGCCGAAGGACAACGCTTTTTAACCAACACGTCACTATTCTGACCGCACAGCTTTTAAAATGATAACACTCTTCGCTGTGTTTTTGTCGCACTACTTTTAGCAAATAGCTGACAGTGGGGTTATATTTCTGGCAGTTTGTGTGCATCAGGCAAAAGGTGGCTGGGATGTGCAGATCACCCTTTCTTGTCATTTAAACTGTTGGGTTTGTCAAAACCCAAAGTGCTGCAGAAGGCAAGTGCATCAAAAATTGCAAGGAACGGGGGGGAGGGGGGGTATAAAGTTAAAAGTGTAGTGATAGCACATTGGGGGGGAGGGAAACGTACACAGCATGAACACAATGAAATCAAGTAAGTTTTCCAGACCATCTAATTATGTCCAACACCCTTTGTGCAGTTGAAATTATTAGGCTCTATCTAACTTGTTCATGAAGGTGATTACTATTGCATGCTTTAGACAGAGGTATTATGATTTACAAAGAGGGGAAAATAACATGAACTATTTAAAGAGATGAAAAGTGTATGAAGGTTTTTCCAGATGGTATGCTAAAACGTTGATGCTCAGTATGTCAGAGCTGCACTCCACCTAGATACAACCTCATAATTCCAAGTACACAATTTGCATCTTGATGTTGCCTCTGTAATCACATGTTAAGTTGTTAGTATTTATTTATATACCAAACAATAGAACACTTTGCAGAGTTTATTTCAATGTTGAACGTAGTGTCATCAGCAGGTTGAAGCTGCAGCACTCTCTTATTGTGTAGGTACCACGATGTAAGTCTTGCCTTCTACTGTGCTTTGGGGTTAGTGGGTGGAACGAGGGGTGGATGATGGGATTGATGGAGGAAAAGGGTGATCCTGACTCGGAGCCTGTCCCCGGATGGTGGCCCCAGAGCAATGCTTGGTTGTCTGCAGAATGTACCTTGAAGGATGTAAAATGTCTTTTTTTTCCCTCTTTTATTCTCTCTCTTATTTCTCTCTGTCTCTTTCTTTCTCCTTTTTTTTTTTATTTGATCTCACCATTTCGCTCTCTCTCCCGCCAGATTGTATCAGGATAGACTGTAGCCTCAGTAAGTGGTTCTATCCATTTTTCTGACTAAAATGTATCTGTCTTTCTCATTCTGATTCTGTGCCATGGCTCTTTCATTTCTCGCCTGTCCTCATATAGTGACACCTCTCTCATTAACCATGTCTCTGCTTTGCTATATTTTCTTTGAATGAGCTCCATTTATTCATTTTTTTTCTTTTCCATTGCACACTTTTTTTTTTTAGATTTGTATTTGTGTTTCTCACGTGCTCATTTGTATGTCTGTCCTCAACTCTTTTTGAAATACTTGATGTAAGTTGCTTTTTTTCACTCCATAAGTTCTGTCACTTTAAATTCCCTCCCACCATTTCTTTCCCAGATTTAATTAGTGTTTCACTTACATTACTATCAAGATTTTCCATCCCACTAACCTCCTCCCTTTTCAACAACATGACATTATTCCATTGCCTTTCTCATGCTTATTACCATTCTAGTCATTTTCCTGTCAACCTTCTCCAAAAATGCATTCACAAAAGGGCAACGTGACACTCCCCTGTTGGATGTTCCTATTTTCTATTATGCAGCGCTGAGTCTCCGCTCCACGCTGCTGCACACACAGGTGTTGCTTGTTTTTCTATGTGGGACAAACTGTAGTTTTGGCCCCCAGAAAGCTAATTGCTTCTCTACTGAGAGATGGTACCACCTGGTGTGTGCTTGTTTTCAGAGCACGCTAATGTTTTCCTGCCTCATGCTGACAGAATGATAGCAAACTGTTATTTCTATCATGTCCACTGACAATTGAACAACTAGCCCACAGGTAAGTGCTGCCAGCCACGGTGACAAAGATAGAGAAAACCTCATGTTTGCCACAATGTGTGCGTGTTTGTGTTTGTGTCTGTGTCTGTCTCTGTGTGTGTCGGTGGGTGTGTTCCTCAATTTTGATAAGGTCTTTGTGAGAAGAGAACGGTTGGAGCTTGACTTTGATCTGCCTCTTACAGCTAAATATAGAGGTAGCAATTAATAATGCATTCTTGTTGGCTTTTCTCCCTTCAAGTATGTTTAGAGAATTTGACATTTATGTATTGGTATTTATTGAATCCTTGGTATCTGGTTTGAATAAGGATCAGGGTTTACATTTGTATGCTTGCAGGATATTGTCGGCTGCTGGAATCTTATTATAAATTACAAAGGCGCTTCTGTAGAGTCAAACAGATGTGTTTGTCAGCCTGGGCTGTAGGTGTGTCATAATCACTGTGTGAGATGCCATGAACTCCCCTTCAGTCAGTTAGATCTGAAGGAGCCCCCTGTATGAGAGGTAAACTGTCTTTAAGAAACTGAAACATGTCCAGTTGCTTTTGGATAACACTAAGGTTGACCTGGATGACGGAGAATCTTCACATATAACATCTCTGTTCTTCAATTGGGTACAATCCAAACACTTCAAAATCTCCACCCGGCATGGAAGTGGCCTCTGGGTTTGACAGATTAAACCCCCTTTATGTGCAGACCCACTGGCTTGGCACATGTTCAAATACTGCTGAGAATATGTCAGTACCCTGGGTTAACCACTAGATGTCAGAGAAGCAATAGGAATACTCTGTGATGTTCCCGCAGTAGGGAGGAGTTGGAGACTGAAGCTGTTTTTTTTTTTCTCTCTCTCTCTCTCTATTTTCCTCCCATCACAGGGCTCTGAACCATTTCTCAGTTTTCCTGTTAGAACTGGCCAACTTAATTTTTGCACATTATTTTCTATGGCGGTTGAGGTCGTTTCAGATTTACATGTTTTAATAGGAGAAATATTTGGCTGTCTGAGCATGTCACGAGGGATCTTGTGGTTTTTCAGAGCTGCTTTATGCTTCATAAAATCTCCACCATGATGGAAAGACCTTTTTCAGCTGCTGGGTTTAAAAATTGATCAGGTTATTCACTGTTGCTGCTCAGGCAACGCGGACTCTGGACTCTGGGTTTCAGTGGTTTTGTGAGGACTATTTTACTTAGCCTTTATGCTTTTTGGTTGACTGGGCACCCTTGTACAGTAATGCCCTGCTTCATGGCCACTCTGTCACACACAACCCTGGATAAGCGGTCCCAAAATATTAGTGTGCACTTGTAAAAAGGAGAGGGAGAGGGAAGAGAGAGCAGAGACAAACCAGGCAGAACTAGAGAAAAACATTTTATTCAATGCCATGACATCTCGGTCGATATCTCCTTCAGAGCTCTACAGCAACTGAACTTGAGTAAGAAAATATAGGCACCAGAGTCTCTGCTGGCTGGTCTTTGAATAAAGGTAGCTATGTAAGCAGCACCTGTAATATGTCAGTATAATGGAGATGTTCAGGTATACAGACAAATAAGAATATATCCAATTGACTGTTACTACTGCTAAAACGACAGTATGTCCACTGTCAAGACTCTTGGCCTTTTTTTATTTCTCTAATTTCTGGCTCTGTGAGGATTAGGAAGGGAAGGATCAGCCCTGTGTGTTTTATTGCAGTATATTCTGACCCCAACTCTCTCAACTTAATGCATGTGATAGAGGGCAGATCCGTAGCCCTCAGCTCCAGTCGGGTCAGGGTGTCAAACTGATGATATGTGTTTGGAAGGTGGCCTTTCAGCCGCCAGCAGCGACTCCTCTTAGTTCAAGATAAGATGAGATTTGGCATGACATATGGCCAGCATGTGGGGTGCGACCACTCCGTCTGCTAATGTCATACCCTTTGGCCTATCCACCTGCAAGTACTCACTCCAGAACAGACTGAAACACACAGTGGGTCTGTAGAAAGGATGCAAAGAAACACCATAGCTCAGGTTCTCTAAAAAAAAAAAAATACAAATTAAACATACAACATGTATGCATCATTGTATGATTGGGCATACTCAAGTAAAGGTTAGTGATCTGCTGCATGTTTATGCTCATTAACAGTAAATGATGACAGTGCATCCCTGATTACCCACATAACCTGATTTCTCTGAGTTACGAAGGTGCGTGGACAGTAAACCTGCTGACAGTTGCTCAGAGCTAATAAACTGCTATTTTAGTGCAGGGAGGATGCAGCAGTGGTACAGCAGGAGAGGCAGCGGAGGGTAAGAGAATATGCAGTATGAAAAATATGTAGGGACAGTTTTAATTTGATCAGTGCAGTAAAAACAAGCTAAAAGGAGTACCGGTAGTATTTCCACCAGTATTATTCTGCAAGCATTATGTTAGTCTGTCATAATCTATAGTCTGCTGCCTACTCTCCTTACTGTAGATAGTTTTGAAAGATTTACTCTGGAAATAGTGAAAATAACTTTTGCTGCAATAAACAGCGTAACGTGGTTAAAATCAATAGTTTGTGTAGTAAAGTGACTGTATATGTAATTTTCCAACTAATAAAAAGTGGATTTACAGTAGGGTGCAGTTTCAAAGATGCAAACCAAGATAGGGAAATCAGTCAGTTTGAAAGTATGTCCAAATCCTATTTGTTTTCTTTTACTGGTGATTGAATAATGACCTTATCCTGTAATTGAACATGTTTCCCGATAAGTAAACTCAGGTCAACATTTTTTAGATCTGTATTTAACAATATTGTATGGCAGTAAGTACAGAACATTGATGACTAATAGAACCAGGTGATGATTTCATTGCTGTCAGTGAGCATGCCCACAAACACAGATGAACATGTTCACACATATGTATTCACAGATGCATGCATCACCCCCCGACCACCCACACACACACACACACACACACACACACACACACACACACACACACACACACACACACACACACACTCAGACACATTTCTCTCACTGACGCTGTCTCCCTCTTCAATCCCGACGGGTCCTCCGATGTCACACTCCTCCCCTGTTTGTTCTCCACAGTCTAATTTGTACTGAATTGGCTTCTTATCTGCCTCCTCTGCTCTCTCTCTCTCTCTCACTCGTCTCCAGGCAGATGGCTTTTTCTTATTTTTGCAGTGAATCACAAATATTGAATTTGAATGAGTTTCCAATCGCTCCCTTAAATCATGAGTCATCACGTCCTATCTGAGTCAAATTGATGTCAAAGATGGATTTGCAGTAGGCACTAGAAGTTGCCCTCAGCATGCACAATGCATCACAGTTTATGAAGTTGAATCATGCATCAGTTAGTCAGTTAGACTGTATCAAATTTATTTTGAAGATGCTTGGATTGGGATTTGATTTTTAAAGGCAATTTAATGCTCCAGTGGAGGATATCTTTTTTTTTTTTTTTTTTTTTTATTGAATACTCATTTTATCCTCCAAAACTCCAGGCCAAATATGAAGCAATGAGCCAATAAGAGGTTTTCATTATTAACATAATGTCTTAAATTGGTGCACCGTCAGATATGGGGACATCATTTGATATAAATAGATTTATGTTTAGACAAATCATCTAGTTCAGTGGTGGACAACAGAAGTTAATTGTACATTTCCCAGTAGTTCGTGCATTTAAATGTAATCAACAGTCATCGGTGTGACAGTAGTGCACTGCTAGGAACCAGCAAAAATACACATTGTGTAAACAGATTAGATGTACTGTATGCAGCCCTCCGGGCAGTGGCCTCCAACACACACACACACACACACACACACACACACACACACACACACACACACACACACACACACACACACACACACACACACACACACACACACATCCATGCAACTTCATTTGATTTTAAAACATTTAATACATTTTTGCTCTGCACGGAAATGAACCAAATGCCTCTTAAAATGTTAAACAGACATGACCCAATAAAGAAGTTCTCTGAAGCCTATATAAACTTCAAAGGAATATGTAATTGGAACATTTTCCTAACTGGAGCTGGAGTGTAGTGTCCTCGAGTGTTTGTGTGGAACCGGGCCAGCAGGATGAAGTGTATATGTGCACATCTGTGTGGAAATGTGCGTCAGGATACACTGCGACCTCAAACTTTGTCATTATATATATATAGTGTTAATGAGATAGTTGAGGCCAGAATCTGTCAGAATGTCAAGGCCGGTTGCTTTGAAAGACAGCAAACTTTAAGTACATATCATGTAACTATGAATCTGAGAAACATTTATAAAATCCTGACTCTTAATTCTACTAACTCAAAATTGCACAAATGAGCAGAGGAGGTGATGAACCACGGCTGCAGCGGTTGCGAACGCTCTGCGAATTCAGAAGATCTAACAGGGATGGCACCGTGCCTTGTAGTTTTTCTTTTTACTTCCTCCTCCCTCCCTCCAGTCTCCACTCACTTTGAACTTCAGACACCAGAGGCTCTCTGCACACTAGACCGGGTGAGGGCATTGCCTTTCTACCCTTTTTTTTGTCCAATACGAATCGTCCACACCGATGTTCCAGTGTCTACTTGTAAGAAGGCCACAATTTAATATATTTAATGTGGAGAAGACAGACCAAGACATATGCAATATCTGTCTTTTCATCTGGGGACTAAATAAAAATATTAAAATGTGGTGAACAGTTTGCTTAAATACATGTCTGCTGTTCCCCTTCATGTTATAGCTCTTCTGTTTTCCAGAGTCTGCAATGAGCAAAGTAATCATGATGCAGAGATTGGACTTCAGACATTGAGACATCACTCTTTTATGTTATGTGTGTGTGTCTGGACATGTTTTTTCCTTTTGAGACAATTTCACAGACGTGATGACCAACTGTCGCACACACAAGTCTAGATGATTGTTGATCTAAGATTGTGTTTTAATGCCACGCGTAGTAACCTTTTCATGACATTTTTAACAGGTGGAACCTCTGTCATATCCTAGCATTATTGTACTGTATTGTACACACATTTAGCATTTATTAGAAGGCTGTGCAAAGTTACTGTCTATAATAATATAGGAACGATACCTCAGGAAAGGATAGATGCAAGGGGAGCTTGTTGAACAAATATACGTAGCTACAGAGTGTCGTGCGTTGCTTGAGTTCCCAAGTGCTTGCAAGTACATAATTAATTTTTGCTCCACATAGAAAAAGCAAACAAGTTATCAAAACCCATACGACCTTATACGTTGTTTGTTGCTACTCTCAAATATGACCCACAGAAGTATTTCTTAAATCACCCTCCCTGAGTAGAGCACAGAACCACAAAGTTAGGTTTCGACAAATGTAATGGCTTGAGTTAAAAAGACAGATCGAACCATGTTGTGCGTTACCCTTCATTGTCATGGCAACAGCAAATGCAGTCTCAGTAAGTAAAGAGTGGTCTCCTGCACCCAAGTTTTCTGTGGCATCTCACCATCCACCGCACCTGTCTCCTCCTAACAAGGAAGAACTCCCGTTATACAGGTGACATCTGAATTTGTTATTTATAAAACTGTTTAACTATAAAATGTAGCTGTGGGTCGGAAATAAGAAGTTTACACGTAAGACTTTTGGGGTTGATCTTTTTCTCGGTCTCAGAAAAAAGGTTCTCATATCCGTGGGGTGCCAGTTGAGTCTATTTTTCTCCGAATTATGTCAACACACAACACACAGTTGTCAAAACTGACAACATCTTAACAAGTGCATAGAGGGCTGGACCTGTGTGTTGAACTGGTTTGTGGCTGCCTCCCAGGCGTAGCCTCAGTCCATGATCAGTGTGCCTCTACTCAGCGCTCTGTGGCGTCTGCGACAGGTTAGATATAGACTCATTACAGACACTCTAATGAGAGAGCCGGTAACAGCCTGGAGCTGTCCAGACCCATACTGCCTTGCAGGACTGATGGCTGTCTCGTGGGACCATACCCTCCTGCCACAGCATGCTGGGAAATGCGGTTCAAATCATAAATCAGCATCCCCCTAGGACCTTTTTCTGGAGTGTGAGGAAGAGAGATGTGAGAAAGGGGAAGTTTAAAAAAAAAAAAAAAAAATGAGAGGACGAAGGAAACCGATAAGAAGCAGGCGACAGAGGGCGAGGATGAAAAGGGAAAGCAAAGAGGGAGGGTGCAGATGGCAGTATGAAAGGGAAGAAGGGAGATGTCTCTTTGAAGCTCCAGCAGAAGCTCTAAAATTCTGGAGAGGATGGGTAGAATGTATGATTCATTTCCTGCTCCTCAGAATCAATCAGGTGTCTTCTCTACATCTCCCAGACTCAAATATGTCTTCCTGCGGTGGGCATCTGCAATTTTAGACCCTATCAACAACAGTTATCTTGTCTCACTAAAGCAGCACAGGCACCCCCTCCCGCACAGGGCTGAGAAGAGTGGGGAAGCAAAAATGTGAGGCCCCTGATAGCTACGAGAGAATACAAATGTGCAAGGAAGCATCACACACACATTTTGCTTTAGAGAAGGGAAAGTAGTCACCCTCGTGTACACACACACACACACACACACACACACACACACACACACACACACACACACACACACACACACACACACACACACACACACGGGCACAAGCTGCCTTATCTTTGTAATTGCCACAGGGGGATCATAGCGGCAGGCGTAGATAATCATGGCTGGGGGTCATAATCTGTTTGCCGCTGCCCTCTACGCTGCTTATTCCTCTCTTCTCATTGACCGCTCCCTTACACACCAGAACCACACACACACACACACACACACACACACACACACACACACACACACACACACACACACACACACGCAGACAGTTTCTTACACACACACACACACAACCACCTCCCCATTCTTTTTTCATCCCTGTTTTGGGATGCAGCACCATGAGGGAGATGTTTTGGATGTGGCTGTAGGGGGGCTGTTGTGTCAGCATGCAACAGTGTCCTCAACTGACTGCCAGAACCCCCCACTTACCACTTCCAAATCCCTTCCATGCACACAAATACTACTAACCCCCCCCCCCCCTCTCTTCACAGAGAAACACATCTGCTCTCAGATGCACTGTGTATATAGTGGAGTGCTATATAGAGGAGGGGAGGAGAACTTTGATAGATTAAAGGTTTTGAAATGGAGGTTGGAGAGGGTGCATGACAATATAGTCACCAGCAATAAGAGGGACAGAAATGGAGGAGAGTCTTGATATGGATTTCTCCTTGTGTTTTTATCAGGATTATCTGCTCATATCTTCCATTTCCATCACAGCATCATCGCTGTTAGTAGATGGCTGACATTTAGATGGCACGCATGCAGGCACACTCACACACACTAAAGCGTATACACAGAAACACACCCCGGTTTTCATTAGATCTGCAGCGAAGATGTGTGCTCCTTTGAGTTAGGAAATATGATATCTTAAGATAGGAGCCAAATGGCATTATCGTCAAAGGAGGTCTTATCCTGATAACTCTGAGGAGCAAAGTAAATCATGTCTTATGCCATAGAAACAATATTAACTTCTGCAGTCTTATGTAACAATTTCTGCCATTAGCTCATGCTTTTACAGGAAAATAACATGTCTATGTGGGTCAACCCTCAGCTCTCCTATAAACCACATCCCACCGCAGTAGAAACGTAATTTATATTACCATTCCCACATATGGAATGTGTATATAATAAACCATTTGGTAAATTATGCTGCAATGGTGCCTGCAGAGTGACTGTGGCAAAAAAAAAAAAAAAAGAAGCAAAGTCCTTCAATCCATCTATAATGTATTGGTCTATGCAGCTCGGCCAAAACACGCTTTTCAATTTAGCCATCGCTTGGCTCATTTTTAAACAAGACGCTTCCGCATCTGAAAGTCAATGAAGGCAGTTAACACAGTTACTAGCTGTGAATCATAAAATGGCACCCGTGGGTCTCTGAATAAGGTATTTCCATAGTCCTACCTTTGTAAATTCGATTTTGGCCACATATAGAAGTAATGTCTCAGGTTTGTGAATGTTTGGCGAGCAGTTTATTGTCACTGTTAAGTCAAACCTATCAAATTTCTCTCTGTGAGGAAAAAAAGGTATAATATCAATGTTAAAACCACTGCACAATAACTCACCTGCTGTATGCTGACTGGTAAATGTAAACATCATTTTATGTGGATTTTCATCATTTTCTTATTTCCACTATACAATAACTGCAAGTTATGTCCCTGTTTTTCCTCCATTAAATACAAATAGAGAACAATATTATGTATTAAACTGACTTGTTCCTCACATGAGAAGTATAAAGTATATAGACTGCCTGTGTCATGATCACTTAGGAATTGAATGCATTAAAATTCACTATATATTGTGTATATTTTGAACCAAGACCTAATTTAAATCTCGTGCCTGTGGCTATGATTACTAGACCATGCAGTGGTGTGTGTTTATATAGTGCAGGCAGTGAATGAAAAATGACAAAATTCTGCTTCTTTGCAGAGTTACAGTTGCATCATGTGTAGCTTTTATTGGCATACATTTCAAATTACTTAAATCATGCATGTGGTTATAAAAGGTGTGCACGGTAATGCTATTGATGTATTATTCTGTTCATAATTTAGTATTTTTCCTGTTTCCGGACGGTGTGCAAATGTTTAATATTCTCTCTTTATATTTTATATGAAGGGCTAATGTGTTTATCTCCCAAAGGCCTGTTCATCATTTCTACTTAACAAGCCCACCTGCTTGTCCTGACAAGTCAAATTCCTTTTCAACAAACTGAAGGTTTTTTTTAATGCCAAGAATGCTGCAAAAGCCTGCGTCATTGTTAACAGACTGAGTCATTAAAGAATGCAGTTTGTCACAAAGAAGGCACATTTCTTTTCTGTGAACGCGTTATCAGCTGGCACCATTAAAAGCCTTGCAGAACAAACTGTATTGTTTGAAACAAAAACAAAAAAACTGAGTTGATTAAATAAAATGCAGCAGGACGAGTATTCTTTTAATGGGAAAAAAGCAGTATGGTCAACAAGAATATGTTTGTTGTTGACTGAATTCTGCAAAGCATAGAAATCTCAAAATGCATCGATGAAGTTCCCTCAAAAAATGTCTGTCATTTACAAAGGTGTTGAATAGTTTTTTCTGGCCTGCTGTAGACACTAACGTGACTATATTTCGTGTAGGATTGCACCTTGACTGAATTTAGCTTGTGAGGCGGATGGATTCACGTGAACTGCTCCTACGTCACGGTTCATTGATCTGCGCTTTTCCAAACGGTTTCCATCATCAGGTCTGTGTCCAACAAAGATCCATGAGCTTTAAGCGGAGGCTAGTGCGAGAGTGGATTCTGTTGCAATGTGTTCTTTTCTTTGTGGGGTTATCATTTGTTTTTGTTTAGTGTCATTACTGCAGGCCACAGATGCTAGCGAGCTCATCAGCTCATAATGGGCAAGTGTCGGTTTCAACATAATTGTTTTATCCATCAGTTTTGTTGCGTGTTGTCATTCTATTAAGAAGTATAGCACCATGTCAGAAGAACATTATTCCAGAACACTATATTATCCTAGTTTATCCCTTCAAGGCCAGCAGTTCTGTGTGGGCTGAGGAACAAAAATGGAGGTTGTGGTGACAGTGATGTTTTTTAATATTCCAGTTTAGTTTCTCAGTCCCTCACTTTTACTCTGCATTTATTCTGCATTCATCTTCACTTTACATTTACTGTATTACACTGATCAGTAATATACCTTCTGTAACTACTCACCAGCAGCTTTATGGTATCTTTATGATAGTGTATCAGTGAAATATTGTACAGGCTATTAAACTGTAAATTTCAGTCACAATTTATTGGAACACCTCGGGCTGTGCATCCAGTCAAGAGGTTCTCCAAATACATACTTAAAGAGTTGTTTGACAGATTGTGCTGCTGTAATAACACCGAGGTATGACCATATTAGTTCATAATATTTCAGACAATTCCCCAGATTATCGATGGAGCATTTCCTTAATTTTCATCTGGTGATGACCATAAGCAGTGCAAAGCACACACTCCATGATTTAAAATGTAATTAATAGATGTGACCTGCACATCGCTTTCAAGATGTGCTTCTGTTTCCACTTTGTTTTTTAAAGGCAGAGATACATAATTTCCCTCACTGTTGAATATATAACAAATAACAAAAGAACATGTAGAGCTGCTCCCACCGACATCTCTAAATCCTATTTACTTTTCATACAGTGACAACCATTTATGCCCACGGTGTCCCCAGTCTAGCAAAAACATTTCAAATGAACACGGCTTGCATATGACCATGGTGGCCGGGCGGGCTCCGGTGTCCTGGAGATGTCCCCCGCCGTCCAGACAGCAGTCGACTTAAGTAATCAAGTGTGAAGGTTGCAAGGAGCAAACAGTCATTAACCTCCCAAACACAGGCCATCATCACCGTCTGCAGAGGACAGAGGGGCGTGTGTGTGTGTGTGTGTGTGTGTGTGTGTGTGTGTGTGTGTGTGTGTGTGTGTGTGTGTGTGTGTGTGTGTGTGTGTGTGTGTGTGTGTGTGTGTGTGTGTGTGTGTGTGTGTGTGTGAGAGACTGTGTGAATGTGAGTGACTGCCAGGACTAGTGAGTGTTGTATAGGCCTGTGTGTGTGTCCTTTATTGCTGTCTGATGGATAGAGTGGAACGTGTGTGAGTGTGTCTGTTGGGAGGTGTGTGAGTGCACGGTGCGTGTCTGCAGCTGGGACTCTCTTCAATTGGGTTGAGGGGATTGTGTGTGTGTGTGTGTGTGCGCTTGGAACATGAAAGTTTGAGGCCTTAACCTCAGTCTGGTAAATAGTCATCGGCGTGTGCGTGTCTGTGTGCACATGTACACAGTGGCATCCCTGTCTATTTATCCTGATTTGCAGGCAGATCAGGCCATGTATCCCACTCCGTCAGCCCATCCGGTGTGATCTCGACACACGTAATTCCCATATGGCAGTGCAGTATGGCTGCGCCTGGCGTGCCTGGGCCTGTGACCGCCTGTTTGACAAGCCACTGTGTCGCCTGCTGTGATGCCATGCTGAACCGACCCATCTGCTCCAGGCCAAGCTAGCACGAGGGAGAAATCATTGGAAGCGAGCACGAGGAAAAGGGCATTGGACCTGGGGTTTGGCATGGCACGGCGGCCAAGATTCTCCTGAACTACTGCCCTCAAAACGCTTCAGAGAAACAAGGGTGTGATGGAGTGCGAGGGTGTGTTTGTTGTCAGTAGAGATCAGGAGAGTTGACACAGTGGATAAACTGTCCACCTCGCTGGGTGCAGGAGAGTTCAGCTACAGGTGAAGGCTGTTTTTTGTCTTCATTATGTAAACTCATTTTGCAAGATTTTTAAAGGAGCCCAAGCATAAATTATCTTCAGTTTTTAGGTCAGTAAAAAAAAAAAAAAGGCAAAGTGATGAAAAAAAGAAAAAGACTCTAATTAAAATGTGATCTGTTGGAGGCACATTTGAATGTAACTCGTTTCAAACATGCATTGTATAGTATTACGAAACATTTGGATTCATTCCTTTTGATCACATTCTGGAGGTTATAGTTTACTCACCATTTGTTCTCATTACATCATAGGACCAACGTGTGTGTGTGTGTATTGTAGGTGTGATGTTTTAGGATGAAGTTTGTGTGTGATTATGTCTGTGTGTGGTTCTGGGAGTGTGGCTGCAAATTTACATTGTAGGCAAAATATGGAAACAATCTGATTTCCTAGTCGGGAAAAATGTGACTATTTGCGATTCTGACACTGCAGTTGCATTCAGTAATATGTAATATGGTTAGATTGAGGAAGGAGTAATATAAAAGCTACGGTCAGATAAATGTTTAATAAAATAAATAAATGTATGGTATTTGGATGACAGCAGCTGAGATGTAACCACCAAAGAATACAGTGAAGTCAATGTACAATAGTGTCCTCAAAAGCACACTAAAACAATGCGAATATGTGTGAAACCACGTGTAATCTGGGGTTGTGGTGGGCTATCAGTGTTCGTGTCGGAACACTTCAGGGGTCCCTTTCAGTGCAGCAATGAGATGTGCAGTATTTATAGGATTTGTTCATTTGGGTGGGAGGAGAGCATTCAACCGTTTGAACTTAAGCGGCAACATGCTGTGCGGCTCTGTATAAGAAAAAAAAAAATCTATAACAAGTCAAGCAGATTCAGAGGGAGATGCGGTTCAGGAGGGTGTTTCAAAAGCGGAGATACCTGGGACAGATCGGTTGTTTGCAAGTTTTATGTGCTCGTGTGTGTTTGCAGGCTGTGGCTCGCAGTGCAGCAGAGTCATTTAAAGGGGAAAGAGAACATACTGAAAGAGGAAAGGATTGTTAGAGAGCCAGACAAGGAGGGAAAAGAGAGGAAGAATGTTTAAAATGTGTGTGTAGAGAGGAAGAGAAAAGGGAGGGGGGAGAGGAGGGGTTATGGTGTTCCTCTTCATTACCGACACTAAGGAGCCATGCCAGGAGCACAGATGGCAAAGGATAGTGGGGGCATGAGGTTGGCACATAAACTGCAAAACACACTCACACACCACATACATTGGCACGCTCTAACCACTGTAATACATATTTATAATCAAAGAATAGGTCCTTAAAGCTCAATATGTTCCTCCTAATTCTGAAAAAGACAGGTAGGAAAGACTCCCATATTTGCATAGATATTGCCTGACACATACACACACACACACACACACACACACACACACACACACACACACACACACACACACACACACACACACACACACACACACACACACACACACACACACACACACACACTCTCTCTCACAAACACGTGTCATCAAGTTATCCCTCTGTGTTCCCGTGCCAGTTTCTTGGCCAGGAAAACAGTCGTGCTGACACTGCATCTCTCTCATCATTTTTTGGCCATCTCACTTTTTTTTAACACGCACACACACACACACACACACACACACACACACACACACACACACACACACACACACACACACACACACACACACACACACACACACACACACACACACACACACACACACACACGCACATACACGCACACACACGCACTACCTTCCCATTACACTCATTATCTAACCCCTCGTCACCCCCAACGCTCTAATCTAAGATTTAAATTAAAATTTTAACGGCTCCTTTTTGAAAATTGGCCCATCTCACTTTCTTTCACTCTCCTCATCCGTCAGTTATGCACACTCAGACACACATTCGGACCCCCGACGGTCCAATTAGAGGCTGCGGTCTGTTTGCACAGTGAGAAAACAGGATAACATGTTTGTGTGTGGGAGATGTATCTATTGTGCACAGTATGAACTTCTCTGCTCTGCAAGGTTGAACGGAAGAGCGAGCTCTTACACGCTCTCTCTCTCTCTCTCTCTCTCTCTCTCTCTCTCACATGCACACACACACACACACACACACACACACACACACACACACACACACACACACATACCTCCCACAAATGTAGGAAGCAAGAAAAGCACGCAGTGTCAGGTGGTAGTCTACAGTACACCTAAGAAACACCCACCAGCTCACAGCTGAAGTCACTTTGAAACACAGAAATCAATATTGTAGCACCACCTATGTGTGTTTATTGAAACTATACACTGTACTTACAGTGTATAGTTAACTGCATATAGACAATAGAACATCACTAAGAGATATTTATAAAACATCTATAAAGAAAGATTGATTGCTATTTCCCCACTGGCAAAATCAAATAGATCACAGAACCATCAGTATCATTTAGTTTTAGTTTGCTGTTTTCTGCACAGTAGAGGAAGTAGCTGATCAGTGGGTTTCTGACCACTGGTCTGTGATTTCTCCATGCATCTGAAATTTGAGGAGAGTGTGCACGTCAAAGTTTGTGTCAAATTTTGGACGATTAGAAAATAGTTGCAGGGAGCCACATTTGGTGAATAGGGGAGTAACGATTGTGTTGTCATGTTGATGAACCAAAGTGCCATCCCTGTATAGTTCAGGTGGATTGCACAGAATGTTTTCCCTCTGATGCCTCAGAACATCACAGTTGAACTCAGTGTTGACAGTCTGACCCTGGGGGGACAAATGCGGTGCACAATGCCACACATGTCAAAGTAAACCAACCTGGTCGTGCTCCTGACCCGATGAGCCTTTTTTGGTCTTGGATAGACAAGTTCTGCCTCTCTGAAACGCTGACATTTCATCAAACATGTTTTATTGCCGTAGGCTTAGCAAAACATCTCAAGGGTCTTTGTTGACAATTCCCAGAGTTTAACACAATTTTTGATATCTGCCCTCTGCTCGAGTCCATGGTGAAATCGAAGACACACCCGGACCAGCGGTCACAAAAACATGTGTAGCACAGGTGCTTATGTTGATCAAGCGACACAACTTGGAATACTTACTAATGGGTGTGGGGGGGGGGGGTATAACTTCCCTCTGTCATGGCTTACATGCAACAAGAGCATTCTCAGAAGTTTTTGATCCATTCTCGTAGAGGAGGAAAAGGCTCAAAGTGTCCATGTCTCTGTCTAAGACAGTGCGCAAATGTTTTATGCCTTTCAGAATAATTTTCAAATTGACATTTCTGGTCTGACAAGTGCTTGGCTTGAGCAGGGAAGCATCACCTAATTAAAAAGTAAAGATCAAATGAATTACCATTTTTATAGTTTTGCTTTTAAATGCTGTTCCAAAATGCGCCAACAGTGTTTATTTGCGTCCCTCTTCGCTCATGCTACTTTGAGGAGACGTTTCAACCTTTGAGGAAATTTCAATTTCGACGTAATGCGGACTAGAATGAAAGTTCACTGACTTTTCCAACGCAATTGTCTCATGTAATGCTCACCACTGGTTTTCATGATTCCCGTGGCATTTTCAAAATGCCTTACTTATATTATTGACATTGAAGACACTAGCGGAACAGCAGCAAATGAGAAAATAATCCTCCATGATACATCCCATAGATTCTGCTTCAAAGAACAATGTGTATAGCCTCTTTACATACAGAATATTTCAAGCTGGAACCTGCAGCGTTGTGTGCATACTTACTTCCGTGTGGGTGTGAACAGTATAGTGTGTCCAAGGAACACTGTACAGTTGTGTGTTCCCAGGTGGGTGCACAAGAGGGGATTTGCCTTAAGGTCCCTCACCTGGTTGTGAAATGCTCATCGTGAAAATAAATAAGTCCTGCACATACACATATTGCCACCTAGATTACTTGCTAAACAAGGATTTTATAAAAAAAATTAAAAAAAAAGACACTTTTCTCTCTCCCTCTCCTTTTGGAATTAATCCACAAGAGAAGCCAAGCATCACAATTCCACCTGGTCAGCATTTGGTCTCTCTGGCTCTGTTTTTATGCTTCTCTGCTGCTCTGCAAGAAAAATAAATTTCAGTCATCTGGTACCCACCATCATCTCTGCATTTTCTGTCCTATCCTATCCTATCCTGCCCCCCCACCCCTCTCCTCAGCCCCTCTCCCTCCTTCTTCCCACTCAGTATCATCCTCCTCTTTTCCTCAGAGTGGGGCTGCTGAGCCGAGAACGAAACACTAAAGGAGTTTTAATTAGACTGCTGTCCACTGTTGTATTTTGCGGCAGCTCGTGACCTCGATAATCCCGAGCAGGATGATGACGCTCCCTCCCAGGGAATTTGAATCGCAGAGCTCAAGTTGGCATTACCTACTCTATCCAATACTTTAAGATGGCAGGTTCTGTCAAACATCGTAACAGATAATATGATTCTCTTGCAGAAGGGACATCTACTGTTATGGAACTCGACTGTTAAAGTAGCTCCGATTCCCCTGTTTAGTCAAGTCAGTGTTGAGATGAAAAAGTGACATATTCATTGCACAGCACGTTCTGAAATACATTTTTTTTTTCTCTGTTCAGTGTTACATTCATTTTATTCTGCGATGGCTGACTGGAAACTTTCCAACCCTGCACTCATGCTGCAATACACAGACATGTATTGTTACTTCTGATCTAAATCTTAATTTAACTCCTTTCTTTTTTTCTTAGCAGCTCAGTCTGGGGAACTTTGTGACTGAGTAAATGGAGCTATGCATTGTCTTCTTAGCTCAGGCACATCATCACATGCAAACCTTCCTAGAAAACTTTGACCCTTTCACTTGCAGACCCACCCCGCAGTTACCCCCGTCCTGTACAATCTCAACACTCCAATAACATATGCTTGAGTGACCCTGACAAACAGCCAGCCTCGATGGCTTGTCTGCAGGACTGCATGACTCATAGCTGCTTTCGTTGTTGCACCAGCAGTGGCCTGTGGGCCTGTCATGCTGTGGGGTTGTATTGCCGAGCAAAGATCGTCCCTCTCTGGCCGGCTTCGGTCCCTCTGGTCAGACTTTGGTGCACTTGTTAGCATAACAACCATGTCGGGAGTGCTTGCTGGGTTCGCTGTGTGGTCATCATCAATCTGAAATGATACTAAGTGACAATTGGGATGTTAGTTGGACCACACAGAGCTCTGGTGTCATTCAGAATGCAAAGGAAACTAAATGAAACGTGCCTTACAGCAGTGTTTTCTCATTTTGAAGTCACGTTGGGGTCGGAGTTGTGGTTTCTGTGATTAACATGAACAGGAATGAGAGAATTCATTAAACTTGGTAACTTATTCCGTCTGTCAGATGCTTCTATCTGAAGCACAACGTAGTTCTGAGGGTTTACCCATTAACATGAGTGGTCTAAGAGATTTCTGGATCACACAGCGAGAGAAAACAAACATTTCTCAGCTTTCATTTCATGATGACAGAAATGTTGTCATCATGCCCACTTGCAGGCCGATGATCAGCTTCCCTCTCTCATGTTGTTTTGATTAGCATTGAGGCAAAATAATTATCCCACTGTGTTGAAGTGCTCGCTGCTACAGCAGCAGCCTGAATAGAGACTGATGGCAACAACCTGCAGCCACTGGCTGAGGGCTTGTGTTCCATTGATCCGATTGCATTAATCAAGGTTGTTTACAGAGGGAACACAGCGACCAATGATGGATGACTGCTGCTAATTATGTAACAGCCCGCACACATCACACCTCTCACTTCTGGTGTGCTGACCCAGTCAATGAAAATAATCCACAATCTTAACTATTTTTACTCTGGTAAAGAAATCCTCTTGACATCTCCTCAGCTCCCATTTAACACAATTAGGGGAAGTGGGTGGGAGGGGAGGGGAACATAAGAGATGGAGAGATGAAGAGAGAGGAAGCTTCTGCTTATGTGATCACAACCCTTTGCCCTGCTGATCTCCAAGACAAAATGAGAGGGCATAAGTGGCGGGATGAGAATTAATTGCATTTTAATAATTGCATAGCTCTGTTATTAATGAGCCCTGTGTCCCTCCTTGTTTTCTCTTTTTATGCAGTGATTACTTCTCTCTGCATTAAAGGCTTAGTGGCTCATTTAACCCTGGGAGGCGAGTCCTCAGCCTGCTTGTTTGCAGTTTTACCTGAGAAATGAAGTAACCCTTCACTTCACTTCACCTCACTGTTAGTGATACACCTCCAGGTTCTTCATCAGTATGTGGTTTTCCGGCAGTCACTCTTCATTAGTTACACTGATAGCATCATGACCTGGGCGTTAAGCCAAAGTAAAAATATGCTGAAGTCTTGAGTGTTTTAATTTTAGAGTTATACTTGGGAACAGCAAACTCAGCAAAACCAGTCTTTAACCTCTGAGTATGACAGTGGACTTGCATCCCAACCTCACCTGTGCTTTTTCTAAAGTGCTGTTACTGTGCTTCACACTCTGCCCATCCAGCCTGACGGCTCCCCAGCTGCACTTTAACCACCTTCAGCCCAAAGCTCTTTGTTGCTTGCCTAGCCCGGCCAGAGGAGCATATATATCTTGTGCCCCTTTTTGTTTGTGGTATAATGGTCAAATGGCTCTTAGTATGCGAGCAGCAGTGGCCCTTCCTCTCCTGTGGCCAGTAGCAGTCAGGCGAAATAAATATTACATGGACTCCATTCTAAAGGGTAGCCGTTCCCATTCATTTGTGCTGCACTGGGCTGTTCGAACTTTTACGATCTTACATCAGCCGGCCGGCTCTGCTGCGTCTCCGTTGCACTTTGTTTCTTAGTTTTCAGTTTTTTGTGTAGGGTTTCTTTTTCTCAGGCTTTCTTTTTCATCTTAGTCTGTTTTCATATTTTACCCCCATCATCCCATCTCTCTTTGTATCAGCTTTAACTCCTCTGCTCCTAACTTTTATTCACTCTTTCTCTGTTTGCGGCTAGCAGCCTTTTTCTTTATATTTACTCACACATGGTGCGATCAAAAGTCTTTCTATCCAATTTCATGTGGCCGCAGACAAAAAGCCTATGAAAAAACAACATAATAAAAAAACTAACAGGAGTAAATGGGAAAACAATTCTCCAGTGGGGCGTGTGTGTGTGTGTGTTCTTGCGAGGCGGTACCATCAATTGTTAGGTCATTTTTTTCCTCTACACTAAATAATTTCACACACAACTAGGAAGCGGGCAATTATATTTCACCAGACTGTACTATATCATCCACTTGAGCAGCCGCTATAATACGCTGAGGCTTCAGCCAGTCAGAGAGAGAGCCAGTGACCCTGGGAGTGGAGTGGGATTACAAATATTAGACCCGAAATAAACAAATCATCAGTGGCATGGTGTAAGAAACCCAGTGGCTTTTGATGTCATGGTGGTTTTATTTACCAGCCACAATGGCCCTCGCTCCACTTCAGAGCTGCCTAAAAGTGTGCATAGTACAGAAGGTTGCTTAATGGAAGTGACTGGTATTCTTTTATTTTTGTCTGCTCTGATGCCAACGAGGTGAAACTGTCCCCTCATTATTTTGTTGTTTACAGAATGCTCTCAGATCATTCATTATTACCATCACCTCAGTGCCATGTCACTGCACGTGCCCACTGCTGCCCGACCTCAATTTCAGCTTATGAAGCCATGTGAGGAATGATTCCCCTTTTGTTACATACATTCCCAGCCTGGCTCCGCTGATAGTCCGGTGACTGTTCACATTAAGGTTTGTTCAGCCAAGGGTGGGCTAATCAGCTACCAGTAGCGGTGGCATGCAATGACGTTGAAGTAGCAACAATGATGCTACTGGTAGAGTTTCAGCTCAGCATGCTGTATATTGTGGTCAATGCCGATTGGTTAAAGGCTGCAAATTAAGCTGAGGTCTACGCCCATATTGATGTAAGGACTGGAAACAACCCTCAATAGTGGCCAGACCCTGGTAATACCAAGCTAATACTTTTGCACTCTATTTTGAATCCTTCAGCAAACTCTGGCACAGTTATTAGCCAGCACCAACCACTGCATTGACTTAGCCATGGAATCTGTTAACTCGTCGCTGTGCATGGAAAGACAGATACATGACAGCTCATTTAATCAAAATCCACACGGTTTCCCTTTTTGTCGTTCCTCCGCCAACTGTTTGTTCCAGTGTTGATACATATGGCTCAGTCAATGGCAGCACATAGATAGCCTGTTCCACACTTTGAAAAGACACTTACATAAGTATTTCTTTAATAAACACCAAACTGCCTCCTTCATGGGCAGAGTTGAAACAACGGTAGGAGAGGAGAGCAGAGTAAAAGTGAATTGGGAGTAACGATGTGGAAAGGGGTATTAAGGAGGAGAGTGGTTCGGTGGGATGAGCAGTCTTGCCCATCAACTCCCACACTTACACGGCCCATTAAGAGGCTCCTCCGTGTGCTGAGCTGAGACAGAAAATGTTCTGTGAAAGCAGAACGTGCCTTCGTTGGCTCCCTGTTCTGATCTACTTTCTGAGGTTGTTTATTTGGCCAATGGTCTCGACACTCTTCTGCAACACTGTGAGCTCAAGAGAAGATTTTACAGTCTGTGAGGTTGGATAATTGATTCTTTTCACGTCTAGTATAGTCGAGAAATCCATCGTGTGAATGTGTTGTGCAAACATGCAGGTTTTCTTCACTAGCCCTGTCACCAACACTGTGTGAACTCTGTGTGTGTGTGTGTTTGAGGGAGGGTGGGCTGGCGCATGTGTAGGCGCGCACACCTTTTCCACCGTGCTGTTTGTGATTTGAATTCCCCCTACGACAGGCAAAGGACCTGAGACAGTGTTCGCGGGGCAGAAGCTGAACGACAACGAGTGGCACGCAGTGAAGGTGGTGCGGCGAGGCAAAAGTCTACAGCTGTCTGTGGATAATGTCACAGTGGAAGGTCAGTTTGTGTTTGGGACACCGAGGGATTAATTTGGGGCGAGAGGCAGTGAATAAGACTGCAGTGAGTCTGAGCCTGGCGTTACACACTCACAAATCCATTTGTTATCCAACCAATAATGTATTCACCCTCAAAATTGAACTGTTTATCCATTTGTCTTTGAAAGAGGAAGTTGACTCATTATCATGATAATGAATGACAAAGGCCATGATAGGTTTGTTTATTTATTGACAGTTATGCATAGTGGCAGCTAAAGACGTTTTGATAAAAGTGAAATAATTAAGAACTTAACTTAACTCACATTAAGATTAAATCTTAATACCCGTTTTCAGTGACAGACTTAAAACCCCAACCCACATAGACACTATGTTTAATTAAAAGACTGCAAATGAACTAGTTTCAGTCAGAGCAAATCCATACAGATGTATAAGAAAGTATAAAACATATAATTTAGACTGAGCACAAGAGAGAGTTGTTCATGCATATATTTCACTAACTGTGAGCGAGCTGCTGTGAACAAAGTACAGCGGAATAGGTTCTGCCAACTGATAAGAAAATAGAAAGAGAAGGATGAAAGGTCAAGAGACGTGGTGGAGTTACGGGCACTCACAGTATTGTGGCCTCGGGCGAGAGGATGGCGGTGGCAAAGGGTGAGAGAGGAGGTGAGGAAAAGGTGTGAGCTAGATGAAGGAAGGAGAGTGGGCATGCTGAGGCCGGAAGGAAGAAATGACCCTGAGAAGTTCGGACCGGTTCACAAACTGGTTCATGCGAAAGAAAAAGGAGGAAACGCCCAGTGAGTCCTTGCAGGAGCCGGTCAGGCGTTAGCAGGGAATGCATTTTAATCTGCAGCTTGCCAAGATAATTACTCACATCTCCCAGTGAACACAATATAAATTGTGGTTTGTAGAGCAGTAACAAGACATTTTCTGCAATATTATTCCCGTATAATTTAACTTCACGTCAGGTTAGAAAAATAGGTGCACTGATAAAACCATATATTGTAGACAGACTCTAAAATGTATTTTAAGATATAATAAGCATAATAAAGACACACAAACCCCCAGATTAATATGCATTTCTTCACAGGTAGTTGCATCATTTATACATTTTAATATTTATGGTTTATCCCTGATTATGTTGAGTTTGACACACAATCTCCACAGGAAGTATAAGGTTCCATTTATTTGTCTGTTAATCCTTTCACAGGGCTATATCATTGTTATGTATTGCAAATCTTGTTCAAGGACGTGTCCTGATAGCCAATAGAGAGCAGGGCAATTAATATTTTACAATCTGTTAATGCAGTTCTTTTCTGTATCATCCATAATTTTCAGGCCAGATGACCGGTGCTCACACACGTCTCGAGTTCCACAACATCGAGACCGGCATCATGACCGAGCGCCGCTTCATATCTGTGGTGCCCTCAAACTTCATTGGCCACCTCCAGGGCCTGTCCTTCAACGGCTTGCCATACCTAGACCAGTGCAAAAACGGAGACATCTCCTACTGCGAGCTGAACGCCCGCTTCGGCATGCGCCACATCATTGCAGATCCGGTGACGTTTCGAACTAAAGGCAGCTACTTAGCATTAGCCACGTTACAAGCTTACGCCTCCATGCACCTCTTCTTTCAGTTTAAAACCACCACGCCTGACGGCCTGATGCTCTTCAACTCTGGAGACGGGAGTGACTTCATCGTTGTGGAACTGGTGAAAGGGTGAGCGAATCTCTTTCTGATGATTTTAGTCAAGTGAAAAACTCTTCTCTTTTATCACTAAAGAGATGATCTTTCCTTTTCTCTATTCCATTGATGTTTAGCTTAACTGGTGACAATAAATGACAAATTTTTCAGTTGAACTTTTACTTATTCTCCAATCTGCCATTGACAAAAAACAGCCTTTCACTACTTGTGCTTACAGACAAGTACCGTCTTTTGTTTTGTGCTACAAAGTAATCCTGGTATTCAAAGGAATCCATACATCTCCTAACCCAGCAACACGCTGTGAAATAGTGTCCAGTTGGGTTAAACTGCATGTTGTGAGTTATTATTGCTGCTATGAACACAGTGGGCTGCACGTCAGCTTAGTGTAGGTTAGTGAGTAATCATAACCAGTCATCTGAAAAGCTCAGCTGAAAGCTGCACATACTGCAGCCTATTATTGGACGGTAAATGGAAAGTAGACAAATATTAATGCCTGTTTTTCGCAAAAACTGTGTCTATTTTATATAATCTGTTAACTTTTAATTTATCATTTTTAACAGGATGCATTTCTCAGACCAGGGAAGAAGTCTTCAAACTTTTTATAAAGACTTGAAAAAGCGAGCACAAACCAGAAATAAACTGGTTAGACTTGTGAATTGTATCACCCTAAAAGCTGCTCATAATTAGAGTATCAAAAAGAGGCTTTTGCTCCTGTATCTCTCTTCCTCTTGTGCTCTATAATCAGCACTGTTACAACACAAAGGCCTGAGCTGCTTCTGCCACACAAAGACAAGAGGCTACATAAAGGAATTGGAATTGAGGTAGAAAAAAAAGCACATACCTTGAATGAAACAGCCACAATAGCCTTAACCCAACACACAAAAGACAGCCATATTTGTGTGAAGGAGGGAACTGTGCCACCTCATCGGTCTGTGGGCAAACAGGGAATTCTAGACAAAAGCAGGTTTCTATATTTACATGTCAAACCAATGAGAAAACACAGAAACAAATCCCAGGCCCCATGTGCAGCCACATGAACTCGTAATATTATTTTCCTCAAACATTTGTTATTATAAAAAAGGCTGGTTACAATTCAGAAAAAGTATGATATATCGTTGGTGTTTCTTGAAAGAAAATATTTTATTGCCAAAAGGTTTATAATGACTTATAATGGCCACACCAAAACACTGTGATGTCCTTCCTGACAGGTATGTCCACTACGTCTTTGATCTCGGCAACGGCCCGTCGCTGATGAAGGGCAACTCAGACAAACCACTCAACGACAACCAGTGGCACAACGTGGTGGTGTCCCGGGATGCCAACAATGTACATACACTGAAGATCGACTCACGCACCGTTACTCAGCACTCCAATGGAGCCCGCAACCTGGACCTCAAAGGTAACAGCTGGCCATCCAGCACTGTTGAATCTATATTCTCTTATATTGCCATTGCCATTTGCGACGAGATGATTTGAAACTTAGAAACTCCTCGCAATTGATCGCTATAATCTATAATGTATTGTTCTCAAACCTGCCAATTTACACCAAAGCAACTGGACGAAATGGTGTGACATCGCCACTGCGACGAGTCTCTGTACTTGTTTTAACTGCCAGCTTTTCAGGGTTTTTTTTGTTACTGGATAGAATTTCTCACTTCTTTAAACAATTTCAAAACTCAATTTGTGATCAATTGTCAAGTTCTCGTGTCTTTTTCAGTAGCAGATCCATTGTCTAGAGAAGGTACTGTATCCTCTAATAAGCAGAAAAAAAACACTGCAGTCCAAAACTGTCCACTTGCAACTTGTCAAAGCCGACATGTCAGCTGACCTCACTGACAGCTGAGTCAAGCTGAGACAGTCCGCACTGCTGCAACGTACATCTTGTAATGGATCTTTGGACTGAACTGGGCTTTACAAGAATGAACTATTCCAGTGTCATCCTTGGTCTGTCCCTTATGAGATGTTTGAGAATGGCAATGAATACATACCAGCTCAAATCCATCTAAATTAGATCCACTTTCATTATCCCAGCGGCTTTTAGAGTCTACTGGGTTTTCTGAGTCAAAGAGGGGTCTTTAGTTTTTGTGGTGCATATAGCACAATGTTGCCTTGATATTTGTGTTAGCTAAGTACATTTTTCTTCACAAAGACCTTCCAAAAATGCACAGCTGTTGTATTCACAGGTTCTGTTTTTTTTCCCAGGCGTCCATGATAAAAAGAGATCTATCCTGGGTGCCTGGTGTAAATATGGCGGCCAAATAAATGTGGATAGTGGATGAAATAAAATTTAACAAAAGCCTGGCAGCATTGTTGGTAGCCCAATGTTGTTCACCTTGAAAGATGACCCTCCACTTTCAGCAGATGTTGGCTTTACAGGAGCAGGACAATAACAGAGCAATATCGTTTACTGATCACTATCCTAAAATTACCTAAATCCAACATCACAGACCGACTTGAAGCAGAGAAACATTCTGAAAACAATAACAGCTTATCACTTCATCCATCTGTGCTTTGCTCTTTTTTTTTGCTTTCACATGCTTGTTTCCAGTGAGCTGCTTTTTCGACTGGAAAAAAACAATCGCATTGGGTGCACCTGAATTCTACCTGCAACATGATGACTGTCTTTTGATTGAGGCATCTTTACTTCTTTGAATTTAAAATACCCTGCCCTTGTGAATCCTTTTGAAATAACAGCCATGGTTACGAAGCACTTAAGGGTGAATAGGTATCTCAGGTCTACAGCGAAACTGGGACTGGAAGCTCAGGTAATTGCAGGTTGAACACCTCAAAAGTCAAGTTTTCTGATGTGTTATTTAGATGCTTGAGAGGCTGTTTGCATAGCCAGAGACTGACAGCATAGAAATAAAAGCAAAGGTTCAAAAAGAAACAGACACCTACAGTACCTGGAGGACAGACACTAGCATGTTAACAATGGACAACAGAGGGCAGACGCGAGCATTACCAAACTCTTTCAAGTCCGTGTGTGCACTAATATTAAGATTAGCTCTGTATAATTCACTTTGATTTTGCCTGTGTCATCTCACAGAGTTTGGAGTCCTCCTGAGGGTGCAGCGGGTGGTTGTGTAATACAGATCAGAAGTCAGGGTGAGCCTTTGGGCCCACCGAAGGCTGCCAAGAGTCAAAAGATCAAAACGCGCGCCTAGCTCTTTGGGGAAAGCGTGATTTATTGACATACTTATCCTTTTTTTTTGTTTTACCAGTTTTGCCCTTTGCGGTATGCACAGTGCACCTCGAAAAGACAGCCATAAGGTGAGGCTGGGGTGAAGATGAATGGCACTCTGCCAGTTACCTTCCCCGAACTACATGCAAAGTTGATGACCATAGAGCAGGCTTTAATAAGCTGCAGACACAAGGATAGAAGAGTATTGAATCAGCTATATTGGTTTTAGCGGTAACACGTGCAATTACCAGGTTGGTGTGAAAAAAAAGATTACATTTGCCACGTATGCTTTGGAGGAGGAATGCAATTGTCACTTGGTTAATGTGTCAATGTGCTTCACAAGACTACGCTGTTGATAGAGATATCAGTAACTACTGCATGTAATGAATGTTTGCTTTCATGCAGTTTGAGTGTAGCAAGCTGCAGCCTAATTGTGTATTCCTTATGCATGGTGTGATTGATAAATAAATGGGCTTTCCTGTTTATCCATGCATGCATATATCTACACAAGCAATCCCCTACATTAAAGTGAAGTAATTCATGTTTAAAATGAAGAGGGTTTGTTTTTGATTGATTGCTTATGTCTAGGGTGTGGCAAATACTGCTGTCAATCAGCTCTGAGATTAGACAGGAGAATCATTAAGAAACCAACTGCGAGGCTTTTAAGTGGGCTACCATCCTGCAGGGGAAGGATGACTGTGTTGTTTGTGGTTTTGGCCCCCCCCCCCGTGTCATCCTCATCTTCATTATTTGCAATCATGTTGAATGGTGTCCAGTCTAATCAAGGAAAAATGCTTTAGAAGCACCCTCACGATAAAGGGATACTTTTTCTGTCAATACAGTTTACAAAATGTAAACATAATATATCTTCCCATTATTGAATGAAGCAATGCTCTACACATAATACAACTGTTTCCTCTCTTCAGTATATTAATAAACAGTTACATCTGCTCCTTATAAAGTGCTACCATCCCTCAGCTGCCCAACAAAGCCATATGACAACAATGGATTCATTTGCATATTCAAAATTACAGTCACACCATAGAATTATTCCTTTTTTTTTTTCCTCACAAATGAAACAAGGCATATTTTCAGTGTATAATCACAACAGCATGTATTACTCGGCTGTAACCTTTCATCTGTGTTGTTAACTTGGTCGCTGGTATTTTCAGGGTTCCTTTTTCTTCATCTGAACAGCGTTGTGTCTGCAGGGGACTGAAATTGAGCAGCTTTCTGCTACCGGGAAGAATAATCATTGTACATCTTCCTTTATAGGACTTGAGAGGGGGGATGGGCATCTTCCCTCCGTCCCTTTGTCTAATTGAGCATTCAAACCTCTCAGTGGTTCCACTGTGACAATTCCCCTGGCAAAAAATTGTGTGCGGCTCAAACTGTAAACACTATTGCAATCCACTGAGCTTAAACGTGTGTGTAGGTGGAGAAAGCCTCTTGACAAATACATAAACATATACAGTATAAACTTAAGCAGAATCGGCTTGCCCCTTGCAATGTGTGTAGGCACACACTCACTCAAGCTATGTACATTTTTTCTAAGGCTTCAGCAGTCACACACAAAGCTGAGCAAATCAAGCGCAGGAGAAATAGCAACAATAAGCTATTTCTCACAATCTCTTTGCTCTGTTCTAACACCATTTCAGCAGGCATTGCAAAGAGAAAAACCCAATTCTCCAAGCTTTATCTGTGTAATTGCGCAGAGAAAATGGGTTTTGTGCGCTCTGTCTTCCTTTTCTTTGTTTTTGGACAGGCAAAACATCTTCAAGGCATCCCTCTTTGTCAGCTAAATTATGGCGAGGGAGCAACACATGTAGTCCCAGAGGATAGCGCTGAGTGGATCTAGTTTTGTGTAATGAATGCGGGTCTCGGAGCAAGACATGTTGAACAGACACCATACAAGTAATATGGCCCTGCCATTCCTGTTAACAACCTGCTGAACACAGTGACAGCAAGATATTTCCATATTCTGAAATAGCCTTGTTGATTCTGTATTGAAACACAGTGTAGAAGAATCCTTATCAAATATGCCAGAGAAGCTTTACAATATGATGGTAAAACACGATAACACAGAAAAATCCTTTAGTTATACCATCGGAGGTGAACGATACCACAAATCGCGATAAGCTGAATATGATATCACAATGGGTGCGTATTTTTGGAACGTGGAATTCGTTCTCGTGACTACAATATAGAAATGATCACACACATCATCACGAGCAGATCTCACTGGAGCCCGGGAGTAAATGACCAAAAACTGTTCATGTTGTGTTATGTATAGTGTTATGCTAAAAAATTAAAAATAAAAAGTGCAGGGGAAAAAAGGTGAGAGGAGGAGAATGATGTTCCTCCATCCAAATACATAAGCTGTACATTGTGCTAGCATAGCACATAATCATCAAACTCGGACTTCTTGTTTGGGGCAACTTAGTTTGACCTTTTTTTTTTAAAAGACTATTGTTTTGGCATTTTGCCTATAATAGGAGCAGTGTATAGACAGACATGAAATGTCTGGAGGGAGAGCAGGAAACTAACATGCAGTAAAGGTCTGACTGGCTAGGAATCAAATCATTAAATCAGTGTTACAGCTGGCTACCAAACTTTGATACTTTCAAATGCCCAACTTTTGCAGGAGTAAATCTCATCAGTGTCAGTGAACAACAGCATTTACTGTGCGTAACCTCTACTCGGGCGGCCCGTCCGCTTTGATCAAATCAATCACACTATTTTACTCTTTATAATAAAAAAAAGGCCAAAGAACTGGCTGAGTTGTGCTGCAGTAACTAGAGGCTTCTGTGTGTGCAGCCGGCTTGCTACAATCTATCGGTAGCACACGGGGCATTCAGGGAACATCGTTAAATTGTAAGTTCTAGCGATAACTTGCATGGTAGACGTTTAGGAGACGCCGGTTAACTGGTTACACTCTCAGCCCCCAAAGTGCATTAAACGTAGAGATCTGCACTGTGGTACGGGTAACTCCAATTTAGTCTCACTTTAATTATATTCTCTGTATGCTGAGGGCAGTACAAGTGGAGCCTCTTACCTGTTCAAAGTACATAAACAAAGCACCGACTGAGCAGGCTAAAACTGATTTGCTTCTGCTATGTAAAACGTGTCACAATTCCTGAACTATTACATATTCTGTCTGTGTCTAGTAATATTCATGATGGTCGTTAAGGCTGTTACAGACTGCTGACCAGTCTTGCATACATTATTAAAAGGAAACAACGTAGACGGAAACACTTTTCAGTATATTATAATGCTAGCTTATAATTACCCAACTGGAGTCTTCTACAGTAAAAAAATATATTAGTTACCAACACCCCACCTCAGCCACAATTTTGATCCAGAAAATAATGGTGTTAATTATCACAGAATAAATTAATATGTGAAACAGGATTTCCCCCATCATCTCTGCAGGAAAGTGTCAAACAGCCTTTTGTCTGATGCCTCATGTTGTGAGGGCTGCTTTGCCTGTTTCAGTAGTGCTTTTTTAATTTTCTTTTACCACATAGCTCTCATCGAGTTTTGGTTTAATTATTTCCCATTTGTGGTTTGAAATGTTTGGACTTTTAACCATAGGATAATACCGTTTTTTTTCTGTTTTGATTTTCAATACTGGTACTTTTTTTTTTTTCTTGCCAGGTGTTGCTTCTATCATTTTAACATTAGTAATTACCATGTTCCTTTTTGAGGCTTCAGTCTAATTACATGAACGAGACTCTCACCCAGAAGACAAGCAAGTTCCCTTTTGGGAAGATACAGTAGCAGGACTAATTAGCAGCCTCCGCTTTAGTGACAGGAAGCAACAGATTTATATGATATATCTTCATTTTGCGAAACAGTCGCACCAGTAACCCTATTTGCGGTGTACAGAGGCTAATAGACCCCATTTGTTTATGCAAATTATACTAGTTATCACAATTAATTTAACAGTGATATATTGATCATGAATTAATTAGTGCTACACATAGCACTTTAAACCGTGGACACTTAAGGTTAATTAATAAATATTCTCTGACTAAAGCCAATGAGGATATACAGTATGTCCTTCTCTGTATCCTCTTACTAACATAGCGTAGCACTTAGCAATAAATGGAGAAGTTTGTAGGAGGTCAAAGTATGAGTAAAAGTTCCTTTATTATTCCTGGACCTCAACAGTAACACATATATTTTTTTTTTAAACTGGAGCAATAGACCTGTTTCAATCCAGATATTTTAGTTGTCGTTATAGGGAAAACCCAGGTGTATCAGTGATGGCTGCATATCACTTCGGGCGGTTTCTACTTTTCTGCATGATGGTTCTTGACATGGCTTACTGGGACACTTAATGGGAATGAGCCATCATTAATGCACCTATGCATTACGACCATGACAAATCAAGATATCTGTTGTGAAAAATGTGCGAATTAGTTATGTAAACACTACAAAAAAATGGCTGCAGGCTTCAGTTAAGTGACTGTCTTGTGTTCTGGTGTAGCACTGTTATATTTCTGTTTTGTAGTTTTGCCCCTTTTAAAGCTGAGGTTGAAGTAAACAATGTTGGGCATGTGGAAGAGGAGGCAAACACAAACACCCATTGCCACCAGGAAAGGAACCTGTTTTACTATGCAATAAAAATGGCAGTGTCAAAAATATTAATGTCATTATTAAATAATGTAACAGGAAGTGAGGAATGTCAACAGCAGCAGAATTAATCTAATGAAACATTTTCCAGGTTGAGAAGATGCAGGGAGGAGGAGTAATTTGGCATACCATATTCAGACAATGCCTGTCCCTTTCTTTTGAAGATGCTTGCTAATGAGGTATACTTGTGTAGAATTGTAAAGTGATGACATTGACTATGTTCCATTTTCTACCAAAAGCAGAACAAATTGAAACACAATATGGAGGAGAGGTTTGGCAGGGATAGAGAGGAGGAGGAGGAGAGAAAGACAAACAGGTACACAAATACTAATGAGTTGAGCTCCTGCCAGCAGTAAAATTGAGATTAGCCGTTTCATTGCCCAAAAGTTAATAACAGCATCTGACAAACCAAACCTAAATTAGTCGATAATCCTGTTAGCATACCAAAACCTTTCCGTACCTAAACGCAGACCAGAAGATAAATCGCTGCTGAAATTCAAATGTTTTCAGAGGCACAAATGGAAAAGGTGATGGTCACTATTTACTGTTGTACAAAAAAAAAGTTCAAATTGATTATCAGAAAGGGGCAGACATTAAAAGTTGTTTGTGTTGCTGATGAAAATGTCAAAGCTGTTAGAAATCCCTTTCATTTGTCCATGTCCAAGTTAGGGAACCAGAGGGTCTCACAAAGTTTAACTCTTGATTAAAGGCACAATGTTCCACCACCTCCAAAACCTGATGGATACTCGAAAGGTTTTAAGTTTGGCCAGAAAAATAATAAATTCGTCCAAAATTATCCCACAGAAATGCTGGAGACACCACAGCTGCACATCCATCCTCGCTGCGGCGTAACGTGATTGTGATTGGTCAGGATGCAAATAGTTTTCTTGCCGCAAACGCCCCTCACACATGACATATCACAAATGAGAGCGAGCAAGGTCACTGCACAAACAAAGCATTTCCCAGCATGCCTTCTTCCTTACAACTTCCTACAACTTTTTAAAAATAGGTATCAAAATCAAATATGTCTATTTGATTGGTCGAAATAATATGTATACAATTTAAACATGGAGTTTTAGGACATATCAATTAATAAAAATGATATTACACTAAATAGGCTATGATTCAAAACCATAAATTCACAAGGTAGGAAGTTGTATATCTGTCACAAGACTTGGAGGTATTGATAGTGCAATCGGATGAAAACTTTGATAATACATTGGATTTGGTAAGAGTCTCTTTATGATAAGTTACAGCAGGCTTTGTGCAATATAGGACAGAATTAAAAAAACTAATTATTTACTTTATGCTTTTCACATTACAGTTCATAACATGCTGAAAAAAAGGCTAATCTTCCTTACGTAGGGCTGTAGGTGGTATGCGATAAGAGTTTGACAAAGGACTCATTGAGGGATAATGTTAATGTGGTGCTACATGGATAGTTTTTGTGTGCTCGCCCTCCCTACAAGGGACATTTTTCTTATACTACTCTCCTCTAGGAGAGGATCAAGATGGAGCGACAGCTCAATGGCAGGACTCTGTGTTGCTCAAGGACAGAGCGGTGTGGGGTGGGTTGGTGAACGGGACTGATTGTGCCCACCTTTTCAGATAAAATGACTTGAATTGACTTGAGCTGCAACACTGCTGCTGCTGAGTTTCATACAATCTTGACAATATGTACGTCTTCCACTGCCCAAGATTTGGCCTTGAAGGGTGCTATTTGAAGGGCAACAATGGCTTGCTTCAGTCACTCATCAGGAACAGTATATTATTAAAAGGGTGCTTGCCCATCCCTGTCCTCTTAAGTACACCGTCACCAGTGCAGCAGCATGCCCACTTATACAAAAGAATCATTTTTCAGGATGGACATAAAACATCTCAATATGATGATATACATTGACTGTTACATCTTGAGGTCTTTCCCTCTGCTTCCATTATATTGTATGTGGAGGAAATGTCATTACCATAATGCCGGGATCTGCTCTATTATGTAGAAAAAAATACATTTTTCTCCCTCATCTCTTTTGCTTCTTATTATTTCCCTTTTCCATTGCATTATGTACTGCGTGAATAGCCTTTAAAATCAGCCTCTCTGGGGCAACAGTAACAAGACGGTGGTGCAGATCTATTAAGTGAATGACAAGACAGCGATGTAATCGCACTGTAGACAACAACAAAAAAAAGCGTTGTCCAGCAGTGAAGATTGAAAACCTTTTCATTTCTATTTCACAGTCCTTGAACTATTACATATACTACTTTAAGATTTTGAATCCAGAGGCAGAATACTGCAAGTGCTGCGCTTTTCAGCACTTATCATGTTTTCTCCAGAGATTTTCTTGACCTCATAATCTTTAGAAGAGGACACAATGTTAGCCCCAAGGACTTCAAGTAGTAAAATGCTTCAAGGACTTAATATGATGACAAGCAACTTGGAAAGTAATATGAAGTGTCTCTGCTGCGCCTCCCCAGTTGAATGCTCATAGCAGTGAGGAGGTGTTAGACAGTAACTCTGAAAGCAATAGGGGCTTGCTCAATGACACCTTTAATATTTCCCTCATTAATAATTCAGCTAATTCGACTTCCAAGGTGTTTCAGTAGTCTTTTATTACAAACATATGAACACTTGAAGAGAGGTGTGCTGGGGGCATGTTGACTAATATCTGAGATTGCCACACTAATTCATTGTGTAGTTAGCATGGGCTTATTGCACTTTGATTAAATAAGTCTTTTCTTGGCTTCAGGAGCTGAAGAGATCTCGTTTGTTTTTGTTGTTGTTCTTTATTTTTTGTGCTTTCTGCAGAAACACAGAGAAGTAGACAGCAAATAACATGTTTATTTCTACTGTAGTTAAGTGTACTTGTTCAAATACCCTCCATACAAGTCGAAGTATCTTGAAACTAATCAGGCCGAGTAGTCGTATCAAGAACAGGACACGCCGACTTTTTAATTTGTTTCAAACAGACTTTAAGACTTGTTCTGATGATGGGGATTATTCTTTTGTATTCATCTCGGTAAGAAACCAGTGTTCCAGTGTTCTCATGAGACTTGTTAGCTCAAATTGTTGTATCACGAACAGTGAACTAGGTATGACAGTAAGGTTGTGTTTGAAATCTGATGCTGCCAGAAGGAGAAAAGTAGGAAATACCTGTTTGGCAAATGTGTGACAATCTGCGTACTGTATTCAATTTCCTTTTTAACACTGCTTCACTTCGCACCTGGTGTAGGATTGTGAAGGACAGAGAGGGAGGAAGCCATGTAATGAAGATCTGCCAAAGCAGGGCCTGAATATATTTGCATAATAATAACTAAACAAATCACATGCAGCATAACTGGATTAGCACCTCACATCAGACAGTATAAATGTCTGAAGCAGTTTCTTCAGCCTCCTGCGTGACACATACGCCTGCAAAGCTTCGGGAACGGGGAGACAGTGGGAGCAATTTGGGATACATGTTGAGTTCATCCACACTATGCCATTCATTTGTCATAATCTACATCATCAGCATTTGCCATGACCACTGTTCTTTATCTTACTCATTAATAACATTATCAATCAACAACATCTATTCTTAATTCTGTTTAATCAATCAACGGGGAGTCACCATGTTTACAGACAAAAGGCTGAAACAGATGTATTTAAAATAAATAGATGACTGAAGTAAACGCGCTTGGTGTCTGCAGTGACAATCATTGCAAGCGGTTAATATGGTCAAACAAAGACAACATCGACGACTATGAATCTTCATACACTACAAATCCAGAGAAAGAAAAAAAAAAACATCACACCAGTGACACATGCTGTGGCGTACTTACATACTGTACACTCACTATTTTCATTGCATAAGTGCGTTTACACTGTACAGTATGAAAACATGCTGTGCACTACAAGTACCCAGATGATGCTCTCAAAACATTCCAAAAATATGATGTGATACACTGGAGAATTTGCACACTCAGCGCTCGACCTCTCGGCTACGTAGCAGAAAGGGAGGGACCACTGATGTAAAGAAATGTAAAAATCATGGTGTCCAGAGGAAGCTGCAGCAAAACACCACGCACATGTTTATTTTACGGTCAGTAACACTATACTGCTGTTGGACAGAAGCTATTGTGTTTGTTAAACAGAGGGCACAAAACGTTCAATTCTGGGTTTAAAAAAAACAACAACGGCCACCAGGTATGTTGGCAGTTGATGCATTCAAATGGTATGGGTATTTCCAAGAAGTGCAGCACGAAAGTGTGCAGTTTGAGACAACCCTGTTTGGATCGCTGGGAAGAGAAGTCCAAAAAACAGAGCTGCAATTACAATGTATATCCATAGGTGTCATCAAAATAAAGAAAACGGGAGATTTTCAAAATTGTTGTTAAACTACATCTTCATTAGATACCTTTTTTTTTTTTTTTTTCATAAACCAATAAATCAATGTAGCAACATAAAATGTAATGTGAAATACTCTGATCCTTCACTGAGTCCTGGAAAGCCTCGTCTTCCCTCCCAGATTAACTTAGTTTCCTTTCCATTCATCTCCTCCCATGTCCTTCTCTATCCCCTCTATTTTTCTCCTCAGTGTCAGTGCTCTCTCAATAAATGATGGGCTAGGTAGCTTGCCTGTTGCAATAGAGTGGTGTGCTTTAGCTTTTATTCTCACACTGACCTGTCTTACATTACAATTTATTATGGCATTACGCAGAGCTTTGGCCATTTTCCCACCCCACCTTCTTCTTGCTCCTGCTTCGTCAATCCCTTTCATCAAAAGCCAGCTTCCTCACCAGAGGTGAGACAGCACTTCTTTTGAATGCGTGTATCTGTACGCCCATTCATGTATTTACAGCTAATGTTCAGTGCTTGCAACCCTTCTGCTGACACAAATAACTCAAAACAATGTGTGAGACTCTATCACGAGGGGCAATCAAAACATACTGAGACTGCTCCTGTAGCAGTATCAGGGAGAGGTTAAAGTCTTGTAAGTAAGTATTCCAAGTGTCATCGCTTGATCAACATCAGCACCTGAGTTACAAACGTTTTGGTGAGCGGTGGTCTAGGTGCATCTGCGGTTTCTTTGCTTTTCATGATTTTAAGGGCCTTCTTTTCCAATTTCTGGACATTTGACCTGCTCCCTCTGCTAATTTCCGAGGAGAAATTGCAAATTCGCCCAGACCAGTGATCGCAAAAACCGTGTATAACTCTGGTGCCGATGTTGATCAAGCAACAAAACTTGGACTATATACTCGTGAGGACTATAGCTCCCCCCTAATACATGCACGTTGCTGCACACAGTTAACACGCAACAAGAGCAGTCCCCCCATCATATTATATATTAGCTCTGAAGTGATAGATCCCCTGAATATATAGTGCTCGAAATATACTACAACAACAAGAGCAATCTAAAGAATGTTTTAATCCTTATAAGTCATCAGTTAGTTTATCAAATAGTAACCAATCAATATAGTAAATACAAAATGAACTATTTGGTGCAGGCCTAATGTGACAATGTTAAATGCTCTATAGGTAACATGTTCTTTTATTAGAATATGACATTTGACATATGCAATCCATTGTTAACAGTATCGAGCAGTTGCAGTGATATTAGCTAACTGTACAATTTATATGAATCATTTTACATAGAAATAGTTATCAACAGTAATATATTCTGCATGTGTCTGGAAAAGTAAACTACAAAGACTTGAGTTCTCATTCATGCAAACAATAAGAACAGAAAAGAGAATGACATTGTTTTTGTAATCACGTCCTATTAACATCTCTCCAGGCAAATGGGCCAATAAAAGAAACCTTGTTTTAACTATCTGCCAGGTGAAATATAGAAGCCTTTTGTTCTCATAGAAGGGACAGAGAAAAGAGTGCAAGTATTTTCTGATAAGGTACAAAACATTTTCTTTATGAAAAATAGGTCAAAATAATAATATAATAATAATAATTGAAAATGACTTGGACTATCTGATACCAGACAGGCTACTAGTGACCTCGGTCTCCTGCATAGAACCTCTCACATTGTCTTTCCATTAAGTGTTTTTGTTTTTTTTAATGTTCAAAATTACACAGACAAATATCAGCAATACATTTTCCACACTCCGTTTATTCCGGCAAGAGATGGACTGAATGTACCCCACATCATCTTAAATCCCTGGAGCCTCATTGGTTGGCTTGGGCTCACATTGCAGAAGCTCGACTAATAATGTCCCTGATGGTTGCGATACTGTCATGGGTACATTTATTTTTCTCCACACTCACAGGTCCACTTCTCCATCATCTTGAAAGAGAAATTACACCATGTTCCAAATTATTACTAAGATGCATTTTTTGTTTGTTTGTCCTGACAGTCAGGATGATTAAGGTTATCATAATACTGAAACGATTATATAACAATGTGGACATTATTACAAGAAAAAACACAGATAATGAAAACTGAAAAATAGTCCCACATTATTATGCAGAGTGCCATTTGGAAACCATCATAAATCTGTTGTACGTTTTGCATCAACTGAACGTTCCTCTCGATCACAATTTAATAATAACAATTTGTATTGTATTTAATTTAAATGTGATGGCAGTGTGGCCTCCCAGAGCTGCTGTTTTGAAGTGTTCTGCCACCCACCTCCTTCATTGATCTTCTTTGCTCCATAGGTTTTTCAATAGGTTTGAGGTCAAAAGTTGAAGTAGCCACCGCCGGGATTCCCCCCCCCCCCCCTTTTATTTCCATAGCAACCAAGACGTCTGTGGTGTGCTGTGCAGATGGTACAATGTCCTCCTTATATATTTATATATATATATATTTTGGAGAAGGCATAATTCAACTTTTTGCTTTTTATACTGTGGCAGGGAATAGGAACTCTACATTTATTGTGCTCATTCAAAATACGGTTCAGTCCAAGTCCTCACTTCCCCACCGCCTTGCTGCCGTCAGGCTTGTAGTAACAAGTTGACCATTCACCACCAGAACTCATGCGTCTGGACCGTTCAGTCTAGAATAATTAAAACAGCTTTAAATTCATTCTCAACTATTTCTGGTCCCACTGTTTCTCTCTTTCCCAATAAGCCTTTATCAGACCAGATTAATCTGCGCTCTGAACCACTCACTACTCTTTTCACAGTTCAATTATTTCTCTTCAGTTTTTTAAGGAAACTGTTGAAAATGTGATGCCTCTTGCAAGGCATTGCACTATTCCATACTTTTTATATCGTAAAGATAATTGCATGACTGCTGTGACTTGCTGTGTAAAAAAAAAACGTTTTATTTTAGTAGGTTTCCCTTTCATTAAGGTCACCTGGTAAATTGTCTGAGATAGATACCAGTTAATTAAATATATATGAAGAATACAACAAGCAAAACCTAAAACAAAATATTTATTTGACAGAAATCATGCTTAAATTGATTTTGAACACAGTGTATATTAAATTCCCACTGCAACAATGGGAGAGTCATTCATAAACATCCATTTGAAAACTGCTATAACAGAGCAAAATATTTAGATTAAAGATAACTCTATCTTAAAATCCATTTCATGAAAGTTGTTTTCACACAATTATGGATATTGAATTTGTGTGAACTCCTAGTTTTGAACAGCAGAGACGGAAGGAATTAAAGTTGCAGGCATGTTTTGCGGACAGTGAATAATGGGACTTCCAGTGCCTTGTGTCAGCAGCACTACGAGTACAGTACAAAGTCTGGTTACAGTCAGTCACTAATTGACTGGTGCGACATTTGGGGTTGATGTCTCACCTGAAGACATCGCCATTTAAAACTTGCAGACTGTGTAGATTCAACTTGTGCCAGTTTTGATAGATGCAACGAAAACTAGACTCATAAAACACTCGTACAACAAGTCTGACAAACTGACCTTCACTGGCTTTTACACCACACTCAGTTAAGGTAGAAGCGAGTAAAGCAAAGAGACAGGGAGAGGACAAAGGACATGAAGAAAAACAAGGTAAAGATACTGTGGAGCACAAACAGTAAAGATGTAAAAGGATGGTGGTGGTGGGGGGCAGAGTGGTGACCGAGCAAAAAAATGAAATAAAAACGACCAAACCTGAAGTGCTGCTGGAAAGTCCAGCCAATGCAAAGTGAATGGAAATACAATATAGTGACATTTCATGGGGAGAAAATGGAAGCATGAAAGTGTGTAATGATGCCTGTCTGTGTCACTGTACAATCTCAACAGCGAGCACTGACACATAGAGTCTGGGTCAGTGAAACATTGTCATGGTGGCAAACAGTTAATACTCTCTTTTTTTTTTTCTCCTGTAATGTAAATATGCATCCAAGTGGGGGAAATTATAGGTTGGTTGCAGCTTCTATCATTGTAACACAACAGGCTATGTCATAATGATTACAGAGCAGCTAAGAGACTTCAGAGATGCTGTAAAGCACACAGCACCAGGGCTTTATTAACTGCATGTGAAAGCACAGCCCTCGTAGATATGAGCACTTCAAATAGGAAACTCTTTGCACTGCATCACATAAAAGCAAGCATTACAATCATAGCGTGTTAATAACAGTGATCTGTGGGTCTGATATAATGTTAATTGAAATAGTATTTGGTCGCTGGGCACATAATGGCTCTGGACCCCTACAAAACACAATGTCCACTCTTCCCGTAGTTGATTAAATCCAACTGGGTAGACTACGCAAAATTTAAATGCCAAGCAAGATACTCTGTTGGATGAAAAATTACAGTGGCCGGATATTCTGCAGATATATATTGTTCTGTACATTGTTTTATTTCCACGTTTTCCACTTTGACCAAGTTGTATACCCTTTTCTCTTGTTATGTAATTTGGAGGGATTGTTGATTGTTCAACTGTTTACTGCAGCTGTGTTTTAGATCTCTGTTTACCTTCCAGCCAGTCAGAACAATCCTACTGAAAAGGTATACCCACTAATAACATATTGTGAATGAGACTTGAAATGCTCGACACACGGTGATTGTTGAACATGTGTAATTACTGCCTAAGAGATGTTCTCACCTGCAGAAATCTCATCTTTGATATTAAGGCGTTCAAGTCCAGACGGGTAAATTGTGTGTTTGCCAAAGAAACGATAATGATGTGACTGCTAAGAGCAAGTTGACGACACTTTTTGTTTTCCCCTTCTCTCTATCTTGATCTCTCCTGTTTAATTTGCCAGTGTTGAAATGTTTATGTGCGTTTCAAAGACTTAATAGTTATGAGTCGTTCTAGGCATGTAATGATCGTCACACTACATGCTGCAGTGCCCACACTTTAATTAGTGCATGACGATCACAGTCCAACATTACTAGCCCGGCTTCATGCTCAATGTAGTCATTGTGCACTTCAAAGTCAAGGTTCATTTTTAATTGTAGAAACATTTGACTTGAATATTGATGATTTGCGGCTGCAAAATATATTCAGACACGGCAAAATGAAGCTCACTTTAATCATTTAACGTTCCATTTTCACTTATTGTTTCCAGCTACTCTGTTTGCAGCCTGTTCTCCGTTACTTAGCCGTCTACGCTGACGGAGTTAGATAAAAAGAGAGAGAGCGACTCCGGAGGTGTATTTCACCACCTGTGGTTACAGTGCAGTGGAACAAGGATGCACCTGTTGTCATGAAATAATGACAGCTTTAGTTGCCTTTGGTCCTTTTTTTTTTTTTTTTTTTTTTTTTCAGGATTCAAAACATCTCTCGCTATATTATATCATCCAAAACACAGAGACATAAGACACAACATAATTAAGCAACTTATAATTTAGCATCTGCAATTAACGCAGCGTCAACATTTATTCTCTGCACCAGTCATCTTGTTGTGGCATCTTTGCAGATTGGAGCGCCTCTATAATTAGCAATCACAGATTGCCTGCATCTTCCTGCTGGCTGCCATTGTCCCACCACTGCCTATAGCACAAATCACCCCGGCCTAACAGCCATTCATTTGCGCAGCCCACTGCATACACGTGTGTGTGTGTGTGTGTGTGTGTGTGTGTGTGTGTGTGTGTGTGTGTGTGTGTGTGTGTGTGTGTGTGTGTGTGTGTGTGTGTGTGTGTGTGTGTGTGTTTGTGCATGTTTGCATGTGTTTTTGTGTTTCTCATCAGTAATCATTCAATCTTTGTCAATTAGAGCCAGCATGATAGTGAAGCAAAACAAGCAGCAGAGAAAGGAGCAAGTGAAGACTCGAGAGGGAGGCAGAGATTCTTAATAGAGCATTTAATGAAAGTTAATGGTCGGCTTTGTGTGCACCGGGGAATTGTCCAGAGGGAGTCTGAGCATTGTTTAGAGATCAGAGCAGACATTGTGCATTCATGACCCATTCTTATGATTAGACTTCTCTTGATGATGAGTATAAATAATGTATATCACAGTATTGCTTGATATGGGCACACGCTGCAATACCATCACTTCACTTGGGAGCCAATTACAAGCAAGGATGAAATAAGGATGAATTTCTTATAGAAACCAAACTGTTTTAGATATTAAACACTATTTTGGCATCGGGGGTTTACGCCCAGTGAAATTCCTCTTGAAGATAATTCAAAGATTTTAGAAACAGCGAAATTGGAGCTGTGAGGTTTTTGCTCACCGGAGGTGGATAGTTTTCAGATACAAAGTATGGGCACTCTTACACATCACATAAACAATGGTCTTTCTTTTTAACAAATTGTTGACGTTAAAACGTCTTGTGTCCTGCATATCCACATACCTTTCCATTCAAAGAAGCTGTGAAAAGAGCTGCGTTCTTTATTATCGTAGTGAGATCTAAAATTACCTGGAAGAAATTATTGATACCCCGGTCGTCAGTGGATTCTAGTGATACTTAAAGCAGACTTCAATTCATATTACAGGTCCCTTCATTCTTTTAATCAATAATTCAGCCTGTTTAAATGGAGAAAGGTACCTGGTATGCTTTTTAGTACTGTGTGCACCACACTGACTTTAGAGAAAGAAAAGAAATTTAGCAAATTCAATATCCGTGATGAAGTTGTTTATCGATGTCTTAACTTTGCGTATTGATGTATTGATTGTGAGGGTGTCATTACTTTTGGTTGATCTGATTGTGTTTTGGTTAAAAACAAGTCAGAAAGCAATCGGGGGAGGGGGGCATATTCATTTTTTTTTTATCAGAAAAAAAAAACATATATACAAAGTTTTACCACCATGAAGGACCAATGGAATTATCTTTATAGAAGTCAATGTTTTAGTTTAAAACCCTCTAAAAACCCTGATTGCCAAGTGTAAATGTTAAGTCAGCATGCTCTTCCAGATGGTGGTGTCGGAGGCTCTCCTGGGCCCTGTATCCAAGCATCCCCGTTCCTCCCACCGGCCCCTGAGAGGTCATTATGATAACCGTAGATATGTGGAGGTGGTGTTCTCTGGTGATGTCTGGGAACCTGTAATTGGTCCCGTCTTGTGGATCTCTTTGGGCTCTTCAGCAGCACAGACATGCATCACTGCTGGGACAGCAGGGCCAGACAGGGACACAGTCTGAGGGCTGTGAGGAAAGTGGCTACTCATCATTCTAACCTTCCGGCAGAAGAACAGGCCTTAAGAGCTGCAATTGGGAAAATTGGGAAAATAACAACAACGTACTGTACATTTAAATATTAGTTGTATTTACGTCACTGATTACTTTACAACATAACAAACCACAAGCACTAAGTTACAGTAGAGGTAAACGGTTAATCACTCAACCAGCATTATTACAGTTAGATTTATATAACTTAGCAAATTATAGAAGTGAGCAGAAGAACAGTCATCATTTCACCACATCAGGTTACACTACCTTATGCTACACCGAGAGTTTTCTTTCCCAACGGAGTAGGAAAACAAACCATCTTTAATGAGGAGTATTGTCTGTCAACAAATAGAAAAAAAAACTGGTAAATGAGCAAAAAGAGCCTCACACTTAGTTATATATATTTTTTTAAATAAGTTTTCTACTGCATAAATGGAAAATAAATAATAGATATGATGTTTAGGTGCGTGATTTGAATTAATGGAGCGCTGCTGGAGACGATGCTTGGTGAATATCTTACATGCAAACTTTGTTCCTCGCAGCTTTTACATGTCAGGATCCGGAACTTTCAAAGTGTGCACCTCTATTAACGCGAAAGCCATGTTGCATTAAAACAAGAAGGCGGTTGATGGTGAAATATATGTTGTGGAACACAATGTTCACAGGTCCAAATAAACAAGGACATCAAAACTTTACACAAATAAAACAATCCCAGTTTGCTGTTTGTGTGTGTTTGTGTGTGTGTGTGTGTGTGTGTGTGTGTGTGTGTGTGTGTGTGTGTGTGTGTGTGTGTGTGTGTGTGTGTGTGTGTGTGCTTTTTTCTTCTGTAGTTTTTACTCCGCTGAAAGAAAACAAAAGTCTCATGACTAATTCTTACAGTAGATCTGGCGCAGCCCTCCCTCCTCTCCTGTCTCCTCTCGTTATGCAGTCTGCCAGTGGAAGCTCAAGCATTCTGTTGACTTCTGCGGAAATGAGCTGTTTGCTCTTTTGAGATTAACTCCATACCGATAATTTCATATTTGTTAAATGGGTCTTACAGCCCTGATTTCAGGACATCACTCAGCCGGACAGCTAATGAATTCTTTGTATTGATTATAAAGCCCGGGAGCCCTGGCTGGGAAATATGAAGTGTCAAGTGCTCATTAATTCTAGAGAGGAGTTGGCAAACATCATTGACTCATTCCATTACACAAAGTCCACATATAATTGACCTTGTGGCTCATTGCTTCTCAGTTGAAAGTTCTAGTTTGTAGCTGTGAAGAAATGTGTTGTTGTTTTTTTTGCGAGTCGGAAGGATTTCTGACGGTCTTATCTTTGTAGCAGGATCTCGCCCCTGTGTGAAAGGTTCTGCTGGATGTTCATTTTATGCCTACTTAAAGATAAAGCGAGGAGGGAGTTTTCAGGAGTTTTGATGATATGAAAAGACCGAATCATTTCAAACTGTGTTTATTCATACGCACTTACATCAAAGGCCTCTTTGTGTTTTTCATAATTTCACTTGGCATTTTCTGCAAAACTCTACAGAACAGAGGGCTGAGATAGAGTTAGAGAGATGGAAAATAATTGGGTTTAAAAGTGGATGGGTATTTCCTTTTATGTTGCAATGTAAAGAGACTTTAATTGCACTTGAGCGCTGAGATTTCCCAAAACCCAGCTTTATCGTGTCGCTGAGGATTCACAAATGCTGCTTCCTTCATGAGTAAGAACTGCTGTATGTATTCTGCCCCACTTCTAACAGAGCACAGTACGTGGACAGGCTCATGGAATAAATGTGTCAAGCATCACATGCCATTTCCAATTCTCCAGGCTTGATGCTGTACAGTCTATTCATGTCAAGTGTAAGCTGCTTCCTTGAATCGTATAATCGTCGGAAACATGGTCTTGCAGCTTCCGTAATGACAAAGCATTTTATCAGAGAAGTCTCTGAGGAGCACACCTCTCAACGTTCACGCTGCTCGGCTTTAAAATGGCAGCTCTTTGTCTCTCGGTGACTGTAGTGTTCGCTGTCTGCTGTATGCATACATTCACAGTGGATCAGTACCACACTGTTCTGTAATGGGACAACTTGTGATTCTCAGCAGACACATTTAGCCATAAATACGTCAAGGATTAGCTTGTTAATCCTTTAACAGCAACGATTCATGAAAAAGTTAAATGTAAAGTTTTTAATACACGTCACATCATCCAAAATCTGGTCATGGCTTCTTACAGTATACAGTACACCTGCTCACACACTGTAGCAGTCACACAGGTTTTCCTGCCCGTGTTGCATAATCAACATCAATTTTCTAAAGATAACTTTAAAATTGCAGCTGTGATTTTTTTTTTTTTTTTTTTTACCATAATCTTGAAATAGTGAGCTCAGGAGGTCATACAGTGAAAGCATTACAACATTTACAAAATTAGCTATTTATTTATTGACTATATGAAAACCACATCCCTTGAAAGATGTGCTGTGTATATTCCTATTGGGGTATTTTTTTTTAGAATTGGGAATCAAGCCTGGGTTTGGGTCAGATTTATCCATGAATTTAGAATCCATTTCTGAGATGGTTAAACTGTATATATATTCTTCTTTAGCAGTATCCAGCAATGGTCAATTTCCAGAATACTTAAACTACAAATAAAAATGCATGCTATATATATATATATATATATATAAAAGGGTCACAGATTTACTTCTGCAATTAAATTGTCATTGTTGTAAGTGGTTATTATATGAATATGTTTAATTATAGTGATATGTTTTGATGGAATGCATTTTGAACTAAAACACCAGTTATTTTGACATTATAGAAGTTAATTAGTAATGGCTATTATTCACAGGTAATCAGAAATTACTATTTTCAACTTCTCACTTGTGGTTATTACGTGTGTGTTTTGCAGGGGAGCTGTACATCGGTGGCGTGACAAAGAACATGTACAGCAATCTGCCCAAACTCATTGCGTCCCGGGACGGGTACCAGGGCTGTCTGGCCTCTGTGGACCTGAATGGGAGACTCCCTGACCTGATCGCAGATGCTCTCCACAGGGTGGGTCAGGTGGAACGAGGCTGCGATGGTGAGTATGCGAAGCACCTGTTTGTCACATACAGACGGTGGTATACACCAACCAGCCTCAACATTATAATCATTGACAGCTGAACTGAGTGGCATTCATTATCTTGTGACAACAACACCTGTCAAGGAGTGGGATATATTAAACGGTAAGGGACCAATCAGTTCTTGACGTTGATGTGTTGTAAGCAGGAAAAAATGGGTAAGCACAAGGATCTGAGTGACTTCGATAGGGGTCGAACTGTGACGGCTGGACAACTGTGTGAGAACATCTCCAAAACACCAGGTCTTGTGTTAGTTTGTACCTAAAGTAGTCCAAGGAAGGACCACCGGTGAACAGGCATAGGGTCATAGGGTCATGGGCACCCGAGGCTCATTGATGCATGTGGGGAGCAAAGGATGGCCCATGTGGTGCATTCCAGCAGGAGAACCACTGTAGGAAAAATTTGCCGAGAACCTTAATGCTGGCTGTGATAGAAAGGAGTCAGAACACACAGTGCAGCATAGCTTGAGCAGACCGCTCAGTAGAGTGTCTACAATAGGCACGTGAGCTGAACTGGACCATGGAGCAACAAAGAAGGTGACCCGCTCTGAGGAACCATGTTGTCTTTTACACCACGTGGACGTCCAGGGGAAAAGACAGCAGCAGGATGCACTCTGTTAAGAAGGGAAGCCGAGAGAATGTTCTCCTGGGAAACCTTGGAGTGTGTGGATGTTACTTTGACACACACCTCCTACCTTAACCCTGTTTCAGACCAAGCTCGGCCCTTCATGGCAACAGTATTCCTTGATGTAAATGCCATTTTTCAGCTTATAGAATGCAGCTCCAAACACTGCAGAAACTGTTCAGGAGTAGCTCAAGGAATGGAGTTCAAAGTGTAGAATAAATCAACAATTCTCTCACCGATGATTCACTGGGAAAACTCAAACAGCTTTGATTTTAAGTGCTAAAATCCATTGTGTTATACAATTTTCTTGTTGTTAGTGAAACTAATTATTCACAGAAAAAGACAACTTTTTAACAATTACTCATCAAGATTACAGGGATTATAAGGCACACATTTCAACAGTTGAGTTTGTCGTTAAGAGATGGAAATAAAACCTTTCTCTGTTATTATCCACACACATACATTGGACCTGATTCCCCTCTCTTGCCTGATCACACAAAACTGCCACTTAATACAGCTTCTAGTGAAAACCCACCAGCATGGTAACTCAGGTGCATTTTCCATGGCTGCTGCTCCCTGATATGCACCAGGAACCACTCCCAAACTCTGTGCAGTCTTTACAGTCTGTCCTTTGTACATCCTCTCCGTTGCCTCATAAAACCTAACGTTATTGTCAGTATGGCTAATCTCAGCAGCGTCACACCCTCATTGACTTTTCCTTCATCAACCTTGCATTTGTCGTATTTTTACCTCTGCTGTGCGTGGTCGGCCGCCGCGTCTCAGGGTCCATGACTCTGATGCTGAGTAATTAATCCTGAGTACAACAGTGGGTTTTGGCTATAGCATTTCCCTCTCCACACACCCCACCCTCAACTCCCTTCTCTGCCATGTCTCAGTGGCATACCGAGCGTCGGAGAGCACAGACTTGATTTCCCCAAGGGCTGCACTGGCCGACTCGATGCAGCACTGATCCAGCTTTCTCCCCCCTCCCTCCCTCTTGTTCCCCAACGCTGCTACTTCTGCCAGCCGGCCTTATTACCTGCCCACAGTTACACACCACAATTACTTCGCTCCAAACACAGTTTAAAACTGCATTACGTTATCATATCGACTCCTGGAGGCACCTGGAATGGATGTTAATATTAGTTAATGATTGGATGTGCCAGTGAGCTGAGCAGTTGTAATTGACCAGTTTTGAAAGGGTGGACCCTTTTCACAAATGTTAGTATACTGAGTCCTGAGGCTGTTGCAAATCCACGTGTTCCCTTGTTGATATTAAGGGGATACATCAAAAAAGATGTTAAATAGTTATATAATGTTACTCTAATCAAATTCAGAATATGATTTATCACCACTGGCTGGAGAAGCCAAACACATTTTACATCAATTCAGCCAATTACAACTTTCATATTGTGCAGTTTTAGTGGTCATTGATATTTTCAACACTTAAGATCCAGGTACCAAATTGTTGGTTTACTAAAGCAATAACAAGAGTGATGAAGATGATTTTTCCAAAAGCGTCGTAGTCCTTATTTTGGATCAGTGCCAGCGTCCACACCGACTCCGTTCTGAGCTCGTTGTTGACTTGTGGACTGGGGATACGCAGAGTGGTCAGAGGTGGCTGCCGGTCCGGTCTCTCCAGACCTGAGGCCAAACAAAGGCTAGAACAGGGAGCTTGTTCTTGTTGCTCCCCGCTGACTCAGTGGATCACAACAACAGAAAACATGATGGAGGGGTGTGTGTGGGGGAGGGGGGGGGAGAAGGGGTGGGGGTGGGGGGGCTGAGGCCAAGAGACTTGAAGATAAGATACATAAACAGTGTTGCTGATTCACTGCGGGGAAACGCAAAGAAAACGAAGCCAAAAAATAAAAACAGCAAAAACAAAACAATGAATCTCTTTTCACGTCAACAGACTCTAAATGCAAACGTATGAGCATTTGTAGCAGAGCACATAACAGTTGCAGGGGTTGAATTTAATTTCAAGCTTACTTAAACGGTTTTCTACTAATTTCGAGATTATGTTGGAATACCACCTCCAAAAAAGAAAAGACCAAAATTACAATAATCAGAAGCTTTGGCCAAAATGTTAGTTTCATATTTCATTTTTAAATCAAAACCTCAAACTAATCTCCAATCGAGTGCACAAAGCAGATGTTTCAGTTACAACCAATCTCTTAGGCGAGTACATGGCGGACTGTAGTAAGGGAATAATGTGTGCTCACTTGTTTTTTTTTTTTTACAGTGATATCATGTTAGCTCTCTCTTTATATTGTTCAGGATTTACCTGAACATTTAGAGCAAACGCAGCAGATGGAATTTTGCGTTCCAACAAAACCCAAAGCACCTAATAACAGGTTCTCAGGCAGCCATGCAAAGGTAATGGGTGGCCAATCAATAGTTTAAAGGAAGAGTTTGATTACATGACATGGCTATTAATTATGACAATATACTTACTTATCTCCTCCAGGTAATATTTTATTAGTGAGTAATTAATGCAGCAATTAGGAACCACTAACACAACAGGTAGACAGAAAGTGGACATTTTGTAACTGAAAGTGAAAACTCTCCTAGTTTTCTTCTTATTTATATTTTCCTTTTTTTTATTACAGATTTGGGGGGGGGTCTTTTTTTAATTGGGCCATTTGTAAATGGCACAGTGAGATGTCTGTTTATCTATGCAGAAACAAATTACTCTGGCACTGAACCATGGTCTTTTGAAAATGTCTGTATTTAATTGAGATTTTAATGAGAAAGCCCACCACCACCAAGACAACAGCCACCACACACACACTTATTTTTAGAACAATCGTCTTGCCTCAGACTTGATCTGCATCCTAATCTTACATCTATCATTCAGCCCTTTTCCCATCTAATTTGGAGAGCAATTATTTGAAATCAGGTTTTCCTGGAAAGAAAACTAATGAAGATCTTGTCTTCCTTCATTTCAATCAGTTGGATTAGCTTCAATTAACACAGTCAACAGAGACCAAACACTTCTCAGTTCATGTGACAACGTCTGTTGGGTCAATAGTATAATCCAAAGTGGAAATATGGGTTTTCATGCCGTCTGAATAAGTGGCTGAAATTCAACAGTGGAGTTATAATTGATGATTTCAGCCATCCCTGACAACAGGAGAGAGTTTACAGTTAAGAGAGCACCCAACACAACAACAAGGACACAAACATGCCGAATGCTTGGTAAGCATCACTTTAACAACAAAGTGAGTAGAAATTATTGGTTCACCAACTCGTAGGTTTAAAATCTATTTTAGAGATGCTAAACTCTTTTCAGCCGCCAACCTTCACCAGCACAGTCAGCTGCAGGCTGCTGAATGTGCTGATTCTCTGTGGGGCTGGCAGTACGAGAAACAGCACTCCTTTGAAATTAAAGGGGGTGCCTGAATGTTAATATCATATATTGCAAAAATAGAGCCTTTAAATGTATCCTCTGCCGCCATTGCCTGGAGGAGTCGACTGCCAGCAGAGCTGCCTGGGATTTTGCTTCTGGGTCAGATTAAATGCAACAAATACCATAATATACTCCTGATGAGCACATTTCTGTGCATTATGCAACCCTTCACATCAATTTTATTCATTTTTTTTCCCATTATTTTGAATTGAAAACCCCGTTTTGTCTTTATTACGCCGTCAGGACCCAGTACCACCTGTACGGAGGAGTCCTGCTACCATCAGGGGGTGTGTCTCCAGCAGTGGGAGGGCTTCACCTGCGACTGCACCATGACGTCCTACGGAGGCTCGTTTTGCAGCGACCGTAAGTGAACAGTTTTTAATGACCGGTTAGAGCGTGTGGGTGGTGCAGTGATGATAGTTGGAGGTGGACAGCTGGTGTTAGGGCTGGTGTTTAGTTCTAGCTCTTGGAAGCACCATGGAAGACTTATACAGCCTCAGTTTATCATTAAAGCATTGCATATTTACATACATACATAAATGAGCATTAGAGCCTCACAGATCTGACTTATCATTTCTTAAACAAAAAATGCTTTTATAAATAAGTAGATTTTAACATAGTATTGCTACCAAATTAAATGTCTAAACACTCATTACCTCACCTTGGCAGATCCACACAGAGTGCACTGCACTCACCTTCAAGTGTCAACTATTTGTCACTTGCCATTCTTTGTCAAATCTTGTACAAATCTGAGGTCCTCATGAAATTGGTTCTTGAGCAACTGCTGGCCCCCGCTGTGAGGAAAAGCTGCGATTTAAGCCCTGTGTCCTTGCCATGTGCTCACGTGTGTGGGTGGCTGGCAGGTGGGAAGTGAAAGATGGAACGGAGGAAGGGGGAAAGAGTTTTATCCCAGATGTGGTGTTTATTTAATGTTTTTCAGTGTTTCTCTCCCAGGCTGACAGTATGTGTTTATTCTAATATGATTATGGTTAATGCTTTTTCTGAGGGCCCAGTGTTAAGCTAAAGTCTAAACATTTGCATAGATATTGCTTTGGTGTGAACTACCTTCATTGAAAAGATTTTTTATCTTTGTCATAATGTTCCCTAAACATTGCAAATTACCTACTGAATCAATATAAATACCCTGACCTGTTGTCAGAGACCTGCAACTTAAAACATGCAACTGCAGCTCCAACAAACCTGCTGTAAGCTTTGATTCATGTTTCATTATTTCTTAACATGAGCTGAATTTCAGTGTTATTTTAATGACATGCTTCATGTTTTTAAGTGTTAATTTAACAGGTGACTCTTTATTAGGTACTGCCCCATCTCATTAGCAACAATGTTCAGCTCTTTCAAAGTAAAACTAAAACACGTGTTAAGATAAATGTGTATTGTTGTGTGTCTGTTGCAGAGCTCAGCTTGGTAACATAGGGCTTATGTCCAATTAGCATTCAGCACTCTTCACAGGTTTGATTTAAACAGGGGCAGAGGCAGGGTGACAGGCTAATAGACTTGTTTGCATAAGTCTTTGTTTGCTTATGAAGTGGTGGGAGCTGAGTTAAGCTGTATCACCCTCACCTTCTCTTCTGTTTTTTTTTAAAACCTCCCTGTGTCTCATTTGCGATAGAGTTCATATTTGATTGTTGTGCTGTTATGTCGGCTGCCATGTCAGATATACAGAATAAGACTGGGCATGACAGTGAGGTGCTGATTAGCAAGGTGTTTTTTTGGGCTTTTGGAAGTCTCAAGCAAAGAGAAGGCGATAATAGCTGCTCTGTTGGCATGACAGCTATGCGAAGATAAGCAGAGATGCTTTGCTCCTTGAGAGAGGAGAGCAGATGGTGAGAAGAGAAAAGGAGAGAGGTGCTGATTCCTGTGTTTTGACTTGTTGCCTGTGGGGAACGGTGGCAGGTTTACCGTGCTGGTTGCAGATATGACAGGTAGAAGTGAGTGGAAACAACATGAGTTCTGTGGAGAGATTCTGGATGCTGGTGTCTGTTTTGTGAGCGTGTGCAATAGTGGAGGGAAGGACTTCCCCAGCAGCCTGATAAAATGTTTTGTAAAACTGCGCACAAAAAAGAAGCATTCAAGTGGAACAACTACCAGTCTGCATTACATCGGGCCTTGTTAAGCATTCAGCTCTAAATTGTAAGACATGGAAATCTCCGACATGAGACCATCAACACCGACATCGGTTTTCATCTTCTTTGCCTGAGCACATCTGATTGTAGTTGTATGTGTCAAATGGCTGCTGGTTAAAGTTCACTCACCTCTGCTAGAAGCATTTTGCAACTTCTGTCGGTTGTTTTATTCAATGAGGGGTTGCCATACTGTAGTATCACACATTTACGACATCTGAGAGAAGAGCCAGCACCTCTAATCTGCTGATGACACAGTTTTAGAAAAAAATAATTAACATCTAAATGTGGCTAATTAAAATACAACTCATTTTTCTTCTAAATTGAAGTGCAAATTTGATCAAATTGCATGTTAAACAGCTTAAAAATGACATCTATGAACACAGTTCTATGCATTTGATGTTGTTTACATACAGTATATATTTTTCTAAATGTGCTAACAAACAGTATGTCAGCCACTTCCAAGTGTGCATGCAGTATAGTTGATGTCCTTTCTCTCCTCACAACAGCTGCACATGTTCTGACCTGCCTTCCGTCATCATTTCTGACACCCTGGAACATTGAAACAAACAACATCTCTTGACCTTGAGGGCTCTCCCTCAGTCCAACTTTCGGCTCCTTTTTCTGCATCGTCTTCTCTTCCTTCTCTTTATGCTTCCTTACCTCTCGCCGTACAAACAGCTTTGTCTCCTTGAAGCTTTGCACTGAATCACCATTTCTTTCTGAACATGCCAGCCTTCACAGAATTTTCCTTGAATCGGCTCTGAAAACCAAGGTAGGACTTATTAAATTGGGTAACGTGTCTATAAAACCGATCCTCCAGATTTGAAGATCTATAAACATATTTGTGTTTGTCCTGGACGCAGAGGACTTTCAGTTTTACCTCAAAACCCCGTCGATAGGGTTACGCTCTGTTGCTCTCCGCTGTGAAATTGCTTTCGCCTTTTCTCTGCCCTTGATTTGTTTCCTGCATATCGAGGTTGATCGTTTTCAAAGGGTTTAAATCCTTTGTTTTGCTGTGTCATAGAAATCCTATAGCATGGATCCTGCTTCCGCCTGCGTGAATAATGAGAATGAGGCCAGCACAAACAGGTGTATGAGCTGCATCGCTTTGTAGCTTTCTAAAAGGTTTGGATGTCATCAAACGAAGGGACAGAAATAGGCCCAGTAAAAATGAATCACAAAGAACCAGTGTGCCACGCGGTCACACTCTTTATCTCCCACTGTGCAAAACACAGTGTGTGGATACAGTACACACACACTCACACTCACGCCATCTGCGTCACAGGTCACACACTAGATTCACTAAAAAAAGAGATGGATAATCAACTTTATTTTGCTCTGAAAATAGAACATAAACTTGAATAGAGCGAATGGCACTGCTTTTCTCTCTCTGCGGGGATTAAAAACATAATTATTACAATAATGACTGCTAGCACTGTATTTGTGAAAGAATGTTCTTCCATCATCGACCAAACATGAATGGGCTTTGGGTGTAGGGTCAGTGTATGAGTGTTCCTAAACGTGTGGACTACCCTACTCTAATATGCCTGCTAAAGAAATACAAATGAAACACAAGTGAAAACACACATTCACACAACTGCAGTTCGGTATAGCCATACTAACAGATTTAGAGGGTTGTAATAGAGCAAAAGCTTAAGAGTAATTTCCTCAGTTTATGCCCAGAGTCATTTGTTCTACTCTGGGTGGAAAGGTTGTCAAAATCATTGACATAACAGTAATTATTTATGAGTGCAGATTCACAGTTCAGTGGAGGAGATATTACACACGCACGCACGCACGCACGCACACACACACACACACACACACACACACACACACACACACACACACACACACACACACACACACACACACACACACACACACACACACACACACACACACACACTCAGAAAAGATTTAATATTTCATACCAGATAAACTGAAGTATTTTTTTCTCTACTGGATTTTATGACCTGTTGGACGTCAGCCAATCATATCTACCACCTGAGATATAATGAAGGTTAACTCATCGTCTAAAGCTTCAGACTACATGTTACCATTTTCTTTGCATATTTGATGCAATAAATCTTTTTCAGCCAAAGCAGCTGCTGAATGAAGTGTTGTGCTTCCAAAGGAGTTTTAGTGTCACATTCATTTTTTTTTTTTAAATACTATCACAGGTCTCTCTATTCTACCAAGAATTAAAGGTATATAATACTACAACTACATTGAACTAATAATGTATTTCATCGGAGCATCTTTTGATTTTTGGATTGTATCCCGGTTTACTATTGCTTGTCACAAACTCGATGCCCAGAGACAAGGACAGGGGACAAAGTAAAATCTGACACGAGATGCTGGCATCTAAAAAGGGTTTATCTATGATAATGACGATGAAGCTGAAATGGCGGTTTTAGTGGTGTTGTTATTGATTTGTTCATTTGGAAAAAGCTTTGCTTTCAGGATGTCCACTCACAGTTTAGAAAAGGTCTGCTCACTAAAGGTGTTTATTTGAAAATAGCATATTGCAAATTTTTATTCGTTTTTCTAAGTGACATTGATGTATTGAAAAGACATTTGACACTGTAGACTTTTATATTAATCCTGAGTGCAATACAGGACTAAAGTTTGTGTTCAAGGAAATCACTTCTGAGAGGTTCTTCATCGGCATTCCTGGATTGAAAAAAACTGTCTTACTCATTTTTGCCCATCCACAAATCATACTCCACTGTAAACTTATTTTTTTTACTGGCATTCCTTATTTATGAGTGTCCACTTGTTAAGAAAAGACACCACCAAGGAAGCCTTGCAGTCTGATTGGCAGAAAGTTGATAGTGGAAGTGATCACCATAGCCCAAGGTTAACCCTGTTTCCTTTCACCCTCTGATAAAGGGAGACTCTAACGCTGCTGAATCTCGCTCAATACAATTGTCAGGTTTTTCCATACCAATCTTTCTGAGCAGTGCAACAGTTCAATCTGCGGTGGGTATGTTTGTGTATCTATGTTTGTGGAAAAGCTCTCGATTTGTAGAATAGTATTGTTTGCACCTTTTCAGTGACCCCTTCTTTTGGTTGGTTTACTCCGACCGTCCTACCGTACAGGACTCGGGAGAGGGGGGCGGGGGACGCTGATATATGAAATGCTGCTCGAAGGAACGATCAGGAACAAATGAAATTGGTCTGTTGTATTCATCTTTTTCCACCCAACAGTAGTCTACAGACTTTGCCTCTGCTGCCTCATTGAAAGGAGAGTGCTCTCCACCAGTATTTTTGACCAGATGTGTCGCTTCTATTCTTATTACCAGTAGGAACATTTGGTGTATTTGCTGTGACACTGAAAAGCACGTCGCATTCGATTGGAACTGAGTGTTGTTTCTCATACTGTAACACTACGTTTGTGCACACAGATGCATTTATGGAACAACAATAGAAACAAAAAAAGCTGCCTTGCATCCCTTATTGCACACATACACACACACACACACACACACACACACACACACACACACACACACACACACACACACACACACACACACACACACACACACACACACACACACAAACAGAACCACACCACAGAGCATTTGTTATTCAGCAGCAGCCTGCAGTGATTGACTGGTCTATTTGTCTCTGCGTAGCGTATAAGTGGGCCACTTGGTATTCTGCCTTATTCATCTGGAACCAACTCAGACAGAGATGCTGTGTAAGTGCGTGTGGTACGAGGGCTTTGTTTCTCTCTCCGTCTTTCATTCTCTGTTTATGTGAGTGAGAGAAGAAACAAGATGGAGCGGGACGGAACGGGAGAGAGGGATCCTGTGAAGAGAGGTTGCATCTGTGCAAGTCTTTGTTTGACTGTATGCAGTAAAGCTGGGCATTAGCACAACCCGTGCATGTGTACAATGAGTCCAGCTGCCAGTGCATCGCGCTCTTGGGCGTATTAATTGAGCAAGTGTGTTTGCAGCGCTTCTGATTTCAATCTGCGATCGGATCAGATTTAATCTGATTGGAAATTTGCTGATACTACGTCCCGTCCACCGATAGCCGTAACCTGACTGCACCACAGATCTGTCAATCAAACAGACACCACCCCGAAAACACTGCTTTTTGAAGCTTACTGTGTAATTGATGACGGGATTGTTTGCAGATGGAGAAGGAGTGACTTTAGCTAGCAAAACTGAAATATGAGTGTTTATGGAGCCGGAGGCGTTTTGAAGCCACCCTCTAGCGGCACTTTGTGGTATTGCAGCTAAAGGCACTTCTGCATGGGACACACGTTTTAGACCCGGAAGCTATTTCCACTTTTATATGCAGTCATTGTCTGCTCCACACCAGTAATCACTTTCAATTACAGAAAAAAAAAAAAAAAAAAAAATCTTTCCAATCAGCTTGCAAAAAAGTAAAGCATCAGATAGTCATGATTAACAGTTACTGTTGGACATGTTGGAAAATGCTGCTACTCTGCATTTAGTTCAGGAATGCGTGGGCACAAATCATGGCAGACTTTAAACTACTTTGCACCTTCATCTGGAAACTTAACATTATTATTGTATCTATGTTTGAGTATGCATTAACTGTAGCTCTTTATTTATCGAGTCCTTTATTTATTTCATGCAAGCGCCCTAACTTTAAGTAAATTGACTGCAACATTTTAAAGGACTAAATGCAGCTCACTAAGTGTTGTACTTCTTGCTTTTGCTAGCCTACTGTTAATGCTTGATAAGCTTGATAGGTTTCAACAGGCATCGGCCACGTCAAGCCCCTCTCGCCATCTCTGCTCACCAAACTTTAATGAAACCCGATGACTGAAATGCATTCACGCTCATCCTCTCCCGAGACTCTACAGGTGATCATTTAGTTCGCACGTCGCTTCAGATGTAAAAAATAAAAAAAAAAGATAAAAAAACAACAACAGAGAAACAAAAATCAAAGAAGGGCTACTTGTCTCTAGGGCAAAACAGAATCACTGTGTGTGTAATGCACTTGGTTCAGGCTTAACATCGATTGTCAGGCCGCTTGCTGTGATGAAGGTCACACTGGCTTCAACATGGACTCAGTGCTCAACACAGCATGGATCAGGACAGACTTAAGGGAAGGCTTTAGCCCTCTAAGATTCTCATCACCAGTTGAAATCACTCAGCCTAAACTCAGGAGGAATGAGTAAGTAGAGCTGCAAACCTTTCAGAAAAAAAAAAAATCTCCCCTGAAACCTTCTGATCCAATAAGGGAAATCAACAGTTTTTACCCAAGAACCCAACTGAGAGAAAGACGAGTACGGGCCCACATAAAAGCCAACTAATGGAAGGTGTCTAGACTAGATTGTTGCGCCTATTCTCTATAACACTCTCAGTTATGTCCAGATTTGGTATTCATTCCTCCCGCCATCTTCTCTCTGCACTGTTTGACACCCGGCCCCAAAGTGCTGCTGTCCAAACCTAGCAATTAAGTGCCACCTCATTAGGCCAGAAACACAGTGTGAATCCTGAATAATTACTTGATGTTCTTCTTTTAATGCCCATAAATACACACACACACACACACACACGCACGCACGCACGCACGCACGCACGCACGCACACACACACACACACACACACACACACACACACACACACACACACACACACACACAGCAAGCTCCCTCACTGCTTTTCAGTGGCGGGCTGGTTTAGAAATGAGATGGAGAGGGACCAGGGAGGTTGCAGTTATCTTCCTATTTGCAGACACTGGGACTGAAAGCATGGGCAGAGGAATGAAAGTGTGGATGGAAAGCACTGGAAAGAAGAGAGTGCAAGTGAGTAATGAAATAGTGTTTGGGCATGCAAAGGCAATTTTGGCTTCCCAAAAAAGAGGGCAGCGCTAAGCCCATTGGACTTTAGAAGTCACCATGTCAAGAGCTTGAAGGGGATTGGTTGAGGGTGGATGGCCACACTCTGGCCTGTGGTGCTGAGGGCAGTGGGTGTAAGTAATAGCTTGGCTTAGATGGAAATGATGTGTTTGCTGTACTGGTCAACAGACTAGAACATGTTTCCAGTGCTAATTGAAAATTTCAATCAATGTGCCAGTTTTCAAAGCCAAAAGAACAGGTGCAGTAGATGATAACACAAATATCTCATAGATAAGGTAAATGCGGTGAATTAAAAACAGCAGTAATTAACTATTCCCTAATCAGTTTAGCTTTGTTATATCACTTTATCATATATATATTTATATATGATGAAGGTCTGTTTTCCTGTGAGCAGTAAAGCCAGACGTCTGCTTGTGTCTTTGGGTAGAAACACCGGAAAGTCTCCTTTGGTCTTGGTGAGGTTTTGTTTTGTGTCAAAGCAGTGCAGATTTTTCTCTCCCTTTTTGGTTTTAATTAAAGATTTCATGAAACCACAATGTGCATTAAAGCACAACTAATGGGGCTTAGTAATTGCATAGAAACCACTCCAGCCACTTACAACCATTATCAAAAGCCTTTTACTGTACTCTGGAATAAGAACGAGAGTTCAAACATATATTGTGTGAGTGCATGTGTGTGCTGTGTGTGTGTGTGTGCTTGTGTGTGTGCGTGCGTGCGTGCGTGCGTGTGTGTGTGTGTGTGTGTGTGTGCGTGCGTGCGTGTGTGCGTGCGTGCGTGCGTGCGTGTGTGTGTGTGTGCACGCTCTTGTGTGGACATGGTATAGAAAATCAAAATATAAAAAGGGTGAAAAACAGGAAAAATCGATCAGTTTTAACTGACGTTCAGTTCACACATTTCATGTTAGTCAGTTCCTGTGTTTACTCTTCGTGAAAAGCAGCATTTCACATCTGATTAAAGGGTGACAGAGGGATGGATTTTCACAAAACTACTCCCGTCTTGTTCCAACCCCATTACAGAGTAAATACAAAACAAAACAAAATCCATCTTTCCCATCCCAATCCCGGAAGACTGACACGTTTTGCACGGGTCAGGTGGCTGCAAGCAACCAACAACCAGAGCAGACAAAAAAATGATAGAAAAAAAATATAATATATGCTAGTAGAACTGCATATATAAAAACAGACCGTTTGCTATTATGATTGCCTCTTCGCCAGCTCCCACTGACTTTTGTTTCCATGTTCTAGTCACATGACAAACGGGGCAATGGGGCAATTGACTACGATCCCACAATGTCAGCCTCCGCCCCGGACCTGATTGAATTCAGTGGTGCAAATGCACTTCCAAATACCACGCACACCTTCTGCAATCAAACTCATGTAAACATGACTCTGACAGATGCACTTTGTGTGTGTGTGTTTGATGCATTTTGAAGGTAACCACAGATTCAGCAGGACATAGACAGAAGTCTATCAAAGGCAGGTGCTAAAAGCCATTCCACCGTCCCATTTACACTTATTTGGAATAAGGAAGTAAAACTGTTGCATTGTACATTAGGAATAAGTGAGGAGTTGGCACAGCAACCGTTTAGCTGTGCCCTAATTTCATTGCACATAAGGTTGGAAAATATGCTCATCTTTAGAGGGAGATATGATCTTCGCTGGCGTAAATGACAGCTGCTCTACAAAATGATGCACAGTTTATAATTGTTGGTCCTGATGACCACAAATAATAACTAGTGCTTTTGGGATGGCTGCTTCCCAAAATATACTAAATATCGCATAATACTGTTAATACATGAGATTTGATTGGAGGAATGCTGCTATATTAGGCAGTCAAATTGTCTCTTTCTCTTCCTCTGTTTCTCCTGTGCTTGATTGCCTTCCTACACACACACACACACACACACACACACACACACACCTGCGAACACACAAGGAACTCAGCTGAGAATGTCAATGTTTCCTCAGGGCATTAGCACAGAAGGAGACCTTTACTCAAGTTGACATGGTAGATCATCAGGACTGGCACGTAAACGCACACGCATGCACACACACACACACACACACACACACACACACACACACACACACACACACACACACACACACACACACACACACACACACACACACATACCCTCCCTCCTTGTATTTATCCTTGTGGGGGTTGAGCTGTCAATAAGTTGAGCTGACAGTCTCCGCTTCACCTTGTCTTTCTTCTGCATCCTGTCCTCTTCCTCAACTCCTCTCCCTCCCTGCCCTTTATTTCCTGTTCAACTCCTTTTACTCTCTTGCCCTCTGCTGCTCCCTGTAGGCTGAGGGAATGTTACTGGTAACAGGACTGAAGCATTTAAAACATGACAAAAGTTCGGCATTAATTTAAGATGTTAAATTGAGTGTGGTATTCAAGCGTGACCCTCAAAAAGTATCAGGATGAAAATATCAACAAAGTTTGTATATTATTGGCTTTAATTTCATGTCCGCAAGTGTGCAACAAGAATCCTTCTCATAAAACACTATATTTGCCATATTTGGAGGAGTCAGCCTTATAACTTAGTGTTCCCCCATTTGTATACTCCAGAAATCTTTAAAATACAACAGCATGGATGAAATAACTGATTTGTCTAAGATGCTTTGTAATACACATTGAACTAATTTTGTTAAAAACAAGTGTGAATATGCATTTAAATAAATATATTTTTTTTAAAAACAGTTGTAAATCTGAACGTGTTCAACTCCTCAATTGATTCTGGAGCCAAAGAAATCAAACAAAGCCAAAGTACTCATCTGTTTAGGAAAATTAATACAGATTGAGGTTGTTGTTGAAAGAAGCAATCTCCTTGCACCACATGTCAGTGCACACTTATGGCGAATCTTTTATTTGCACACGCTCCAGAAATAACAATTGATTATGTGTTAGCAAGCAGTTTAAAATGGGTTTTGAAAATATGTATTTCATCTGAAGCCAAAATTTAACTCCTTAGACTTAGACTCCCCCTGCAATACCTCTTTATAAAAGGAAATGAAAAATCAATGGCATGGATGGCTGCTGATGGAGCAGCAGCAAGTTGTCTGTGTTTGTGTAAGAAGCCACACTATACAACAGATCCTGTCTTATTCTTTGGCTGCATCCACTCACTGACATTATAATGCAATTAGGCTAATCACAGTTTTATTTTCTGTAAATTTTGTGCAAAAGAATATGAATCAATCTCTCTTGCTCTTTAAATCACTCTTTAAATCGACACGTGGTTGGTCTTGATGCATATATTTGTCTTGGGCTCCTCCCCTCAAATGTCCCAGCATGCCTTCTACCTTTGGCACTTTTGAGAATAATGCAAATATAGAATAGGTGTAAGTGATTGGTAGGATTTACCATATATATGAACATAATTCAATAAGGCTGTGACTCAGAACCTTAAGTGCAAAAGGTGGGAAGATTGTATCTACACCTAATACTATCATTAAGATGTGTGAGGCAATATTAATCACACATTATACAATCAAATTGAAACTGTGCATTAAAAGACCTGTGCTGAGATCATACATTACAGATTGACTGCTCTGGCTTTATTTGCACCTGTGACAGTAAAGCCGTGGCACATGTTTACCGAAGTGAACCTGGACATTACTAGCAGGCGGGCGGCTCCAGTGTGTACTATGAAATGTAATCCCGCCGGTGCCACAGGGGATGCACGCTCTCAAAGTATATTCATAGAAATCAGGAGCATCAGTGTAGTGCAAACTGACTCCCACCTGAGCATCGGCTCTTACATTTTGTACTCACATCTTCTTCTCTGTCCCCCGGCCAGTAATGGAACTGCCTGAGCGGAAATGCAGTGGCCATTTTAAAGCAGACCTGAATCTGTTGCCTAGTGAGGTGATAAATGATGGTGGCCAAAGAGGGTGATGAATCAGAAATATCTCTCACTCCCCTTCCCTTAAGAATTAATCCACACTGATGTGCATTTCAGTGTGTAAATTCAAGCTTTGATGTTTTAATAGATTTTTCCCCTCTAGCTTATTGGCAGTATTTTTGTTTTTTTTGTTCTTAAAACCTCGGGTTACATTTTATATCATGTTGTTATTAGGGTGTCAGGGGAGAGATTTTATTGGTATTTTTTTTCTGTATTTTAAAGAAAAAAGTATTTTTTTTTTTATTTACTGCTGTGAGAGACCTGCATTATAAAGTCTAATCTTCAGTGTGTGTGCCCCACTGTATGCGCCCCATTGACTCAACTCACAGCTTTTGATGTGATGGAGATATGTGGACACGATGTATGTGCTTGTATGCCCCCCTCCACCCCCCCCGCATGTGTTTGATGCAGTCTCTCCACATCATTGCTGCATTTCAGTGTCTTTGATTCCTGTACTCTGACGGATGACATGGGGACGGACCAAGTACAGATGAGAGCAACCGAGAGAGAGAGGATAAAAAGATGCAGACAGAAACAGAAGCAGAGAGAGCGATGGCACTCTTTTCAAAGCCCCCCCTCCTTGGCTGTCAAGGGAAACTTTGACTTTCACAGTTGGAATGTATAATGAAGTCAGCCTTCTCTTTCCCTTCTAAAACCAGTCTCATCACTATCTAACAAGAGAAGCTTTGCATTTTATCACCTTATTTTTTATATTTTCCGTTCCGATCCTTATAGACAGTGACTCAGATTTTGTTAGGCATCAGTAATAGTGTCTGATTTTATCTGATGCTTCCAAGGAAAATCACAATCAATAATGTACCAATGCAGAATCCCAAAGCTGCACCAAATCAAGCATAGATCAATGTATTAATTGACCCCTCACTGCATCTCTCTTTGGACATTCTTCCAAGTTAATCAAGTAAAATAACATATTACACATTATATATTACATAAGAAATGAAATCCACACAGCAGTATACACAGAGCAAGCCCACCTCTGGTAGTAGGAAATAGTTAATAATTTCGCATAGCTTGAATTTACTTCAACCATTTTATAATTATTATCATATATATCATTTAAACACAGCATGAAAGTGCTGCACAACTTCAGAAAATAATACAAATGTGGCAGATAGAATAATAACAAACTAAACAATAAAACAAAATAATAATAATTAAAAAAAAAAACATTTTAAAGAAAGTAAAAACAATTTTCAGTCAAAACAACACCCAAAAGTATACATGAACTGTTATCAATATGGGGAGAAAAAAACAATGATTGCAAATAAGATATGAACCTAATGTGAAAGAGGCAGTGGGAACAAATATGTTTTAAATTGAGATTTCAATACTGGCAGTGAAGTTGACAACCTGGTCTGGAGGCAGAGTCTGTTCTCACTGACAAATGTGTTGTTTTTACATATACACTAGTGAATTTATACATTAATAATTAATTTCACTAAATAGACAGACACCATGAGGTGAGAGAAACATGATTCTTTTTTTTAAATGACAGCTTTAAAAGAAAACCTACGCGTTTGCTACCAAGTCCAAAGATTGTGTGTCGCTTTATAGAACAGTTGAAAAATAACGGTGCAGACAATGGAGTGTTGCATGGCTTTGATGAAATATCTATCCTCACTAAAATGGTTTCTATAAAGTGCTTCATGCGCACAAGTTTACAGCAGAATGTACGAGAGAACTGTTTCTATAGAAACTTCTCATTTGCATTCAGAATCTGCTTTTGGGTTTTGTGCTCTACTTTCTGCAGACAGGCACATTTTCCAACACAGGGAAAGTTTTTTTTTTTGTGCTGCTTTAATGAGTGAGTTCTATTAGCTCAGACTTAGAGACACATGTCTGAGGCGTAAGTAGAGGTAAAATGTTGCTATTAGTGCACATTTTTAGGCCTCTGCCATCTTGTACAGATCAAGTATTCCATTTGCTAGGTGTGTTTAAAATGAAATCCTTCTCACGAGCTCCACTTGTCTCGATCTCTGCTTCAATTTTTTATCATAACGACTGGCATTTCACTTTTATATAAGACTTTTATATCCTCTGTATCTTTTGCTTTCACACACACACACACACACACACACACACACACACACACACACACACACACACACACACACACACACACACACACACACACACACACACACACACACACACACACACACAGCAGCTGAGGAGGGCCAGCAATCGATTGAAGCCAGTACTATGAGCACAAAGTAGACAAGTGTCCTTGAGCAAAGCAGAAACCACATTAATAACCCTGGTGATGACAGCCCACTTCTGTCTGAATGCAGCCATTCTGACTGGAGCTGAAAATCCGTCTCTGTAAAATTGGTAATACGTGCATTTCTGCAAATTTGTTAGCCGGCACTCATCAGAGAATCAAGAAGAATTTTAATCGTGTTTGTGAGGCTGAGTGAAGCTGCTCAGACATGCGACCTGTCTCCATGAATCATCTTGTTGCTGACTATCAGGCTCTGCATTCTCTTTGTCTGACTACGGCTGTATCTGTCATGTGTTTTCCAAATGTGTTTCCCTGCCTGGCTGCCTAGAAGTAAGCCCAGACCTCTTCCCCACTCCCTCGTCTCCATCCCTGCGCTCAGGACTTCCTGTATTATTCATGGCAAGGCTGTTCTTTGTAAATAGAGTAGCGCGGGCCGCCCAATCAGCTGGCATATATCGGAGGGACCAAAGGCAGGCCTGACAAAACAGTCCTGCCTGTAAGAGCTTTTAAAAGCAAAGGTGGGAGGGAAATGAGCAGGAAAATTACACAGTGAAACAAAACGCTGTATCAACATTAGGGCTACACCCCCACCACATACACGCATACAATCACACACATCTAGGAGCCCTAGCGAACACTGGCTACACAAACAAGACCTGAAAGCTCATTTTCACCCCCGCTCCTTCAAAAGGTAGAAAAAGTGCTTAGAGCAGCAGTGAACTTTAAAAAAAATGTATTTACATTGTTGTTGTCGATTTGTAAGGTGCTGCGTTGTCCTAATTCACTCAGGATTAAAACTTAACTGTGTTTTTAATGCAGGTAAACTGGAGTCCATGATATGGAAAGAGTTTAGTTTAGAGTTTAGGTATATGTACAAATGATGTGGCTTCATAGTATGTAATTTATCACACTCAAAGTAATACTTGTCCCTTGCACTGACAAAATTTAAGATTCTTCCACTTTTTTCTTCCAAAACAGGATGTTTTCACCATTTTAAACATACATGTTCCCAATATAAACCAGTGAGTAAATGGATAAAATGTCCTTATAATTTAACATAACTTGCCTCGCTTTTGGTACAGTTACTTTTAAGGATTACATTTTCCACTGCAGATTGTACCCCCTCAAGGATGCGGTGTTACTGTGGCAGTGTCGCATGAAACCGCCATGACGAAAATCACACGCTGTTATGGGAGGGATTATTAAATCTCACTGAAATGCTGTGAAAGACAGTGGAAGAGTTTGAATTGTTTCTCTCTTCTATTACCCAGCACCACCCCACCACCTCCCCCAACCCTAACACACAGGAACCACCACCCATGGTTCCTACTGTTACATTTAGCTGGACTAATTGCTGTTGGTAACTCTCCGCTAATAGCTCTTGCTTTGTCTGTTGCCCACTTTTTTTTTCTTTTTTTTTTTTTGTCAGATGTTGTTCTGGCATTTAAAAAAAATTTTTTTTATTTTTTTTTAATTTTTTTTAATGTTTTAGTTATCGTTATGTGTTTTTGTAAATGATTACTGATAATGGATCTAAGATGCAATTGAAGTTGTAGGTGCATTGAAGCGCAATTTAAGTTTTCAGCTTGCTTAGTGTTCTAGCAGACCTGGATCTGTATATTGAGATCTCTTCTGTGAAAATGCACTGAGTTTAAAGTGTCTAAATTAGATCAGATGAAATTATTTTTTTTCTTTGGTATTACATTATTGGGAAGTAATGGTTGACATTTCGACTTTCTGCTCTTTGTGCACTTGTAGTTGCTTTTGTAGCATTCAAGTTTTATTTGTCTGTGTATTATTTGAGGAAAATCATAAAATAGTGCTGCTACTCAATAAGAAACATTGTTCTGCTGTCCTTCAATGATTGTATGTTTTATTGTGAGCTTGACTTTTCCAATAGAAGGTTTACAGACTGCTAAATTGGCCTATCTTCAGTCCTTGCTACAGATGGAGCATGCATGAGCAGTCCACATGCAGGCATTAAGTGTGTTTCGATCTAAAAGCCTATCAGTGGGACTCTCCCTGGTGTGAAAATGTGCACACAAACTCACACCCATACCATCCCCCTTGCACGCACGCACACACACACACACACACACACACACACACACACACACACACACACACACACACACACACACACACACACACACACACACAGGACACATATCCACAGCCTAATAAATATTCTCTCCCTATTTTGTGTCATTCCATTCCCCAGAGAGAGGCCCGTATTGATAGGCAGCACAGCTTTACCTGATCAATAGTCTCTTTCGCCACCTTTCTCTTTCTGTCTCTCTCTCCCCACAGGTCTCACACATATCTCCACTCTCTGTTCTCCCTCTGATCTTGCAGCTGAATTACTTCTGATCTTGATCACATAGCCGGAAACCACAGAAGCTCTGATCAGTGTCATTTGGTTTAATTTTCACTTACCCAGTTCTACCGCACACTGGAAGCTGGCAGGAAAGTAGGCCAGGTGGGGAGGGGGGGGAGGCGGGGTGAGAGCGTCCGCATGTGATTGTATATCACAGAAATTTTCAAAAGCAAGGTGCACGGTGCCTCACCCTTGATTTGCACATCCAGCCGCCGTCAGCAGCGCCGTAATGTGTTGCAGGGAAAAGGCCAAAGGGTCACATGAAACCATTTAAGTCCAACTAAACCGAATAAAGTTGCTGTGCTCTGCAGCTCGCTCTTTTATGAATAGTGTATAAAGCCCGAAGCCCCTTCGTTACATACACACACTTGCATGCACACATACGAGAAGATTAGATGGCTCAGCTTCATACATATTCAAAAACCTGTTTGTCTTATCTCATGAATTCATATTGCCCCCAGTTCTGATATGACTTCGTAATTCTGTAGAATCCATAAATGCATCTGAATTGACTCATATTTATAGCACATAATGATGGTATAATTACTAGTAATAGAGCTGCTAGTTGCTTTTGATAAAATAAAATAAAATTAACTGCAAAATATATTTTAGAAAAACAGTCAGTTTAATCTGCTTTAAAATTTCATTGTCCCTCTAATTGTTGCTCAATTCTGAAACATATTAGCATTTATATTTGATCAAATGTGTTGTTTTCTTGGTGAATCCCAAATTTTCTTGCCTTGTCTTGTGTTAAAGTCTTCTCATTGACAGCCGGTGATCAATTCTACAATAAATACATAATGAAACATGGATACAATCATCATATCAGAGCGTAAGCCACTGGTCTTTAATTAAAGGCCAACATCGGCAAAACGATTTTGTGGCCTAATTTTGTATATAGAACACAAAGGAAGACGGGATGAGGGAGGTGGAGAAGCAAGGACGCAGAGGAAGAAGTGCAAGCCTGCAGGTCCCCCCCCCGAGGGCCCAGCCACCGCTCTGTGTAAATAGAAAACAGCAGTGCACAGCACAGAGCTGAGTCTCTCGCTCAGAAGCAAGAAATCTGGTCATTTTAGGAGCTAAAACAGCAGGAATGCTCCCCCCCTCCCACACACACACACACACACACACACACACGTTCTATTTTCTGAAGCCACAGCACATTAGGCGCTGTCTAGACCGGTTTAAAAACGTGTTAGCTACGTGATTTGCAAGTTAGATTGCATTTAAATTACCTTGGAAATTAAGATCTGCAGGCTGAAAACAAGAGTTACAAGTGTTTTGGCGATGGAGATTTGCTTTGTTTTGGAGGGGGGGAAAGCGACGCTAAAGGTAAAAGACTAAACAGAAAGAGAGTGAAAAGTATGATTCTACAGTGTCAGTATCTCACCCTCCACCCACACTCGTCATTGGTGGCATTTGGGGCTGTCAAGGACCGAAAAAGGGAGAAAAAAACAGATCCTTACTTTTGATGCCTGGCCTAGCTACAATGATAAAATATTGAAGCAGTTTTCAGCTCACAGTGCAGTCACCGCTCTTCATGTATTATTCTTGAAGATAAAAGGCTGACCCCCCCTACTGCTGTACCTCACCTCACCCCATCGCATCAATTACTCTCCCTTTGTGTCTCTTGTTCTTGCTGTATCTTACTCCGTTTTGTAGTTGCTCTGGACTGAGCTCGCATATGCTCCTGTATGTCTGCACACGTGAGGAACAGTCAGATATGTGAGACTTTGTGAATGGCGGCATAATGAGCATCGACAATGCTGTTCGACATATAATACATTGTTTGACTTGAAAGCTCGTGTTCATTTAAGGATCTATTCACACTCAGCACCTAAGTGCACCTTTGCTCATATATATATATATATATATATATATATATATATATATATATATATATATATATATATATATATATATATATATATATATATATATGTGATGATTGTCACTCATCCAGGTCATCATCAATCTGTGTTGTTCGGAGGCAACTGGACTTGTTTGAAATTCCTGAACACAAAAGGCTTCTATGGGGGTTGTTGAGGAACATGTGAAACCCATCCTGACATCTCTGGAGTCATTTAAGGTCACAATAATCCTTAAGTAAATATGTACCACCACAAATACAATTAGCTACATTCAGAAGCTGTGTTAAGGTGTCTTTCATCACATAGAAAAGGGCCCCAGCAGTCTACTGTGTATAGCATGACAAGCCCCATGCCAAGAGTTGAGTTACATCATCTGCCCTATCCTGAATTTTAATGAGGGGGGGTTTGATCCAAAGACACTCTCAGACACTTAGATTTAGCATCAGGAAAAAGTGCCTTCATTTGTAATACCACTGAGGGCCTCTAGGGGCTGGTGCCACAGAGTATTTGGCTGTTATAGACTCGCATTAAAAAGAGCCAAATTCTCTGAAAAATAGTGTCATTGAAAGTATTTCCACGAGTCATGATGGTGTCATGGCTTCTGATCAGTGTTCGAGTAGTCCTTCTGAAAATATATTACATAATGAATTAAATATTAGGCCTCACAGAGAGGTAGGCTTTGGGGCAGGCTGGGTTTGGTTGACATGCCTGCAGTGCCGTCACATTTCTGGTATAGTGTCATCAGGTTCTCAGTCACCCTGTCACTCCTCCCAAGCTCATCCAAAAGTGACCACTTCTGGGCCAAAAAACAAAAACAAAATGCGAGACTTCAGGCTTCAAAACAGCTGTACACAAACCAGTGGGGGCGCTGCTGCTTCGATAGAACCTATGACTTAGATCCAATCAGAAGTGGTCACTCAAGACACATCGGTAACACTCTGGCGCCAGGTGTGAACTATAATGCACCTCAGAAGGATGTGGACACAGTTTGTATTTACCAGATATCACAGGTCAGAATTTGAATTCAAGGTAGAACCTCAAGATCTGTCAGCGATGTTTCCGATTTGGTTGCGTGTGTTTTGGTCTTTTGGAAAGACACTGTGTTTGTATAGCGAATACAATGTGAATAAGTTCCCGTATCCCACCGCTGGAACCAATCAACCAGCTTCTCCTCCCCTCTGAACCTCAGTCTCTCCGGATGCCGTCACCCTCCTCCTCCCATACAGCAGTGATTCATCACAGCAGTGAAACTGTGAACAGAGGAAGACAAGGCAGTGGGTAGTGTTTGGTAACTACAGCTGGCACTTATTTATAAAAAGGGTGACAGAGGTAGGAAGGGGATGGTGGGAGACAGGGCTATTTAATTTTCTAATATTTCAGAGTTCGTAAGACCGTTCAAGTCAGACAACAAGAAAACATCCTGCAGAGGTTGATTTCCGGTTTGAGCTGTCCTTTCCACTGTCAGAAGTCACGCCAGATCTATAATGGATTTTCAAGGCCAATACCGATGGTGGTATTTGAGATTTTATAAAATCACACAATGATAAATATATATATATATATGAACTGAGTGGGACATTTTGTCGTTACAAAATAAAGTGAACTTGTCATAGACACTTGGAAGTGCGGTGCCGTCACGAGCTGACATTTACAGTGATATATCCTGAACAAACTTACTGACCATTCTTTCCTAAAGAGGTCCACAGTGGCACTTTATAGACCGAGCAGCAGCATTCAGTCTATGTAATAAATAGTCGAGATGAACACGAATTCGGTGCACCATCTAGCTTCATCTTCCTAAAAAGAAATATGAAAATAAGGTTTTCGATCAGATGTCTGTGTCAAATTACACAACCTATATATAGTCTACATCATTAAAAGTGTTGGTGCAAGCTCTCGATGTCTGCTATTGTCATGGGATTATAGGCAACCACTATCTCCCTATATCCCACATCATACATACAGAGGCAGTGAAATGTGACGACTTAGCGCACGGCTGCTATTTGAAGCAGCATAACAGCAAGGTCTGCTTTGATAGTGAATTTAAGTGATTTCTTGTCATTTGTAACAAATGTGTGACTTTTTGGTCTAAAACAATTACAAAAATGTAAACAAAAAATGAAAATGTTGTAAAGAGTCTCATTGTTATTCTCTGTTGAGATAGTAAAGAGCAGTGACATACCACATTGGAAGTAAATGCTTTCAAGTAATTCAAAGAAGTGACCTATTTTTGAAATTAAATCAAATAACGCAATAAATTAGCGAAACAAAAACAGCAAGGGAGAGTATAATTTATTTCATAGTTTATGAAATACATTGACAGCATATGATTGGTGTTTTATGAGGGGAAGTGAGAGACTGGCACGGAGACAAATAGGGAAGCAATGATGAAAAAGTGAGCGGTAGATGAGATCTATATTGGAGGAGGAGTAGATTGTTTCCGTGCTTCCTGTGATCTCCATAGAATGAAGCATCAGTGCAGCAGGAGAAAGGAGCACGAAACAGCAGAGCGCGCACACACACAGGCACACCGACACACACACACACACACACACACACACACACACACACACACACACACACACACACACACACACACACACACACACACACACACACACACACACACACACACACACAGATCCGCCATGTTCAGAGTGGTATTAGGTAACAAGCAGATAGAGCTTTAAAACCTTCTCCAGCCTCTTTTTTTCTGATTCATCCTCCCTGCTCCCTTTTCCCATCTTTCATTTCTCTATACCCCCTTTTCCTTTATCCTTACTTCACGGTTACTTTTTTAGACTCACACTCCTTCCCTCTCGCCATCTCCCCTGTGCCGCCCACCCCCTCTCTAAGATTAATTTCCACCATTTAACACTTTCTTCCTAAATTTCCTCATTCCATCATTTCTCTGCTTCCTCCCCATGTTGTTTCCATACTTACAGTACATCTACTACTTCCCTGTCTCTTCTTGAGTTTCTTTTTTTTGTTTTGTTCACCATTATCATCATCTTCCGCTCTTACACATAATTTTCTACTTCATCTCCCTCCCTTCCTCTTCTTCTCTCTATCCTCTGCCACTCATCCATTATCTCTCCTTCCTTCCTTTCCTCTCCTTTTCCAGATTATATCTCCACATTTACACCATACTACCGCTTTACCAGGAGCTCATTCCTAAGTCTTTCTAATTTAACAGTGCACTACCGCTGGGGCTTCCGGGGGCCAAAGGTTCCAGTCATGTTGTCCGGATGAAAAGAGGGGGAAAAAAAAAAAAGGTCCTCAAGGGTAAAATGGCTAACAGGGAGGCAGAAAAGAGGGTGATAAAAAGGAATCGTGTGCATGGCTTGACTGAGTATTGCCGTACAGTGTGTGTGTATCTGTGTATCTGTGTGTGTTGGTGGAAGTTGAAAGTCAGTGTGGGAAAAGATAAGAAAAGAGAGCAGATGATTTGAGTTTAAGATGCAGTCACTATCCTCTGCTCTGAGAAATCATTCAGGCTTTGAACCATGTCTTTACCCTAGTTCCATGCAGAAAGCTGTGTGTTTGTGTGTGCGTGTGTGTGCGTGTGTGTGCCACAGGGAATTTCAGCCAGAACAAAGAAGAAAGAAGTAAAGAGAGAGTGAGAGATAAGTTACACTCATCTGTGTGTGCAGGGCAAGAGAAGAGAGCGAGGTACTCGCCTTGAACATTAATGAGACCACACTCGGTGGCGGATTTCTAGTAAAATCCACTCTTCTGTCCTCCTCGTCATATCTCTCCAACTTCTTTAAATGCCGTGATCTGTCATCTGCATTTCCCCATCTCATGTCTGCATTTTTCCACGTGCACGGTGATCAACCTTTTTCCTCCCTGTCACCTTTACACGAGTTAGAAGCGTGTGTTGTTTTTAACTCGACATCTGTGCAGTGTCAACGGCATCAAATTGAGTTTGAAAAGGTTTAATTCAAAGAGACAAACGTTCAGTTGTACCACTTGATCACAAAGGAACAAAACACCAAACTCTGATTGCTTTTCTGCTTTGATTTGATTTGCGCCAAAAAAAACAAAAAAAAACAACTCTGCCTCATCGGCTTTCCATCTTGACCCAGTGTTCTTTTTCCTCTTTTCACTTTGATTCTGTCCCCAACTGCCGGAAAGGTTTTTCAATGAAGTGAAGATTTATAAGGTAGTTGCAATATTTAAAAATAATGTGCAATCAAAATAAGATACTCTCAACCTGGTTCTTAAGAAAATAGTTGTTTTTGAGTGTGTACACTGGTACCAAACAAAACAAATGACTTGGTTCAAATGAAAGTAGTTGAAATAAAAAAGGAGGGGATCAATGATTCCTCAAGAGAATGAAAGCAAACCATAATTTCTAACTTGTGTTTTTCTTTCTCAATTCATTAAACTGTGCAGGATGTCTCTGTCTTGTGCCTCTTCCTCACTAGCAGTCAGGAAGCTTCTGACCCCAGGTCACATGTCACATGTTACATGTCACCTTTCCACCCAACCGATATCACTGAGCATCTGACGCCTGTAACTTCTACCACAACAGAAACCAGTTAGTTGTGTTGGTGAATGATGTGGTCCCCTGTTTGCAGCACATTTGACTTCTTTGCCCATACCCTCCTAATGGTTCCACGCAGGCTTTATTTGCGCATGACAATCAGCCCTTGAGGCAATTAAGTGGCAGCAGGATGCCGAGCAAACAGGTAATAAATTATTAATAATAGGCCTAAATGAGAGTCTGAGAAGCCGGTGTCTGTATTTGTGTTTGTATGTGTGCTGGCACGCTTTCGTGCATTCAGTCGCTAAGGGGATAATTATTTAAAAGGAAAGAAATTGGAGAAACAAAGAGAAAATGGCTACAGAAATAGAGAGGGATGAGGGTGCAGGGAAGGAAATTGGGATGTAGACAGCATGCGGAGAGGATGAATTGCATAATTAAAAAAGTAGCCAGTGCATATTGATTGCACAGATCCTGAGATAGGATTGTGGAGGAATGTCCTGGGAGTGCAGCTGTCCCCAGGCCAGAGTGAGAGATAGCAAGGGCAGGGGCCAGGGATAATGAGCTTCTACAAATGGAAACTGCTGCTCATTTAACACACACTTATCGCATTCATTTTGACGGAGACGTGCTGGAGCATAAAGTCACATTTATCTGTGCATTAACGCGTAGCAATAGAAATGTGGGTATGTGGGCCATACAAAATACTGCTTATACACACAAAGACTTGCAAAAAAGATTGGGTTTCCCGCTCTACAAAAACACCAAATCTCACATGCACAGATATGCGCACAAACAGAGACATTTAATTTGTAGATCCTGCTTACCGTAAAAAAAAAAAAATGTTGGCATGCTCCCTCTTTATTTTCTGTCACTTCCACTTTTGGTATCGTGGGCTATGCAAGAAGCCAAAATAACATTGTGCGTGCCCGCGGGGAGGGAAAATGGAAGTGGAGCGAGGGAGATAGAGACAGCGGTCTCTCGTTCAGCTGAGTCGATCCTGGTTGCCGGTCCCCTCTAAGTATGTTTGAAGTGTGTCTGTTGACCCGCAGAACGACAGCACTCATTCACGCATGAGTTTAGATTTGCCATGCTGGCAAATGTAAGCAACTGGATAGAACACAAAAGAAAAATAAATGTTGAGAGAGCGAGAGAAGGGGCACAGAAGTTCATGTTTTTTTGTTTGTTTTTTTCATAAAAAAGTTTTGTGGCTCTGCAACTGCTACAACAACAAACACTGAGTCAATCCAAAAACAGTCAATAAAAGATTTAGCAATACACAGCCTGCATTGTTGCAGAAGTGTTTACACGAACAGTTACTAAGCATTAAATAGACATTTGTAAAGTCAGGCAGAATGGGTAAGCAGGTCTAATTTTTGCATGATTGCATGTGGAGAACATGAAGTAAGTTGACTCTCTGCTCACCGAACCATTCAACTGATTAGATAGATCTCATTCTGCTGAGAAGCAACCCACCAACAATTGCACTATCACAGCCACCAAGGTGGTAATACAATCGCTGGTCCAAGAGAGGATTTTGTGTCTTCACCTAATCCTGACCACATATTTTCTTGTTGTTTTTCTTTTTTTTTCTTTTCATAACGTGTGTTTTTTTTTTTTTTCTCGGCTAGATGAGGCAAAATGTGACGGGTGTATCACGCGCTTTGCTGTGAGACCCGGTTGGCCATTAATAATTCCTCCTAAAATATATTTAATTAAATATTCCAAGATTAATTTACATCTTATTTTGAACTGAAAGCAAATTGGTTTTGACCTTCTTTATACCTATAGCTGATAATGCATTTTGTCAGGGGGAGAGAGTGCCTTCGGATGCTGAGGGAACACTTGACCATGAACGCAGGGACACACCCTTACGCAGATATACATGTGTAGGCACTCTTTCTCGAAGAAGCACTCCAACAAGCTGTCAAACACACTCACATGCTCACTCACTCCTGTGTCCTCAGACTCAGTCTTTCAGCTTGTCTTTGCTAAATTTATCAGACTAATCCTTCTGTCTTTGCTTGTCCAATAGAGAAATGGAAAAATTAAGCCAGAGGAGGTGTGTGTGTGTGTGTGTGTGTGTGTGTGTGTGTGTGTGTGTGTGTGTGTGTGTGTAGGGGAAGGAGGGGGGGCACAGGCACGACCACAAAGTAACAGGAACAGAGGATATTAAAATGCATGGGTGCCCTTGCCAGTTCCGATAAAGCTCATGATACACCGGCATCAAATAGTCAGACTGTATATAGCAGGCAGAGGTTCTGAGTAGTGCATCCAAACGTCCTGTCTGTGGCGCTTCATGTGCATATGTGACAAAGTGTGTGTGTGTGTGTGTGGGGGGGGGGGGAGTCTGACCTTCCTGCAGGCCACTCCCTGCCTGCCCTTGTATTATAGTGCAGTCACCTTTTGTCTGGCACTAATTGTATAAAGCAGCGAGCACACACCTGGCATGTTCACTCTAATGCTAAATCTCCCAAGGTCAACCCCACCTCTCTTCCTCTTTGATCACCTCCTGTGTCCCTTTATGATTTCATACTCGTGAGGTCCCTGTCTCACTGCCTGAAATGTATTCTACTAGCCGGGGATTTTAAAGGGACATTACAGGATTGTCATCTTTCCTCAAGACAAATTTTCACACACACACACAGACACGCAGAAGAATACATTTACTGATCAAGTGTGGACACTCTTGTATGTCCTTGATGAGCCTGGCATGCCGGGGTGCACAGAATGTGTTTGCGTGAGAGAGGCAGTGGATGTTAAAGGGGTTGCAGAGAGGGCGGGAAGGGGAAAAGGAAATAGGCTGTCAATACATGCCCCTGGGCTGAGAAAATGTCAAAGACACACATGGCAGATGGATTGAGAGCCACTGGGTTCTCTCTTTAGGGTATGATGCCTTTATGATTGATCAAGAATAGCCTTCAGTCAACGCTCCCTCAAAGTCAAAGCGTTGCGCTTTGAAAGTGAAACCTGCTGTGGGAATCGACCTTTGCAAGCGATGCCTTTACGTTTCCTTTAGGGAGAGGAAGTTAATGCCATGTGCAAACTGTAAATGTGAGCTGCCTTGTTCCGTGCGTGTCGATATTAGCCTGAGGTGGCAGCAGTCGATCTCTGACATCAAAATGAATTTAAATATTCCTATATCTCAAGATGTGATTCATCTGGTCCGCGAAAGAGTGAAAAAAGTGAATCGCAAATTGAAAATGACTCCTCCAGCGATGGTGTATTTCCCAAGCTGAGAAATATTAAAAATGTGGTTGCTTCTTTAAAATTAGTTATTGAGACAGGTACATGCTGCTGTAGCTGTCACGCTCCAGAAATGTGGGCATGATGAAAAAGGCTTGATGTTAGCAGGTCTAACTCTGTGTTAAAGCCCAAAATTTCCAGGGCAGTGCATGGATAGTGGTATTTTAACCTGGTAAATAAGATGAATAATTAGCTGGTGATCTGCAACAAGTTGTTGCCCTTTCAGAGTGGCACCCAAGCAGTCTTAAAGCGGTGGCCAAGTTCAGCTGAGCACAAATACCACAGCAAGAGGCAGGGGAAATAAGCAGCTTGAAATGTCTCTGCACACACTCCCTTTTTCCTCTTCGATGATTGATGGTGGACATTGTTCACTGGCTTTTAGTCACAGGCTTGTAATTGCTTTTTGATATTGTTACAAATGAGAAATTACTCTGTCCCATTACGAGCACGGGAGATAAACAATGGGGAGGCTTCAGCAGAGGAGGGCGATAAGACGCTGTTTACAAAAGGAGAGCACCAATATTCACATTCCATTTATTTGAAGTGAGTTACAATATACACAAGTGAGAGATAGATACCTTAGGATGTAAATTACTGAGAATTCCCTGTGCTCCATCATTTTACAAAACTGCACTAGCACGCATAACCATTTAATAACGTTGTTTCACTGGTCCAACGAGTGATTATTTTTAATCGATGTATCATGAAGGGAGAACCAATACTGCAGTACTCAATTGTCCAATCATGTCTTTAAATTATGTAGAACATATTTTAAAAGGTCAGTATGATTTCAAGTGAACTGCATTGATATGAGGGGCGTGGTGAACTAATGACAGTTTATCTCCGTGTGCCTGTAGCCCATCCAGTAAACAACCTCAAGGAGTTAAATTAATAGTCCATGTCTCTTGACATGTCAGACCTTGTGTTAGCAATGTGCCAGAACGTCACTCCCAGCTCCTTCCTGTCCCTTAACGAGACTCCCATCAACCTCCCACCACCCTCCTACCACCTTCCTACCACCCTCCCACCACAGCCACTCTGAGGGGGGAAGCGATGCTAGTCGCTCATCACTTATCTGGCACTCGGTCAATGTGTGTGGTGGTGATGGCCGACAGATGAGATGGAGGTGTGTATGTGTGTGGTCAGGTGTTGGTTGTGTTAGATTAGCGCACAGTTTGTGCAGATGGAAATCTAACACTGCGGGTTTGTTATCCCCGTAATCATCAGCGTGGGCACGATCCTGTTTTCACTGGTGACATTTCCCATATATCATCAACACGGCGAGCACAACCCGGGGTAAAACGCATCACGCATACTGAGAGCCTGTGTGACGATAATGGGTTGTTGGTTGGGTTGTCGATTGCCTCTCTTGAATTGGTGGTGTTTACATCATGCAGGAGCTGTTTATTTAGGGAAAGTCTCAGGAGTCCAGGTAGTCAAGACAAGTCTTCACTGCTCGGGACAATTCTCCGCTCATTAATGGCAGGTCAACGTCAAGTTAGGTCTTCATAAGCAAATTCGACTTAGTGGCAAATCTTTTCGGACTTCTGAAATCCCCGCATTTAACAATTTCATTGATTATGTCAAGTTTTACAAGATATTTCTGGGTCTCATAGTTTAAGAGTTCCATGTATGGTTATCTATTCAAGGACTGTCTGTTGATGTCTTATTTCAATTTTTTTGTGGTTTTGACACTTCAAAATCTGATTCATAAGAATTTCAAGTCATGTCTTCCGTGAGTCAAGTATCACAGCAGTCAAGTCCAAAATAAGTATAAAATCCTTACTTTTGTGACTTTTGAATGTGACTACAAACCAAAGAGATCTCGCTAGGAGATTGTTCACACTCCTCGCCACACTGACTCAGAGAATGTCCTATCAGCCTCTCTGTTACTCCAAACCACTCTTCTTCCCTTCCTCTCTTTTACTGCTGGCTAATCTTGCCTCTCTTTCCATCTTTACCATGTCTTTCCCATATTGCAGAGCAGTAGAGCTGCATTTTGTTTTGAAGACTTGTGACTTGGACCTCCTTGTAAGAACTCTCCTTGATTTGAAGGAGTTCCGAAATCTGGACCAATCTCACCTGACCATAGACATGACTTAGATTGTCAAGACTTACAAACAGATCTGCTGCACTGCTCAAGGACCTGCAGAGGGAAGACCTTGGCAGTGCAGATGATGCAATTTTGTGATGTTGATGAATATGTCTGACTGCCTCTCCTGCATGCTCAGATTAACTTTTTGCAGGCAGCACAAACAAACTACATGCTCTTTAGGTCTTTTCACGATTGTTTTTGAAGTTAGAAGATCTTGTGCATCTGTTGCGTCAGAATTGTGTGCATCAATTCATTAAATAACGAGTGATTTGTTTTGTTTGTTTTTTGTTCGATTACTTCTTGAAAATTTCACCACTGCATTCCCAGTATTTGTTTTGCTCGAAGTTATTTTGTAGCTCCCTATAATCACAGCCTCTGTGTGTTTTGTGGCGGCCTTTGATTCACACAGCCACAAGATGCTGCAAAACTTGTTTACTAGTTGTAAAAAATACAAACCAGCTCTCAGGGGTAGCAGAGGATCCCTGCAGAATATGTCCCAGCCTTAGTGATGAGACAAGCTGGCGTGCGGTGAGTCCCTGCACTGAAAACATGCTCCCTCTGTGTTGTAAGCTTCCCATATGGTTCCCACTCTTGCCCTTGGACATGGAAAACAACTTCTCTAATTGATAGGAACATGCCATGTGATGCAGGCTGATGACTCAGAATCAGTGTTTGGTGCCTGAAGGTGGAGCTTTCCACATGGGGATTTTTGGAGTTTGCGTGTTGGAAGCAAAGGTAAGCCACCCATTGCATGTCAATTAGCTTGTCAGAGAGTAAACAAGCCCACTACGTATGTGATCACTGAGAGAGGTAGACAGGAAGACCACATAAGAGCTTATTGTAGGATTAGTTTTGCATTATCCCATCTGAACTTTCCAGATTTCTTCCTTCTTACACAGAATACTAATAATACCCCTGACTACACACAACAAAGCCCAAGTTATTTGTCATTTCTTAGAGAGGGGTTCTCAGTATTAACTGATTCTGTCAGCCATGTGCTCATAAGAACAATACTCAGTTAAGGGCGAAGACATTTCTATGGCCAGGTCATTTATTGTAGCCCGGTAAAGTGTTGTTGTTGTTTTTTTCTTTTTTTTCTTCCTGCTCTGAAACGCATGTGTGTTATTTCTGTCACATTCGTTTCATAATAACAAATGCATCACTGTCGTCACATTTTGTCAATCGAGACAATAATTGTCACCTCTTAATTAACAACTCTTAAATTAGCACCTTGTCACACAGAGTGGTGGTAATGAAAGAACACATCGCACATCGTGTCAACATTTGAAAATCACTGAAACACTTTCATCTCAATGTGGAATGAAAAATCAATCATCAATCAAAGTTGTTTCGACCCTGCTGTTTGTACTGACCCACACTTATACACAAACCCGCATAGACATTCTCACAAAAAAAAACACAAAGGGCTGTACCTCATGTTCTGATGAATCTAGTTTTGTAGTACACTCTGATCTACTCTCCAGTGAATGCCATCTCTGAAGTGGTTAATCACTGATTATTCTGTCACTCAAGAGCAGCTAGCTCAGGGAGTTCAGTGTGTGTGTGTGTGTGTGTGTGTGTGTGTGTGTGTGTGTGTGTGTGTGTGTGTGTGTGTGTGTGTGTGTGTGTGTGTGTGTGTGTGTGTGCGTGCGTGCGTGCGTGCGTGTGTGTCAGAGAGAGTGAGATCAAGTTGGAGGCAGGGAGGCATGCAAGAGGGAATTTGTTGGGATAGACATGGAATTCAAAATAAGTCGCTAAAATATAGAGAAACAGCTTTGAGAGTATACATTTCTCACTCAAACATTTGTCTATATGCAGTTAGGTATCAGGCTTGCATGCAAAGTGGAATTGCCTGATTGTGAAAGTCTCAAAGTAAAATTGAACCGCCTTTAACATGAACAAATATCAGCATTATACAATTTCTTTAAGTTTCAATGGAAACATGCCAGACATCGGGACACAACATCAAGCACAACAATACGTGTTATTGTCTGATGGATGTAGATACAGTATGTTCATGAAGCTACGGTATATGTAGATTATATGTCTTAATATGGAGGTTTAAATCAAAGTGGTTTCCATCAAAACATCCACAATACTATTTGTTATCATTACGATACAATATAAATGAATGGGTTCATTGTGATATATATATATAACAATTCAAGCTCTGCATTGCTGGATGATATAAAAAAAAATGCTAGAGAAGTTTGAGTTTGAAGCATATATAGGACGTCGCTGCATTAAGGACCAATGGTGACCTCATTAGTCAGTCATGTGGCATTTATTCAGCCAACCAATGGTGACTTTGTGAGTTAGTCATGTGGCGGTGAGCCAACCAATGGCAGACATTGATGTTTACAGGGCTGGCTCTGCTGCGACGGTCCACCTCCAAAAAAAATAACAACAACCAAAAGAAAGCTTTTTTTTTTTTTTTATGTTGTAAGCAGTAAGTGAGACTTTAACCATAAAACAAAAAAGATCAACAGCCATGAAAATCCATCCTGGACATTCTATATGCTAGTGTCAACAAAAGTCACTACATTTAAAAGAAATATTATAATCATGTCTACATGAATAATTCTTGCAAATGTAATGGAATTAATTTACTGTGTCTTAACTCCTCTGCTGGTTGAAATATGATCAAACTCCCACCTCTAGCTAGCTGATAATGAAGAGACAATTATAAACATCTTCGCTATAACCTTCCTTTTAAAATGAACTGCAAATTATGTTATTCACATCTTAATTGGAAATCGTGTGCTCTGCACCTTTGAAGAACCCACACTCCCTACGCCTGCAAACACAGCAGTCTGAGCACAGCAGCTGAATATGGAAGTTCACAAATAACATGTTTGGGGTTAGAATTGTTAAACACATTTCAGATGGTGTTTTTCACACCTACTGCTATGAACTGCATTTCATGTTTTAGTCAATCCTGTTTTTGTTTCCTTCCCCCATGACTGAGATATGTTGAACCTGCCTTTAGTATTGAAGAAAGGGGCTGTAGTGTATTTTGTTGGAGCTGTCCCTGGTGCTGAATTCACTTCCAAGGCGTCCAGCTTTTGTTGGCTTCAAAAAAAGACTGAAGCTAAGATGATATTTGGAAGAGGATGTTAGGAGGGTGGATGGCGGCCTAGCATAATTCAGAGAGGAAGGTAGCGAGAGATTTGTTAGAGAAAACATCACCTGCAGAGAAAGAAGAAGCTGGAGAGTGAGAGGGGGGCGGGGGAGGGTAGCTACGGAGGAAGTGTGCATGTGTCAGGAAAGTGTGTGTTTGTAGTTACAGTTGAGCCAGCGAGTATGTGACCTATGCCACGGTGAAGGCGGTGCCGAGGGAATAGAGCAGATGGATGACTAGCTGGTGTCTCAGCACCTCTCTAGTCCACTACTGGCACACTCTGTCCATTTGTCAGCATTAGGAGGAGGAGGAGGAGGAGGAAGACCATGGGGGAGGCACAGCGGAAGCTCTACAGTATGTTGCTAACCCCCTCGCTACTCTCCCTCTCCTGATAGTTTTTTTTTTTAGAGCAGATAGATAGAGAGATAGAGAGAAGACTAAGTGAGTTGAACATTCTTCTGACATACTGTGTCATTTCATTTCAAGGTTTTTTTGAAAATATGATCAGTGTGTTTGCATTTACTGCAAACCAGAGACTTCAAAGTGTATGGAGAGGACGATACAGGCACACACCTCAGAGTAGGAGAGGCAAGATGGCAGAAAGTTGACAGAGAATTGGAGTACATTATAATAAATCCACCAGGGAAAAGCACTTGAGCACAACCGAGGGGAAATGTGTCTGCACTCTGCTGAAAAATGAGCATAGTTCTGGGGCGACCTGATTGCCGAGTGGTTAGGGCACATACCACATGGGTGCAACTGCTGTCAGCAGTGAATCCTGGTTCAGCTCCTGGCCGGCGGTACCTTCACTGCATGTCATACTCTTGCTCTCTTTCCTCCCATTTCCTGTCGGTTTACACTGCAGTATCTGGATAAAAGGAAAAAAGACCCGTAGTTTAATACTATTTTTTTTTTTAAAGAATGTCATGTCCGTCAAGACGTTTGAGCTGCAGACTGAAATAATACCTGACTCAATACTGTAACTCTACAGCATTAAACGTAGTATTTTTTTTAATATTTTTTTTATTGATGTCTTGCATCCCATATTGGAGCTTTAAGCCATCTTTGTACCGTGAACTGGTTGGCTCTGACTTGTACCAGGTTAATTCCTGTAGTCACCTGTACTGGTTGTGTGTGCCACAAATTTGAACATTGACTGCATATTTTATGTATGCGTATTTAAAAAAATGTTTTCCACTGCACATTTCTGCATTTTGAACTCGCTCATCCATATAGATATTCAAATGAACTTTATTCTCACGTCACATAGCTGCATCGTCTGTCGAGATAGCACAAACCATGCCAGCCAAACATCTGTGACCCAGTTCATGTATATTTAACTGCAGATTCTTTACAATAATAAGGTGACAGAAAAACAACATTAAGTAGTGAATATGTCTTTTTCTGTGTTTCCTCTCTTGCTGACCAAACTGCGGCAACTTTTTCACCGGTGCCGCGCTGCACAGGAGCCACGAGAGGCTTAATAACTGCATATTCAGAAGATCTGATAGATTAACCCACCCCAGCAAGTCAGAGGTTCTTGTGAGGTTCAGTGTGCCTTAGGCTGTGCTATGATCTCCATGTGCACGTGTGTGTGTGTGTGTGTGTGTGTGTGTGTGTGTGTGTGTGTGTGTGTGTGTGTGTGTGTGTGTGTGTGTGTGTGTGTGTGCGTGTGTGTGTGCGTGCGTGCGTGTGTGTGCGCGCATGTGTGTGCACGCGTGTGCGTGTGTGTGTGGGTTTCAGTATTGTATGTAAGGGATGTGCGTGCCTGGTGTGTGTGTATTCCCTGGTCAAAAATGTATGCCCCGAGGCATATCATTTCAGTGTCTTTCAATTCATGTGCAGACACTGTAATCATTGTGCGGCAGTAGTTATTATTCAAAAGAAGGAAAAAAAAACAAGATCACAGTTGCATTTCAAAACAATGACACACATAGACAGGTGAGGTAGCGTTATCGTGCCTTCAGGGTAATCAGTAACGTGGTAAACAGCTCAAAACCCTCTTTTAAAACGGCCCTTAACATGTTTCGTTTTCCCCATTTTCATGTGTAACGGCAGTAACACTGACGGCAGTGCTGTGTGAATTAAAAAATGTCCCCTTGTGGGATTAATAAAGTAACTATCTATCTGTCTGAATGTTTTTATTCCGTATGGAATCAGAGTTCTTGTCTTTGGAGGGAAAAAAACATTTTACCACTGGGTTCCAGGATAACATTGGTGATTCTTAAATTCCTCATTTAGAGGAGCATCATGTAGCATGTGTATGTGTGTGTGTGTGTGTGTGTGTGTGTGTGTGTGTGTGTGTGTGTGTGTGTGTGTGTGTGTGGTGTGTTAAGGATTTGTTTGTTTGTTTGTTTACTGAAAACCACAATGTCTATGCAACAGGACATGAGTGCTTTCACACTTTGACAATGTAATACTGTGTGTAAAAAAAAAAAAAAAAATTGGTCAGTTGGTCGCAGTCTTGGCTCTTGCACGCCGTCAACATCCTGCAGAAAGTTGTTTTAATACATTTGTTTTCTTCTCCTATTGTTGCCTCTGTTCTTGCAGCATTTGTAACGACGGTATCAGTTTCCTCAGCTTGGTCACAGAGTCGTGGAAGCACTTTCACGCATGGGGCCTGTTAAAATGAGATAATAGCAAATAGGTTTTTATGTGATACACAAGCTCAACTGAGTCACTACTCTTGCAACTTGGTAAAAATCTGTGTATGAGGGAGGATTGTGGAGAGTATTTGTTTCCTTATTCCATTTATATCCAAACAGCTCAGAGTCCCTCCTTTCTTGCACTGGTTGCTGGCGTTCATGGTATTCTAAAGATGGAAGGGCATTTCATTTTGAATTCTACATTAATAGAACACTTAGTCAGTGAGTTTAGTGAGTCAGTGAGGTTGGTTAAATGTTGTTAATCACACATGGAGACAGACGGCACTGTAAATGCAGTCAGATCATTTCGAGGGAGGGGGATGACTAAATGCTGAGTCACAACTGGACAGATCGTCACTCACTATGCGAAAAAACCATGCATTTAGATACACACACACATGCACCCCAAGCTTGTCCTGCTTCATGAGGATCGCTTGAAAACAACATTTAACTCTACTGTTTCTTGCACTTTAAAAAAAGTGTTGTGGGTGTGTTAGTTGACAGACTAGGAGAGCATATGCTTTTCTTCTTGTGTGCTCATATTGTGTGTGTATGCATTTTTTTTTTGTGTGTTTTTTTTGGCTGGCTTGTGTCTCTAACGCGAGAACAATTGGTTCTTTGAGACACATGCACACAGATTTCTTAGCTTGACACTGGGATAGTGATCAGCAATCACAGTGCCATCTGCCATGTGCTAATACACCAATCTTCCATTTCTAATAAGCAGCACTGCTACTACGACTGATTACTTTTCCAGCTGTGTTTACACTTACACTTTAACAGAGCTGTGTGGAGTCATTTACCTTAAGCTGTGTCGAGAACCTCTTTACAAAGTACAACAACTAGAGGACAGAACGACCAGCTGCCATGACTGGAGAGCAGTGTTGTTTACTTCAACCCTAGTGACTCTGTAAAGAGAAGTTTAACAATTTAGATTTTTATTTCCATGATTTTTGCTCATTTTTGTTGGAGAGAATTGAGATTTGTATTTGTGTGAGTATCCACTTAGGTTAGATTAACTGGTGACTTTGAAATAGCTGTGTGTACAGCCTCTTGTTAATATGAACCAGAAAAGGTTCCAACTTCTTGTGACCCTGTAGATGACAAATGTTTTTGTTTTGCTTGTTTATTTTTTTTAAAGATGGGACTGCGTGATAAATACTGCAATATGCATGTCGTTGTTAATCCACTTTCTGATGAATTATGTTGTGAAGTGATCATGGTATTGTCACACGTTTCTGTTATCCAGTTCTGTGCCAAATGTATCACGCAACCAGAAAGAGTTGTTGGTTCAGGTGTCTCAAATTCAACAATTGTTTATTTTCTGTTTATTTTATTTGATCATAATGTGTCTTCATCACTTTGGGTTGTGAGAAATTGCAACAGACAATTTTTTTGTTGTTTTTGTGATTTTATAGATTAAATGATTTATTAAAAACATATAACATATTGTTTGTTCCAGATGTAGTCCAAATTGATCATTTTAACCAAGTTTGAATCATAAAGTAAAAAGGTAATGATACGTTTGACACATGATGATTTTGATCTCATTGTTCCACGTGATTTACATTTACCATATGGAAATGTTAAAATGACCTTGACCCTAATTTCATAATGGTATCATCCAGGTTGCCCTGCACCATTAAAGCACTACTTAATCATCAAACTCATCATGTCCTCAAAGTTGGTAACACTTTACTTCAACTCCATCTATTTAGCATTGATGAGAAGTATGCAATCATTAAGTAATGGCTTTTTATAATAGGGTCCCCATGTGGACACCCATAGACTATTGCTGTAATATACTGCAGCATGGCACAAAAAAGACCTTAAACATATGTCAAATTACATTATAATGTGTTTAGAAACCCTACGTGAACTGTTACTGCTTAAAAATTTTAACTAATATAAAATCTATAGAAAAAGATACATTTTCAATCCGATTTGAGTGTTACCTCACCTTGTGTCCGTCTTTATTTCTCTCCTCTCCTCTCGGTTTCTGTTTCTGTGTCTTTCTTTTGTTTCCTCTCCTCTGCTGTGGATCAATGGGTTCCACCAGCCAAACCCATCTTATTGACATTTCTGTGCTCTCAGAGTAACAGAACACTGGTCAGAAAACAGTCATCCTCCCGACTCAGCGCAGGATATAAATAGAGCTGTCAGTTCGAGACGTCACATAGCTATTACAGTTACAGTGTCATGTTTCACACTTGCATTATTATGATCAGTAAATTGCCTGTCACAGTTACTTGAGTTCTTCCAGCTTATTCAAAGATAAGCACTTTTTCGGTTCTCCAGGGCTATTTGGACTAATGGATATTGAGCCTGTTAATATTTTTCTGCTCATTCCAATGCGTTTACATTCTGCTGCCTCAGCCTTTTATGGTAATAAAGGAGGACCCGCTAGTCTTGGGTATTTTTAAAACTGAGAACCTCTGAACTGGCAGGAATAAGTCATGCTCTGCTTTTATTTTTAATGTCTTTTCTCCCTGTAAAACATCTTTATTCAATTTTACAATTCAAATTTTCAAATCATCATACCTGGTACCCTGCAGCACTGTAATGGTGCCTTCTTCAAATGAAGGTTAGAGTAATGCTGCCCACTGTTTCTTGGACACACACCTGGACACACAAACACAGACGTACAAATTCAGACCATAATCCATAATGGGTTTCTTCTTTTTTTTTTTTCAGACGTCTAAGTCTGCAACGTTTGGAGTGTGAGGGCAGAGAAAAATGGTATTCTGTGGTGAAAGTGTCGATAAACACACAGGGTGAGGTGACATTGACAGCATGATTGTCAACCATGAACATAAAACTGAGAACAGCACTTCACCTACAAAGTCACAATGACACACTGAATAAACTCAGGAAAGGAGGCGAGGAAGAGAGCAAGACTGCAAATTCAGTGGCTTTGCAGCCATTTTGCTTTTCTTTAGATTTCCTGCCCTCTCCCTCTGTATTGACTTGCATTGATCCTGTTGTAGATAGATTGACTGTATTCTTTTAGTTATTGTACAACGGCCAAGTTTAGAAAGGTTCATTATCTCATCATAGTAAACCTGACTCCCCAAACTGCAATTTATGTAAATGTTGTTTGGCGTTTTGTGTTAAAATACCTAATTCACATCATCACACCCTCAAAGCTTCTTTTTTCTGAGTGGGAGCCACCATGTTTGAATTATTATCATTATGAGTATGTATAAATCAGAGGCATCGGTTTTGTTTAGACACACTCTTTTGCCTCCGTCTACCCCAAAGCTGATTTTAGAGCACAGAAATGGTTCCCAATTGATTTGGCTCTTTGTCCCCCTCCTCTGCTTGCTCTGGTACACTCCTCTCCGCCTCTGCTATTATGCCTTCCAGTGGTGAGCTGAGGCTGTTTATTTTGGACGGGGAGAGAATCACAGCTGGCCAAAAAGCGATTGGTCAGGCCAAGTTTCCGATGGCCACATAAAATTAAACAGAGAGCGCAAGTCACATTCTTTGAAGTAACCTCAGTAAATCTTGTCTGTCAGTAATAAGAGTCTACATGATTTGTTTCATGGACAGGCATTGAGATGTCCTGAAGGTGTGTACCAGTCTAAAATCCTGTGGTAATAATTTCATAGCTAAACATTTATAAAAATCCATATTTAATTTTTCTACCGAAGATTAATCTTAGTCATATTTTGGTAGTTTCACTAGTGACGATGATGTATTTTATCCCGTCAGGTTATAAATGATGGTGTTGAAGCCAAATTCTTCATCTTACTTGTGGTATAAGGAAAAAAAAACCTCTTTGGCCGCCACTGCTGCTTCCATTGCAGCTATACAAATTCTTCAGCAGATTATTCACATTATTTGCATTTGGCTTAATATAAAGCACTTTCAGGTAGACATAGTGAAGCGTTGACTGAGAACTCCATTAAGCAGTCAGTGGCCTGTCACAGTCGAACAGGCTTATGGGTTTCAACCTTACCCTTGTTCCTTTGTCACTGATATGCACGTATACAAATTACAAGGCCTGTGCTACATTCACAGGGGCCCACCTCAATCTCCTTCCTCATGGCTTCATTTAATGACTTCATCAGTCATCTGTAAGATTTTTTTTTTTTCCTGTTATTGGATGGGCTCTGGCCCAGCGACATGGCAGGGGCTGCTTCGACTTGCCCGGGCAGACAGTGAATCATGCAAAAGGTCTGGGGAGTGCTGGAGATCCAAACCTCCATGGTTATCCCTTTCACTCAGGCTGGATGTAGGCTGAGCTGGCTGGACTAAAAGCCCAGATCAGTGATTCTACAATGGGACCCTAAGCCCCAGGGCTGCTAACCATCCTTTATACAAGCTGCCTTACTGGTAGAACTTAGTATGTGTTGGCGTAGACACATGAGGTCAGCTGCTCTCTGCCTCTCATTCTCTGTTTGACCCCATTTTTCACTTCCCAGTTGTAGGATATCATAATATTGCTTTAAAAAAATGTTGAACTTGGCTTATGGAAGATATACCACAGCGAAGAAATAATTATTGGTGGAAATTACATGACAGAAACAGACTGGATTTGAAAGTGGGGCACTGTAGTTATTATATGCACCTAGCCAACCACAGCATCATTTTTATTTCTATGCAGTTTAATGTGATTTAAAAATAGAAGATATAGGATTTTAGGGTATTTGAATACATCTTTTAATGAACGATAATAACTGTAGTCAGGCTATGAACTCTTATTCATATTTTTCCCCCTTTTGCACCAGCTTTGACGGGACTGACTCCCCCATGTGTCACAGTCCCTGTTACTGCTAACCCCGTCTATTGATGTATTTGTTGCTGCCCAACAGAACAGTAAATGACAATCGTTGGCCTCCGTTGACCTCAGCAAAGTCTTGGGGATACAGAAAAAGACAGTGAATTCCAATATGGTTATTGAGAGTTAAGCCATCTTAAATCCTTCTCTGTCTGTCTGAGAGCTTCCCCTTGAGAAACTTGTCTGAAGTTAACTGGGACACTTGTGAAATTACTTCTATGTGGCTGTGAGTGGATAAAGGGAATTGCTACTGTACATACTACCTCCCTACAGACTCAAACTAGCAGAGTCTACTTTTTTTTTTTTTTTTTTTTACCTGACAGCACCTCAACACCATAAATCTCAGATGCAAGCCCAGAAGAGGCTCCTGAGTCTCCTGTGCCAGTCAGGCATCAGTTGAAAGCCTTTTTCTGCCCTTTTAAAACTGCTGTTTTTCACGTGGCGCACAATAGTTTACACTGATGGTATTAATGTAAAAAGCTAAATGAGGAGTCGTGTCTTTCTCACAAGTCTCTTCCATCTCCGGCTGCATTCGTCATCCTTTTTGCCGTGTATATTGTCAGCTGCAACACATTTTGTCTCCTCGAGATTCTGTGTCTGTCATCTTTCAGAGCAGGACAGGTGGATTTGTGTCTGTCAGGGTCACGCCCAAGTTTTCACGCCTTGTGGCTGTTATGGCCGCAGGCTAAATTTACAACCACAGCTGTGGTTTTCTTCTATCAGTGCCCCCAACCACATCTCCTTTGGACAAGGAGCAAGGTTTATAGTGGGTGTCCCGGTTGTGATTTGCAGCAATAAGGTTTGTCTGTAAAACAGGGCGATAGTGTACAAGTTGGGTCTTTATCGATCTGTCTTGCTTAAGTGTGCAAAAAACATGCACACCCCCTATCCGAGTACTGGTACAAGCTGTCAGCATTGTATTCTTGGCATCATTTAATTGCGCTGCCTGTTCTCTACTCCCCTTCTAGCACTAGTGTTTGCTTTCCATGATTGGAAAGCATCATTCTCAACTAAATAATGAATTTGTTTGATGCTAGTCTCTCTCCCCT